>NW_028274819.1:98739955-99041555 GCF_037043125.1 Eumetopias jubatus
GAATTTTCATTCAGGGCCCAACTTTCTCCTAACCAGGGAAGCTGAAGGAGTGTTTAGAGAAAGTAAATAGAATTTAATATTAGCTTAAGTCACACACAGCTCTTCTGTACATAGCAGGCACCAAATGTATTTAACTTAATTGAAATCACATGCAAAACACCACTGCACTTGAGAGCCAAGGCAACTTTAATTTTTAAATGTCTATGCACACATAATCATTAAAATCTCAGGATCTTGATTTAGACAGACCTAAGTGAAATCTAGGCTTTACCACTTACTAATTGTAACCATGGCCAACTCACCCACATTTCTTTGAACTGCCTCATTTTCTAAAATGAAGACATGAGTAACAGGCCCCATAGGGCTTTCGAGAGGATTAAATGTGATGCTCTATGTAAATGAGCCCCTTATTCATGCTCCTGAACAGTTAAGTGATAGCAGCATCATTCTGTGTGTGTGTATTCTTTCATGTGCTCACTCTCTGCACCTCTGCTTTTTGACCATGAGCTCTATGAGGGTGGGGCCAGGATGTAACACCTGAGGGAGTGTAGTTGTCCAGCTGACTGATCCTACATGTATAATCCCAAGAGAGCTCAGATACAGTCTTATGGTATTTGGGACAGACTTGGGAGAAGGGCCTGGATCGTTGAATTTGAGACAGAGGACGAGTATCTGTATAATGAACCAAGCATGCTACATCACGCCATGATGCCTAGTTGTGAAGTTTTAGGAAACTTGTTCATTTATTTGTTGATTTACCCTGACATTTATTGAACCTCTATTATGTCTGAGGCTACAGTGATGAAAGACGTGCAAGGTCTCTTACCACCTAAGCTTACAGCTTAATGATTTAACCTAAAAGAAAGAATGAGGCAATTTAATTAGTATTCATTGAAGAGCCATTCAATTCAACTATGTAAAGGAACACTGTTTTATTCAGCAGAACCAGAAGCTTTGGAGAAAGCTTAGCTCTTGGAAGAGAAAATCTGGAGAGGGAGAACTGGCCCACCAGAGTCCTGCATCTGTCTCAGGACCCCTTCCCCTCAAGGTTCCTCTCTTTGATGTTCTCTCGCTAATCCTCTAGACCAAATGTAGATTTTAAAACTTTTGTTTGTGGATGAAATGGGTTGGAGTCCTCCACAAAAGATTTTACTACATAATAAGGGAGACCAAAAGGACATCACTGGAAGCAGTGTGAAGCAATGGTATGACTTGGGAAATTGACAGTACCTACTAGAGCTGATCACAATCATATGTATGTGTGATGACCCAGCGATGCAGTCCCAGGAACACACCCAACGTGCAGTTTTCTGTGTATGTCTGCTCACTAAAACCATATGCTAGGGTGTTAATAACAGAACTATCTGTACTAGCCAAATATTAGAAACAACCTAAATGGCCACGTGCAATGAAATTGACAGATTAGGGTATCCTCATGCAATGGAACACTTAACACACAGCACAAAAATGGGCAAACCACAACTACATGCAACAAATGGGTGGACCTCAGCAAGACACTGTTAAGCCAGGAAAACCAGACACAGAAGGAGATATACTGTGTGATTCTACTCATCAAAAGTTCCAAAACAGGCGACACTAATCGATGGTGTTTGAAGTCAAGATAATGATAACTGTCTTTGGGGCTAGTGGCTAGAAGGGGCTCAGAGACTCCTGGGGCACTGGTATAATATTCTATTTCTTTGCTTTGGATGCGGGTTACATTAATTCATCCAGGTATACACTTACGATTTGTGCATTTTTCTATATGTACACTATACTTCAACAAAATGGTTTTTTTTTTTTTAGAAAATAGTATAGAAAGCTCTGCCCTCCTGATTGTCCTATAGCTAACTCACTCAGGAGCTTGGTTTGAATCATCTATAGCCCATTCTCGGATTGGACAAATGCCCAAGCCCTTTGCATGCATTCCTGTTTTCCCAAGCCTTTGAACACATATTAGGAGCAGATGTGGTCTTATTTCCCACCACAGAAGAGCTAAAGTCTAGACAATTTTGTCCCCTTGGTGGCTTAGCTTACCATCTCCCTGGGCCTCCCAGCCAGTTCTTGAGTCCCAACTGAAAGATATTCCAGACCCCAGAAGATTGGTAGGACTATGGTAAATTATTCAGTGAACAGACACATCTTTTGTGTGAGATCCTAACCTCTATATCTAAGAGTGGCTATGCTCCCAATAATAAAATAATACTTTAACAAAACAGGGCACCTGGGTGGCTCAGTTGGTTAAGTGTCTGCCTTTGGCTCGGGTCATGATCCCAGGGTCCTGGGATCGAGTCCCGCATCGGGCTCCCTGCTCAGCGGGGAGCCTGCTCCTCCCTCTCCCTCTGCCCCTCCCACCTGCTCTTGCGCTCTCTCTCTTTCAAATAAATAAAGTCTTTAAAAAAAAGAAATATTAAAAGATGTTCTTCAGCTTTAAAAAAATAAATATTTTTAAAAGATTTTTTTATTTGTTCATTTGAGACACAGAGATACAGAGAGATAGAGAGACAGAGAGAGAGAGAGAGAGAGCATGAGCAGGGAGAGAGGCAGAGGGAGAAGCAGGCTCCCTGCTGAGCCAGGAGCCTGAGGTGGGGCTCCATCCCAGGACCCTGGGATCATGACCTGAGCTGAAGGCAGACGCTTAACCATCTGAGCCACCCAGGTGCCCCATAAATAATATTTTAACAAAAGAATAATTATTGCATTCATTCCATAAGTCCCCCCCCCCTTAGGATATAAGCTCCACGAGAGCAGGGATTTAGTTTTGTTCATTGCTTTATTTTATTTTACTCATGGCTGCTGTAGTCCCAGCACCTAGAACAGTCCCTGGCTCATAATAGGCACTCAATAAATATTTCTTGAATGAAATAACTGTTTACCAAAAAAAGCCACATAGCACAGAGGATAAGAGTGTGTGCTCTAGAATGAGATTGCTTAGGTTCAAATCCCAGCTCCGCCACTTACTAGCTAGGAGATGTTGGACAAACTATTTAATCTCTCCATGCCTCAGTTTCCTCATCTGTAAAATGTAAATAATGCTAGTATCTTCCTCTTAGGGTTACTGTGATGTTTAAAGAACACACGTAAAGGTAACGTATGGAATGGCTTGGTGAACATTATGCTGGAAGTGGGCCTATCCTATCTACACAGGAAAATTGAAGTCTTCTGACTATTTTTGGTGACATACAGTAGAATAAGTAATAAAAAAGAAACATTTTTAAAAGATTTTATTTATTTATTTATTTATTTATTTGAGAGAGAGAGAGAGAGAGAGAGACAGCAAAGAGAGTATGAGCAGGGGGAGGGGCAGACGGAGAGGACAGAAGCAGACTGCTTGCTGAGCAGAGAGCCCCCTGTGGGGCTTGACCCCGGGACCCTGGGATCATGACCTGAGCCAAAGGCAGACGCTTAACCGACTGAGCCACCCAGGCGCCCCTTAAGAAGAAACATTAATAAAAACAAAATAAATTAAATGAAGAAAACCTTAACAATTATTTTTTTTAATATTTTGTTTTTAAGTAATCTCTACATCCAGTGTGAGGCTTGAACTTGTGACCCCAAGATCAAGACTCATGTGCTCCATTAACTGAGCCAGCCAGGCACCCCGAAAACTTTTAAAATTATTAAAATTTAGGGTCTCAGAAAGACGTTTTGTAGGTATAGACAAGCTTATTCTAAAATTATATGAAAAGGCAAAGGAGTTAGAATACCTCAAAAAGATTTTGAAGAGGAAGAATCAAGTGGGAGGAATCACTCTATGTCATGTCAAAGCTTGGAGTGTTGCTATGGCTTCCCTTCAGAGCTACAAGAGTCAACACAGTGCGGGCTGACAGACACATAGATCCGTGGAACAGACCAGGGTGCCCAGGCGGAGACTCCCACAAATAAGCCCATCTGCATTTTCACAAAGAGACAAAAGCAATTTAAAAGAAGAATGGTGGTCTTTTCAACAAACGGCACTAGAGAAATTGGACATCCATATGCAAAAGAGGAAAACAAAACCTCGCATCGTATACAAAAGTTAACTCAAAATGGATCATGAATTTCTATGTAAAATGTGAGAAAAGTCAACCACTGAATGATGCCATTTGCATGACATTCTCAAAATGACAAAACTATAGAGACGGAGAAGTTATTAGTGGTGTTAGAGGACAGACACTGTGTGTGTGTGTGTGTGTGTGTGTGTGTGTGTGTGTGTGTGTTGCTCACAAACACAAAAGGATAGGGGGCACCTGGGTGGCTCAGTCCATTAAGTTTCTGACTTTTGATTTTTGGGTCAAGTCATGCTCTCAGGGTCATGGGATTGAGCCCCACGTTGGGCTCCACGCTCGTGAGCGCAGAGTCTGCTTCAGAGATTCTCCCTGTCCCTTTCCCACTGCCCCCTCCCTCTCATGCATGCTCTCTCCCTCTTTCCGAAAATTAATTAATTAATTAAAATGTAAAGGGATAGCACAAGGAAGTTCTGTTGTGATAGCCCAGTTCTTGATCCTGATTGTGGTAGTGGTTCCACAAATCTGTACACAATTTAAAATTGCATGGGACCTCGCACGTACAGATGAACGCATATAAAAAAATGGCAAAACCTGAATACGGTCTGTAGTCTAGTTAACAATACTGTTCCAATCAATGTCCTCGCATTCATATTGCATTCAATTATATACGATGTTACCATTAGGGGAGGTTGGGTGAAGGGCAAACCCGACTCTGTGTACTGTTGTTTCAGTTTTTTTGTGGTGTAACTCTTTCAAAATAAAAAGTTTTTAAAAACGTATAACATTTCTTACAGCACTTGATACATAGTAAGTGCTCAAGAAACATTAACCATTTTTCTCTTTTTAATTGTTGTCTTTACTTTCTTTTTGTAAAGATTTTATTTATTTATTCATGAAAGAGAGAGAGAGAGAGGCAGAGGGAGAAGCAGGCTCCCAAGGAGCAGGGAGCCCGATGCGGGACTCGATCCCAGGACCCTGGGATCATGACCTGAGCCGAAGGCAGACGCTCAACCATCTGAGCACTTCACAATTATTAAAACAGGAAAATGACTCATTTATACCCTGCCTGGCATAGAGTAAACAATTAATCAATATGTGTTGAATGGATGGGGGAATGATAGGTACAGGGAAAAGATGATGGAGTGATAGATTCAAAAACCGGTCACACAGAAAGCAGCCTTCGTGGGACTTCCATTCTAATGGAGGAAACGGGCACGTAAGCAACTAAATGTAAGGCCCCAGAGAAGCAGTGGCTTTGAGCTGAGGCTTTGAGGATAAGTAGGTGGAGAAGGATAAAGAATATCATGGGAAATGAGAATATAAAGATACAGTGAGGAGGGTTCTAGATGCGTTTAAAAAGTTTGGTCGCTTATTCTGTAGGTAATAGAATGTCATTAAAATTTTGTGTAAGATAATTTTGGTGACCAGTGAGAAGGACGGATGGTCACGGAGAAAAATATCCAGTCTGTGATGAGGAGATTAATAATTTAAATCTGAGTTGACAGAGATGTATTTGTATGAACATGTCAGCAGTAACGTCTCTGTGACCAACTTTCCTCTTATCTGGATAAACTTTTTAGAGGAGGTGAATCCTGACCTGTTACAAAAAGGAAATTAGAAAGATAAAGGGTGTTTCAAGCATTTCCACTTGGCGTTATATCTATTTTCCAGAATCTAAGACTGGGTAGAAATGATGTCACAATACAGACCCCTTCCTTCAGAAATGGCTCTTAACGTGCCCAGACAAAAAGACACCTTGTGGGGGTGGGGGTGGGGGGGATAAGATTCTTAACATTAAAATTAAAAACAAGTGATTTCTATAAAGCTAATTCAAAGAAACTCTGTAGCCAGCCCTCCAAAAGTCCAGTTAAGGATGCTATAATTTAGGGATTTGCACTTCCCATTATTTCTCCACCTGGCCTATTTCCTGTTTCTAAGGTACTTTGGTTACCATGGAGACATAAACAAATACAACTAGTTTCCTCTTGCTGGCCTGCTGAATTCACCCTGGGCCCTACCTCTCTGGTTTCTCTCACGGCCACTCCCCACTACACAGCCGTTAGCCATTGCCTTTTGCCACTCGCCTGCTCACTCCCCACACCTCCAACTTTCTCTCCCAATCCCTCTCTCTCCTGATGTGGTAGCACACTTGAATGTGTGCATAACTGTGGGTACTGGCCTCTCAATTTATAAATTCTGTGTGCAAACTTACCTCTCACCGGTGGGAATCTTTGACTCCTGCAAAGACTCTTTTCTTATGGAGTTATATTGATTGGTCAGTATATTGATAGATGATAGATAGATATTGATATATATTGGTTGATTGGAATTAGGAATACCTTGAGTATTGACATTTTGTTTTCTATTAAAATAGCTGTATAAGGAAATGGTAATACATTTTTATGAGTAGGAATATAAATGGCCCAGAGCATCAAGGAAATAGTAAGATGTATACAAGCTGGTACAAAATGATGATTCAGAACAATAATGATCCATAAAATTAAGAATTAGGTTACTCTGGGGGTGCCTGGGTGGCACAGTCGATTAAGCTCCAGCTCTTAGTTTCAGCTCAGGTAGTGATCTCGGGGTCGTGAGATCCAGCCCCGCCTTGAGCCCTGCATCGAGCCCCATGTTGGGCTCCACACTCTGCAGAGTTTGCTTAAGACTCTCTTTCCCTCTCCCCCTGCCTGCTCCCTACCCCGCTCTAAAGTTAAATAAACCGGGGCGCCTGGGTGGCTCAGTTGGTTAAGCGACTGCCTTCGGCTCAGGTCATGATCCTGGAGTCCCGGGATCGAGTCCCGCATCGAGTCCCGCATCGGGCTCCCTGCTCGGCAGGGAGTCTGCTTCTCCCTCTGACCCTATCCCCTCTGATGTGCTCTCTCTCTCTCATTCTCTCTCTCTCAAATAAATAAATAAAATCTTTAAAAAAAAAATAAAGTTAAATAAACCTTTGAAAAAAATAATTAGGTTACTCTGCAGCCCACACACAAAGGGAATAGATTGAGGGGAACAGTCATAATCTGGAAAGCTCATAAACGAACCATGTATTAACCATTCCTTCTCTTTCCTTCTCCTCTCTCTTCAACCTAATACAGTCATAACCTGGGGCAATAGGTGATCACACACACTGCATGAAGTGTGACATTCCTATTAGGGTGCAATATAAGATCAGCTGGGGAGATTTCCATCTCTGAATAGAGGCTCCTGGAATGTCCTGAAGCAACAGGTAGATCTAATATCAGAGCCATTTGTGAGATGGGAAAATGGGTAAAACATTTCATCAACTGTGATAAGCACTATCCGCATGAAAATCCATGTGTTAAGCACCTGCTTCTGCCTGGTGCTGCCAGGAGCAAGTTCCACCAACAGGTACCCTAATAATGATGAAACTAACAGAAAAGAACTCAAAAGATTAAGCACAGATCGGCAGTGAGAGGTGTTTACATCCTATATGTAGGTAGAGTGAGTATATTTTTAGGGTAGCAAGTTCTGGCCAAATGAGCTTAACATGAAAACACGAGTATTGCCCTACTTCAATAGACCCACCCAATTTAATATTCTGTCTTTGAGACTGGAACCAAAAACTTAATGATTATGTAGAGCTTTCATACAAATGACTAATTTAGTTCTCATTGTATACTGTGTTGTAATAAATCTACACCATCTTCCCTACTAGATTAACTTTCCACTAGGACAGAGTCCCTGTTAAGTCACCAGCCATCTGGGAACTTTGAGAAAAGTCATATTGGAAAGACAAGTTAAACACTTAGGCAAGCACTAATTTTTTTAAGTATATAGAATTTTTCTAAACTGGTAACATTGGGGTATAATGAAGTTTGTAAAACTATTTGTATGCTAAATGTCTCAGAATGCTGCACTTCTGAAGTTTTTATGTAAGATTTTTACAATTTTTCCTGTTACCTTCCCTCTTATCAGCTCCCACTTCTCTTTGCTCTTAGGGTAGAGTTTACTTAGCACAGAGCCTCTTTCCTTCTAATAGTTTCTAATTGGCTACGAGCAGATGATAAGTGTTACTTACACTGGCACCACTCTTCACCAATTATAAAGTGTTCATCGGACCTTTGCAGTTGACATCGCGGTCTGTCAGTCATAGCCCAAGGCCTGGCCTGACCAACCAGAATATTCCATCTCCTTCCACCAATGACTGGTTTGGGGGAATGGGCACATGACCCAAGCTGGGCCTATCAGTACCTGTCCTGGGACTTTTGGCAAAGTGCTCAGGAAAGCAGTTCTTCTGAGGTTTAGCTTAAAGCTATTAAAAAAAAAAAAAAAAAAGATGAACCTGCAGCTGCCCAAGGCCATCTCACTGCCCCATGAAAAGGGTCTAACATGCAGGAAAACAGCTGAGAGATAAAGAGAGACAGATCTGAAGATGTCATTTGAATATCTGAAAACTGGATTAGACAGCTTGCATAGGCTCCCACACCCATCCCAGCACATACATCAATTCTTTGTTTATATTTTTGCTGTGTTTAAAGTAGTTTCAGGGGGCGCCTGGCTGGCTCAGTCGGTGGAGCGTGTGACTCTTGATCTTGGGGTTGTGAGTTTGAGCCCCACGTTGGGTGTAAACATTACTTAAAAAAAAAACAAAAACTAGTTTCAGTTGAATTTCTGTCATTATAACCAAAAGAGCTCTGACCGATATAAACTTCATATCAGCACTTTGAGATAATAGGAATATATCCTGGTTTTTCAGGTTGAGAAACTAATGACTTACTACATAAACAAATATACTTCATTGTATACAGGAAAAGAACTTCAACCCAGGTCTCATGTTTCTTAATCTCGAGCTTATTTGGCTATAATCCATTGCTTTTCAAATAACCAAAAGTGTTAAAATTGCATGTAGAGCAAGAGAAAGTGTGCTTTGAGAGAGGGCCCACAGGTAAAAACATCACAAAGTCTAAATATTTAGTGCTTCATGAGCACTTGGGGAACAGATTTGCTGAGGTCACACTCCACCCTCTGCACCCCACAGCATGCCAGAAACTTCCAACATTCAACAAAAGATTCTAGCCAGTAGGGGCCCCAGGACTGCTGGCGGGGGGACACACAGATTTTCTAAAACAAAGTCCTTCAAAACAAGTATTCAAAGGAGTTTCAATTTGAACATTTTGTTCCCAGTGGGTAAAGATTTGTTCTTCTGGCCTTCTGTCCTTCCTTCCTTCCCTCTTTCCTTCCTTCCTTCTTTCTTTTTTTTTCTACAAAAACCAAAAATAGTAGTCTCTTGTTTCCTCCACCCCACTTTACTTCCTCATTTTGTACTCTTTTATTCGATTCCTTTCTATTTTCCAGCAGATCTTGAAAACACAGTTATACCACTACTTACTAACGTTTCTGTTTCAGATACTATCGATTGGCTTCTCCATTATGGAAGATGAACATGTATCTCTCCTTCCCACACATCACCACCACCACCACCACACATTTACCTGTCCCATCTCCCTTGCCTTAATTTTGGTTATTTAGTCTTATGAAGGTCATTAAGTCCTTAAGACTATGTAAATGCTTTTCCATTCTTGGAGAACTTTCAGCTTCCCCAAAGTTAATACTTACCCTTTTTGTTTGTTTGTTTGTTTGAATGCTTTGTTTTCTATGTACTGATTAATTCAGCCCCAAACTCTCCTCCAGCCCTGAAATCCTCACTCAGTGCACTAGATGCTTTGGGTGTCCTCATGCTTTCATTCTGGAGGCGTCTCTCCAGGTGCCGCCTGTCCCACTCCGCTCTGGACTGGCAGCTCTGGCCCTGATGCACAGCGGTCTTCCCAGGACCTCCTTTCAACTTCTCGCCCAGATTCCCTCCCCCCACCTTTCTCTGTATTGCACCCTTTCATCCTGTGTTCTCCTCCTGGGTCTACTTCTTCATCTCTGGTGAAGTATGTCCCTCAGCAGCTTCCTGACAAAATATAGTGGGGAAAGAAATTTTTGGAGAACTTACATGCTCGAAAATGTCTTTGCTTTCTTCTTCTTTTCTTTTAAGATTTCATTTTTAAGTAATCTCTACACCCGACGTAGGGCTCAAACTCACACCCCAAGATCAAGAGTCCTACGCTCCACCGACTGAGCCAGCCAGGTGCCCCGAAAATGTCTTTGCTTTCATACTTCATTGACAGCTTAGCTGTATTTGGGATTCTAGGTTGTAAATAATTCTCCATCTGAATCTTAAAGGTGTCCCTCGTTGTCTTGTAGCTTCCAGTGTGGCTGAAGTCATTTTGATTCTTAAACCTCTCTGTGTGGCCTATTTTACTTTATTTAAACTCAATTAATTAACATACAATGTATTAGTAGTTTCAGAGGTAGAATTCAGTGATTCATCAGTTGCATGTAACACCCAGTGCTCATTACATCACATGCCCTCCTCAATGCCCTTCACCCAGTGACCCCATCCCCCCACCCCCCCACTCCAGCCACCCTCACTTTGTTGCCTAGAGTTAAGAGTCTCATGGTTTGTCTCCCTCTCCAGTTTTGTCTTATTTTATTTTTCCCTCCCTGCCCCTGTGCTCCTGTTTTGTTTCTTAAATTCCTATGTGGCCTATTTTAGATCAGTTTTGCTTTTTTTCCTTTCCAGACCTCTTCTCTTTACAAATTTTCTTCCTTGTTGATGCACCTTGTTGGGGTCTGTTTTCATTCACTGTGTTGGCCCTAGATGGGATGTTTCAATCCAGAAATTCACATCCTTTCATTCTAGGTAATGTTCTTTAAGTATTCCTTGGGTGATTTTCTCCCCTCTGATTTTTCTGTTCTCCTTTTCTTGAGTACCTTTTATTTACATGCTGGATCTCCTGGTCTAATCTAATTATCTTAGGCCTTATTTTGTTTTGTTTTTTTCCCCCCTCTGTTTTCTTTCTTTCTTTCTTTCTTTTTTTTTTTTTTACGATTTTATTTATTTGACAGAGAGAGACACAGCGAGAGAGGGAACACAAGCAGCGGAAGAGGGAGAGGGAGAAGCAGGCTTCCCTCCGAGCAGGGAGCCCGATGCGGGGCTCGATCCCAGGACCCTGGGGTCATGACCTGAGCCGAAGGCAGACACTTAACGACTGAGCCACCCAGGTGCCCCTCCCCTCTATTTTCTATCTTTGTCTTCTCTATAAGAGTTCCTCAATTTTATCTTGCAAACTTTCTCTTGGGTATTTTTTTTCCAAGGTCTTCCCCACTGGGAGAGAACCCTCCATATCCCTACTCAAGGCTCAGTCCCCAATGCCCCACAGCTTGGCCTCCTGCAGGCTCCTGGTGGGGCGGTGCGGGGGGCTGGAGATGTCTTCTAATCTACAGCAGCTTGGGCATCTCCAAAGGGCTTGGCCTCGGGAGCAGGTTGGGGGGTACGGGTGTCAGGAATGCCATTTCCTACTGGTGGCTGTCCCTCTCTTGCTGGTACCTCCTCTGCTCCCACATGGCTTGTTCTAACAGGTGTAGATTCATTCTTTCCACACAAGTCAGCCTTCACCACGGAGCCTCCGTCCTTCTGGTGCTCAAGCTCCCCAAGGACAAGGTACAGGAAGTCCCCCACCCCCTGCCCCCAGGCAAGATGGCTGCAGTCTCTTGAGTATTTTTTTGAAATCCCTATCATGTTTTTTTGTTCTTAGAGAGAAAGAGAGCATGGGGGGGAGGGGCAGAGAGAAAGGGAGAAAGAGAGGTTTTTCTAAAAAAAATATTTTATTTATTTGAGAGAGACAGAGATAGCGAGAGAGCACAAGTGGGAAGGAGAGAGAGAAGCAGACTCCCTGCTGAGCAAGGAGCCTGGTGCAGGACTCGATCCCAGGAGAGAGAGAGAGAGAGGAGAGAGAGAGAGAGAGAGAGAGTTCTTTCTTGTTTGTGAATGTTTCTTTTTATAGTGCACTCTTCCTGTTTCACTCATTTGATAGCTTCTCTTATTTCTCTGGAGATATTAGTGATAGATTTTTCATTTAAGTTTTCTTTTATTATGAAAGAAGTTTAAATTTCCAAAAGATTGCAAGGATAGTTTAAAGAAATTTTTTCCTGAATCATCTGAAAGTAAATTGCCAACATGATACCCATCATCTCCAGTACAAGTGTGTATTTTCTCAAACAAGGACATTCTTCTACCTAATAAAACCACTGAAATCGACAAATTAATATTGACACCTGACCCCATCTAATCCACAGACCCCAGTTATATTTCTCCAATTGTCCCAGTACTGTCCCTTATAATAACAGGATCCAATCCAAGACCATACTTTGCATTGATCGTCATGTCTCTTTAGTCTCTTTCACTCTGGAACAATTATTCCTGTGTTTCTTTGACCTTCGTGACCTTGACAATTTTTTTTCAGGCCAATTATTTTGTAGAATATCCCTTAGTTTGAGTTTCCTCATGATTGAATTCGAGGTTATGCATTTTGGGGGGCAGGAATAGCATAGAAGTGATGCTGTGTGTTTCTTATTGCCTCCTATCAGATGGTAACTGATTTCAGTTTGTCCCATTATTGAGTATGTTAACTTTAATTACTTGATTAAAGTGGTGCTTGCTAGGTTTCTCCATTGTGAAATTACTCTTTTGCCCTTTGTAATTAGTAAGAATTTTGCGGGGAGGTAATTTTGAGACTATGCATATATCCTGTTCCTCATCAAACTTTTACTCATTACTTGGAGTTTTTCGGCTGATGGTTGCCAAAAGGGTGACTTTCCACTTTCATTATTCCTTCTAAATGTATTAGTTGTCTTTCTATCATAAGGAAAAATTTGTCTCTTCTCCCCATTTATTTGCTTATTCATTTATTTATATCACTATGGACATATAAATTCCTGTTTTATTCCTGGACTATCATTTCTTTTGATGCTCAGATCTGGTTGGTGGTTAACCCGTTTCACATCCTTTTGACATGTCTCGACCATTCTTTAAGCACGTCTTTACTTTCCTGCACAGAAAGATGGTCCAGGTTTATGTTGTACTTTGCCCATACCAGCCCTGGAATCAATCATTTCTCCGAGGATCCCTCGTTTCTCTTGCGGAGAATGGAACTTAGAGACCAAGTTTTGGGCACTAGGGGTGTTCATCGCTGTTGGAGTATTGCTGTTTCCAAACCCTTTCAGTGGATAAAGCTAGGGAATATGTGTACACGTGTATAGTATACATAGAAGTGTGCACACACACTTCCATCTATGTTTATTTCTTTATCTACCCAACACCATGGTTTTTTGCCTTTCCATGTTGGCAAATTTCTTCTTATTCAGTGAAAAACCTACCTCCCATCATCCTTAACATATGTTTTTATTTGACTAACTCCCTATATATAATCAATCTCCTGCTTTTGTTGCTTCAGCCTGGCTCCAGAGTAATGACTGCCTCACTTCACTAAGTTCCAAAACCCCATTTGTGGACATTTGCCTCCCCTCCACTCAGTCACTTTCCTCATTCTATTTAGGCACCCACAACCTGTTTTGGGCCAGTGCCACATATAGCCTACACACACACACACACACACACACACACACACACACACACACACGTCATCTTCCCTCCACTTGGGCTCCAACACACCATGTTAACAGTGGGGATGACTCCTCACTCTCCCAAAGCTGTATGGCTGCCTCGGCCTGCTCCCTGCTCTGCTCAAGCTCTGACATCAGGCCTGGGGCTATTGCCATCCACCCCCTCAATGTTCGATGTCCTCTTTGACTCACGTGGCCCCTCATTCCCCGCCAGGCTGGCATCCCCATCCCCTCTGCATGTATTCTCTTTACCCCATTTACCTCAATACCTATGTGGATTCCTTGGCACCCTCCTTACGCTGCAACACCTCACGCCTGGGTCACACCAGAGTCACCACCCCCTATTCTCATCACACCAAAGTCCTGCTCACCCTGCTCTGATACCTGCCCCCCCATCAACCCCTACACAGATATCTACCTTGCTCATGGCTTTGGGACTAAATTAGTCAAGGGGAAGGGAAGGGAGGAAGGAAGACAGGAACTAGGTTTTCTACCCAGTCTGTTTTCTTTAAGTAATTTTTTCCTGTTTATTTTGGTCTCTCCTTCATATAAGAGGAATTCCTCATTTACCTAATGATTCTTGGATGTTTATATGTGTGTGGGGAGGTGGGGGGTGGAGGGAAGGTGTTGGCTTACCATTTGGGCACTTTACTGATCTGGCTAGGCTGTTTCACGGAGGAACACCCAAAGGTAGTATCTTCAGGTCTCGCCTGTTTTACCTGCTTTCTGCTTCTAGCTTCCTGCTGGGATGAGGGACAAGGGGTGAGCAGGTCCGGAGAGCAGGTCTGGGCACCTATCTGCATGTTAAGAGATTGAACCAATCTCTTATATGTAGTCCCTCTGCCCCACGACTGTGGGGTTCCTGTGCCCTCAGTTCCTGAGCCTTGGGGAGTTCTGTGGGGCAAATCGAGTTGCTTCTTTGTTTTTTTCTCCGATAGTTTGGGATACAGGTTCCCTGGTTCCACTAACACAGTTACCATTCATTCCCTCTCCTGTTCTCTTTGTCTTTTTCCTGTCATTTCAGTGAGGTTTTGAAAGGGTGGGGAATTTTTAAATGAGTGCTTAATCTGGCATCTTACTGGAAACTCCAATGTGAACTTTCAGGCTTCTAATGGCCTCCATGACTCGGCATCCAGGGTCAAAGACCCAAATGCCATTCTTTTGAGTCACATATTCTTTTAATTCCTCATCCTTTCACTTCTTTGTGGTTCCTTCCATTTGGCTCTTCTCCCCATTGACCTCTGTGTCATCTCTTTCACTTGTGTCCTATAGAATCCTCATTGCAATAACAGCAGTAACGATCATAATAAAGGAATCTTGGCTTCTCCTTTAGCCTCACATCAAATTTATGCCCAAGGCCTATTGATTCTTCCTCCTGAACATCTCTAGAATCTTCCATTTCTTTCACTCCACATTGATCCTAGCTCACAGCTTCACTTCTCATCTGGATCACCTTCTGGTGTTCCTGCTTCTAATCTAGCTCCATTCCATGCACACCAGTTTCTTTTTCTAAAATACAAATGTGATTGGGACGCCTGGGTGGCTCAGTCAGTTAAGCGTCTGCCTTCAGCTCAGGTCATGATCCCAGGGTCCTGGGATCGAGCTCCACATCGGGCTCCTGGGTCAGCAGGGAGCCTGCTTCTCCCCCTGCTCATGCTCTCTTTCTCTGTATCTGTCTCGAATGAATAATAAAAAAAAAATTAATAATAATATACAAACATGATCATGACACTCTGCTGCATAAAATCCTTTCCTAAGTTCACAGGTTTTAAAATGCTTTCAGGTGAGCTTGTACTCTTGAAGTCTTTGCAGGCCCCACTACACCCTCCTGTGTCACAATCATTTAGGTCACCTGCCTTTTCCTGAAGGCATCTGAACTTTTGACCCCTGTTTTCTTGACTTCCACTGCGCTGGGGTAAAGTACAAACTCTTTAGTTGGCCTAGAAGACCCTTCACGATCTGGCCCCTGCTCACCTCTCTCCATCCTCTATTCTCCAGCCAACTGGAACTACTTTTACTTCAAATTTGCCAAACTCAACCTTGCCTCAGGGGTTTTTGTACATTGTGATCATTCTCTCCCTTCCATTCATCTGGCTAATTCTTTTCTTTTTTTTTTTAAGATTTTATTTTTTTCCTTTTTTTTGTTTTAAATGTTTTATTTATTTATTCATGAGAGTTAGAGAGAGAGAGAGAGAGAGAGAGAGAGAGGCAGAGGGAGAAGCAGGCTCCCCGCCTAGCAGGGAGCCCGATGCGGGACTCGATCCCAGGACCCCGAGATCATGAGCTGAGCTGAAGGCAGATGCTAAACGACTGAGCCACCCAGGTGCCTCTCATCTGGCTAATTCTGACTACGGTCTCAATTTAGGCATAATTGCCTTTGGGAAGCCATGCCAGTTATGTGCCCCTCCTGCTGGCTTTCCTTGGGTACTCTGTCTACTTCCTCTGTAATAGCACTTATCATACAATATTATCATTACCTAGTTATTGTTTTATTATTGTATCCCCAGAATGTATCTCAGTGTTTGACACATACAGACCTTCAATCAAATATTCTTGAATTAATAAATGCATTTATTAGGTAGCTTAGGATGGGTCAGGCCCTGGGGTAAGTTTTTTGTTGTTTTTTTTTAAGATTTGTTTATTCATTTTAGAGTGGGGGAGGAGCAGAAGGAAAGGGAGAGACAGTCTCAAGCAGGCTTTGCGCCGAGCACAGAGCCCAACGTGGGGCTTGATCTCACAACCCTGAGATCGTGACCTGAGTGGAAACTAAGAGTCAGACGCTTAACTGACTGTGCCACCAACGTGCCCCTCGGGTAAGTTTCTGTATATATATAATCTCTTTTTGTCTTCACAATAACTTTAGACATGGTACTATTATTCTAATACTAATTTTCTATGTGAGGAATCAAGTCTCAGAAGTATAAAGCAGGGGCACCTGGCTGGCTCAGTCGATAGAGCATGCAACTCTTGATCTCAGGGTCATGAGTTCGAATCCCACATTGAGTGTGGAGCCTACATAAAAAGAATAAATAAATTTAAAAAAATTTTAAAGAAATATAAAGCAACTTGCCTCAAGTCATATAGCTATTAAATGATCCAGGTCAAAAACGGGTCTGTCTGACCCTAAAACCTGTGCTCCCACCTAGGTAGGTTACTGCTACTTTAATCTAGTTCAGGGAGTAACGCATCCTGTCCTTCCGGACTGATACCTGGCCTGCCCCAGGCACTTGCTCTCTCATGGCGCCCATGCAAGACCACTCATTCTTTTTTTTTTTTTTTAATTTTAAGTAGGCTCCATGCCCACATGGGGCTTGAACTCATGAACCTGAGATTGAGTTGCGTGTTCTACCAACTGAGCCAGACAGGTGTCTCCAAGACCATTCATTCTTTCATGCCCAGTTGTGCACAAGGTCCGGAGGCTGGGCAGCATTGTGGAACCCCACAGCTTCTCCCAGGTAAGATTGTCAGATTTAGCAAATAAAAATACAGGAAGCCAGTTAAATTTGAATTTCAGGTAAACAACAAATTATTTTTTGTACAAATATGTCTCAGTGCAATATTTGAGACATGTTTATACTAAAAAATTATTCTTGGGGCACCTGGGTGGCTCAGTCAGTTGAGCATCCGACTCTTGGTTTTGGCTTGGGTTGTGATCTCGGGGTCGTGGGATCAAGCCCTGTATCCGGCTCTGTGCTGGGCATGAAACCTGCTTGGGATTCTCTCGCCTTCTCCCTCTGCCCCTCCCCACCCTGCTTGCATGTGCCTAGTCTCTCTCTCGAATGAATGAATGAATGAATGAATGAATGAATAAATAAATAAAATCTAAAAAAATTATTCTTTGTTTATCTGAAATCCTAATTTAACTGCGCATCCTGTATTTTTATCTGGCAACGCTGCACCATGGCCATTCCACTTCCTCTGAGAGCCCCTCTACTTTCAAACCATCCTACTCACTGTCATCTGTTGATCCATTCATTCAACACACACTGAAGAGCCCGATACTAAGTATGTGCTGCAGTACAACACATTCCCTACAGGAAAGGCAGAGAAATGACTTCTTTATGAGTTGTTAGTCCTCTTACTATTTTTTTTTAAGATTTTATTTATTTATTTGACAGAGAGAGACACAGCGAGAGAGGGAACACAAGCAGGGCGAGTGGGAGAGGGAGAAGCAGGCTTCCCGCCCACCAGGGAGCCCGATGCGGGGCTCAATCCCAGGACCCTGGGATCATGACCTGAGCCGAAGGCAGACGCTTAACGGCTGAGCCACCCAGGCGCCCCCCTGTTACTATTTTTTAATACATACTCTGAGCACATAAGCATGCTCTAGCTTTCCATGCCTTTAAAGTAATTGTCAACCCTGCTCTCCCTTCTCCAAATCACCCTATTTTTCTCCTCTTCTCAGCCAAGATTCTTAAAAGAGTACGTCTCCAGTCCCTCATTTTCCATTTATTTGAAAGATAGGATAAAGAATAGTGATTAAGAGTATAGATTTTGTTGTCAGAATACTTGGGTTTACAAACCAACTCTTGCCATTAGTAACCCAAAGCGTTTCCTTTCTTTAAGCATCAATTTCCTTGCCTGTGAGAAGAGAGAACTGCCTGCCTCACTTCAGAGGGTTGCTGTGAGCAGTAAATTAGCTCATTCACATAAAACATTTAGCACATGCCTGGCACATAAAAAGCGTTCAATAAACATTAGTATTATGCCACTAAAATCTATATTCTGCCCAGTACGCTGCTGAAAATGCTCTGGCCAAGGTGAGCAATGGTCTTGAAGTTGCCACACCCAAGGCTAGTATTCAGTCCTCCTCTCACTGGACTCTGTGACTCTTGACACTACTTCTTCCTTGGAGTTCGCTCTCTCCTTGGCTGCTGGATCCCCACTTTCTCCTTTATGTCCTGAACCTGTCTCTTCTAGGCTTTCTCTGCCACATCCTCTTCCTCTGCCTGCCCCCCCCCATGTGCTCTTCCTTGAGTTTATCCTTTCTCCTCCTGCCTCAGTTCCAGTCACCTTTCCTGGGACGTCCACTCCTGTCATTTAACTGTCATCCTTGTGGAGAATACATCTTTCCTATCTCACTTTTGACCTCTCCCCCTGACCTCCAGTTCCATATCTCCAGGTGGATGCCTACAATATACTGAATGTTTGTGTCTCCCCGAAATTATATGTTGAAACTCTACTCCCAATGTGATGGTCTTTGGAGGTGGAGTCTTTGGGAAGTCATTAGGTTATGAGGGTAGAGCCTCATGAGTAAGATTAGTGCCCTAAAGATGCCAGGGAGCTAGCTAGCTTTCTTTCCTGCCATGTGAGGATACAATGAGAAGTCAACTGTTGTCCCAGCCCAGAGGAGAGCTGTCACCAGAACCTGACTATGCTGGCACCCTGATCTCAGACTTCTGGTCTCTAGACTTGTGAGAAATAAATGTCTATTGTTGGTGAGTCACCCGGTCTATGGCATTTTGTATTAGAGCAGCCTGAACTGATTAAGACAATGCCCAAGGGGCATCTCAAACTCAGCACTCAATTTACCATCTCTTGAAGTATTACTTACCATCTCCGCCTTGAAAACTGATCTGCCTTTTAGATTCTAACAGTGGGTGTTGCCTCCAACCTCATCAAGTCCAAAGACCTAGAAACCTAGACATCATTCTTTCTCCCTTCTTCACCCTTCTTTTCCAACTCCAACCCATCCTCACGTTTTGTCATTTAACTTACTATTGGTCTTTCAAATCTGCTTTCTCTTCCTCAGCACTCATGCTGGGTAGAGGATGGATCAGAGGGATCAAGGAGCCCAGTTAGAGGTGTTTTCAACAGTCTAAGTGAGAGATGATGAGAGCCCTCCTAACTGATCTCCTTGGCCCCTCTAAAATCCATCTCTATTCAGCTGCCAGAGTAATAGTCCTAATCTCCCATTAAGTCACCCCCATCCTCAAAATCTTCAGTGGTTCCCCTTCACCTATAGGATAATGTGCAAACTTTAATGCCTAACATATAGGTTGTTTATAGAGTGACTCCTGACTGGCTCTCCAGCCTCAGCTATTGCCACTTGTCTCCCGAACACACGTGTACCCACCTAAGCTACTTGGGCAGCCCCACTCCCCATCCTAGTCCACTTGTTATTGACTGTGCCAGTGACGCTCTTCCATCTTGGCCCCTCTGATCAATCCCTACTCAACCTTCAGAATCCTGCTCAGAATTTCATCTTGAAACCTTCCCTGAAACACCACACTCCTGCCCGCTCGCAGAATTAATTATTCCCTCCTCAGGAATCCTTCCAGCCTTAGTACATTCCTTCTCCTCCTGCTTCTCCTCCTCCTCCTCCTTCTCAAAAGCTTAGTACATATTTTCATTAGCATGCATCATTATGTTATTTTGTTCACATGTCTATCTTTGCTACTACTAGAGTGTGAACTCCTTGAGGTCAGCTCTCTGCTTTCATTCATATTCACTCCCCAGAATCAGGTATATCTCCTGGCACACGGTGGATGTCCAGCTAATGTTTATTAAACTGAGCTGCAGTTCCGCACAGGTGAGGCACAAAGGAGGAGGAAGAGAGGGTATTGAGAGAAGGAGCTAAGTTTGGAGAGGTTGGGAGAAGAAGGTACCTTGTATGCCAATCTATGAAGTTTGGATTTCACCCTATGAAAAACTGGAAGTAGTAGGGTCTTCAAGCTGGAGAGTGATTTGGACTAATTTGTCTTAAGAAGCAAGTTCCGGGGCACATGGGTGGCTCAGTCAGTTGGGTGTCCAACTCTTTATTTTGGCTCAGGTCATGATCTCAGGGTTGTGGGATTAAGCCCCATGTGGGGCACCATGCTCAGCACGGAGCCTGCTTGTCCCTCTCCCTCTGCTTCTCTCCTGCGTATGTGCTCACTCCCTCTCTCTCTTTCACAAATAAATAAATAAAATCTTAAAAAAAGAAGAAGCCAGTTCTAAGAGCAGGATTTAGATGGGGAAAAGACTGGATCTGAGAGGACATTCTGAGGACTGTTGCAGTAATGTAGGCAATAGATAATAAACGTGCACATCAAGATAATGGTAGTGGGTATAGACCAAAGAGCTAAGTTGTAAACAGTATTTCTTTCTGTTTTTTTCTTTTAAGATTCCATATATATCTATTTGAGAGAGAGAAAGAGAGAATGAGGGAGAGCAGCAGAGGGAGAAAAAGACTTCCTGCTGAGTAGGGAGCCCGACTTGAGGCTCGATCCCAGGACCCTGGGATCATGACCTGAGCTGAAGGCAGACGCTTAACCCACTGAGCCATCCAGGTGCCCAACAGTATTTCTGAAATAAAGATGATCGACTTAATTCAGAGGAGTAAGATAATGGGAAGAATGAAGGATAAGACCTCTAAGTTTCTGGCTTAGATGGCTGGTGATACCATTAAACAAGACACACAAGACAACAGGGGCAGGACGGTTGCGGCACTCAGACACGGTCAGAATGAAGAGCTGGTGAGACAGCCAGAATAGTACAAAATCACTAGATGGGGATGCAAGGCTGGGGGCTATGTATCTGAGTGCTTGTCCACACACTAATGCCTGGTGACCTCATGATTATGGGTGAGATCATCTTAAAAGGAAGAAAGAGAATGAGGAAAAGTAGAGTCCTGTGAGCCAAGAAAGGAAAATACGGAGAAGCATTGTGTAACAATATCCAATGCTGGAGAGCAACATGTGCTAATGTGTGTTTTATGAAATCCCTCAGGAGGTCTGGTGGTATTCTGTGAGGAGTGAGAGAACAGAGAGAGCTATGGGCAATCCAGCCTGAAAAATCCTGTGCTAAACACATTTGAACATATTTCTTTCATTCAGGATTTTACATTTAATATATTAATCCACATTGTACATTTCCCAAAGGGAAACATATTCATTCATTCATTTCGGTAAAAATTAAACATCTTTTTTGTGCTGGAATTATGGGGCTAATGCAGTAACAGAACAGACAGGATTCCTGTCCTCAAGAACTTACATTCCCCAGGAAAGTCAGACATTAAAGAATTAAACAAGTTAATTAACTGCCATTGTGCTAAATGCTACAGACTAAGTACAGGGTAGTACAAAAGTGTATAATAGGACTATGAGACACTTTTTCACCAGAGCAGTTCAAGGGACTAGTGTTTTGTGGAACAAAATTGAGGAAATGTGGCTGCGGAAAGGTCAAGTAGGCTGAGAACTAGAGCATATGTCCTTGGATTTAATGATAAAGGAGTCATTGAAGATACTAGTGAGAGCCATTTCATCGAGTGGGAGTTGATGAAGGCTAGACAGACAATCTACTCTTTGGCAGCCTAAGAGAAGAAACAGGGCAGCAGCTGCAGGGGGAAGACGAAGTCTAGGGTAGGCTGTCTTTAGTCTGGGGACTCTTACACTAATTTGCAAGTTGAAAGACAGGAATCGGAAGAACTAGACAGTTTGCAATTAAAGATAATGAGGGTACTCATTCGTGGATTCCCTTGCAAATTTTGTTTGTTGTATTCTCTGCTCTAGGGACTGTACTAGGCACTTGGTGTACAACGGGGAACAAAATATTACTTGGTCCCTGTGCTCCTGAAGCTTATATTCTAACAGGGAAGAAGACCAGTAAACAAGTCAGCCCATGAAGAAATAATAATCAGAGCTATGATAAGGATTGTGAAGAAAAGAAATCAGGCCCTGTGATGGAGGGTGGGGTGTGTGTAAGGGGGCGGAGGTCTTTAAGGAATGACATTTACTTGGAGATAGGAAGAATAAGAAGGAGCCAACTGTGTGAGGAGGTGGGGGGAGAGCTTTAGATAGAGAAAATGGTGGGTACAAACGTCTTGAGGTAGGAAAGAGGTTTAGGTGATCCAAGAACCCCCAAGGGCCACCGTGGCTGCAGCAGTATGGGCTGAAGTAGGAGGGGTAGGCGGGATTCAGATCATGTAAGCTCTTGCCAACCAGGGCTGGGAATGTGGAGCACACTCAGCTCACTGGGAAGCTATTGAAAATTGATGGTAGGGATGCTCTCACTTATATGAAAAAATGTATCTGTGTGGAAAACAGATTAGGATAAGGCAAGGGGAGGGTAAAGATGGGGCCCAGGTTAGGCACTGCAACAGTCAACGGGCCAATGAAAGGCAACTCTGCAGATGAGGATGGAGGCACTGGGGTAATAAGGAGGAGACTGATGCAGGAAACATTTTAGAGGTTGAACCCAGAGGCCTTGGTGATGGATTGGAAATGGGAGATGAGGGGAAGATCTTGGATGAGGAAGCAGAGATTGAGATAATATGTCGGCCTTTTGGCTGGGTTATTTTTGAGGAGGAGACAAAAAGGGAAGGTGCCGCTGTCTCAAGAGCCCATTTAATAACCATTTACTGAGCGCCTCCCAAATGCCAGGCCGTGTGCTAGGTGTTGGGCATACGGAGGAGAATAAGGCACAGGTATATACCGTCCCTGTGAAAGGCAAATCTACAACCAAATTAATTCTGATATCGACTGATTTGCACAGTAATAGAAATTTGCACAGTGGTGGCACAGAGGTGGGAAAGCTTCATACCGTCTGGGGTACTGGAGGGAAAAGATATCAGGGTAGAAAGTAAGGTTAGGTTCTGTGGATGATGAGTCTAGAGGTGGGAAAGGGAAACTGAGGAACACTGAGCTCTATGACCTTGATTTTTTTTCCCATGAAGAATGAGGCAATCATTGGCTGTGCATAGGTAGCAGAGGACTTGAAGGAATGCTATATATTCTTGATGTCCTGGCTCTAGTCACAGGACATTTTATCATCCAGAGATAATCATCCATGGCCTGGGCATATCCCTGCCTACCAAATCATTTTAAATTATATTTTATTTATTTATTTGAGAGAGAGTGAGAGTGTATGAGTGAGAGGGAGAGGGAGAGGGAATCTGAAGTGGACTCTGCACTAAGCATAGATCCCGATGTGGGGCTTGATCCCACAACCATGAGATCATGACCTGAGCCAAAATCAAGAGTCAGATGCTTAACTGACTGAGCTACCCAGGCACCCCTCCACCCCCCAAATCATAATTTCCCCAAAGTTACTTATTATTACTCTATTGTTGATTAAACAGCACTTAATAAGCATTTACTGTGTATCTGGAATAGAATAAACGAATGAATAATGAGTAAATCGACAAAAGAATAAATGGTTGAATGAATAGACAAGAATTATAGTTTGTCGTTGACATTAGAAACAAGGTTTAACTGAAAATTTGATAACAGTTATACTTTCAGCCACCCTACCTTTAGCATCAAAACAGACTAGACTGCGCACTATAAAAATAAATAGCATTTGCAATGAGTCAGGCGCTATGCTAAGCATTCTACATATGTTTCTTCTTTACTCTTCTTACAATCACCCCAGAGGCAGATGTATCATCCTGATTTTACAGATGAGAAAACAGGTTCCGGGAGGCTAAATGGCTTAGGAATTCAAACCCAGGTCTAATTATTCCAAAGCCAGATCTCAACACTATATATATTCATTCTTCCCCACTTCCAAAACACACTATGCTTTTGCATAAACATTACTTGATCATTTAAACCCATGCCCTTCTAATTACTGAAGATGTTAGGAATGGAGGAATCTGGAGCTCCTACTTTTGCTGGCTGGAAGAAGAGGCAAGCATCTACAAGTAGGGACAGTGATCTTTGATTCTAGGCCCACCGACTGTGGACACCCAAACTGATATTTTCTTCCATTGTTATTTCACTCTTTCCTGCAAATTCACGCACTGATAAGTACTGGGCATGTCAATATCAAGCAATTTTACAGAAGAACTGGTTCTGCTATAAGACGTGATACTTGTCTTCAAAGAGCTTCCAATCTAGCAGAAAGAAATAAGACCTCAAAAAAAATCGAAGCAAACTAGCCAGAGTGTGCTTGGGGACTAAATTGCATGGCACAGTCTATAAACAAAGAGGTTGGAAGACATGACATTTGGCGTCATCTGGGGAAAGGAAAATAAGATCAATTGATTGAATTCTTTTTCCAACCTAACACACTATGTGTTAGATATTGTGCTAGACTCTTCACATACGTGATCTCATTTTAAGGTATCATCCAATCCGTTTCAACAAACACTTCTGTGCTTCTACTATATTTATACAAAATGCCTCACTGAGTGTTATTGGTGAAAGAAATATGAACATGACTTTGTTCCTGTCCTCAACGAGTTTAGAAATTAGACACGTATACAAATGGCTATGATTCAGGGCTATAAATATAGTGGTTATATAACTTATTGTCCACATTGTGATACTTTTGAGAATCAACAAGAGCACCATTAATAATTACTGAGGACAAACCCAGGCATAAACCCAAACTGTTCTGAACAAACCAGGTCATATCACCTTAGCAGTGAAAGAGCTTGAAGTGGTGGGAACACAAAGGAACAGTTGGGATGAATCAGGCAAACCCCGGGGTCGAAGTGGATTTGAGTTGGGCTTGCCGCAAGGGAGGGCACAGGCAATAAGCATGTAAACAAGATGATTTCAGGTAGCTTAATGGGGTAAAGAGTGAAGGGGGGCGGGGGGACTACTTTAAAAAAGCATGGTCAGTGGAAGGCGTCTTAAAGGAAGTAACATTACGCCGAAACTGGAATGATAAGAAGGACATCGAAATTCAAAGACAAAAGAAAAAACATCACAAGAATAGTCTTACCCCAGCAGTGATCTGAAGGTCAGTAGGGCCAACCTCCCACTCATGGAGTTTGGGTTGAAGTAATAGTGGAGAAGCAGAAATGGAAGCAATACCTCAGAGCAGGAATGGATGCCACCTAGCATAATGCCTGTCTCGAGGAGGCCCTCAGTGAATGCTAACTAATTCCTCCCTCCTCTCCCACTCAGCAGGTAATGGGAGTTAGTGGAGATTGTTTTTGTTTGTTGTTTAGAATGGAGAAAAAGTTGGGCATGAATCCAGGTTAAGGGGAAGAACCAGCCAAGAGGGAGATATTAAAATGTAAGGGAAAAGTGGTAACCGATGGAACATTTTATTTAAAAAAGGATAGATGTCAGGGCCAGGTTAACTTGAGATAGGAGGTGTGGTACTTCATTCTCTAAGATGGGAATAATCAGAAGTCTGCACGAGGGAGGTGGAAAGTTAACAAAGCTTCTTTGGCAAGGCTTTGATTTGAAGGTGGGCTATGGATAGAAGAGATCTGGAATTTGCTGCTGTGGGGAAAAAAATGTCCTTTAAGAACAGTGGTTCTCGTCGTTGGCTGCACATTAGGATCTTTTGGGGAGCCTTAGAACAAAAAATCATGCTCAATCCCCCGCCCCAAGGATTCTGATTTAATTCCTCTGGGATGGGGCCCCAGCACCAGTGTTTTCTAAAGTGCCTGTGTAGACACTAATGAGCAGCCAGGATTGGGAACCGCCAGTAAGAGGCTTGCAGAGCTGCAGAAAGGGCTCAGCTGAGGTGTGGGAACAGGAATTTGTTGTGGAGCCAATCAGCTTGGTAACACGCCTCTCTCCAGCACCAACATCCCTGGAGAAGAAGCTGTGAAATTAGAGCATGGCACTTGTTTATCTGAGATGGGTAAGGCACTAAGCTGAAGAAGTAAGTGAGAATAGAGGCTGGGGAAAAAGAATTGAACTGGCCTACCAGAGGCTCTAGTCTGATAGACTAAGAATAGATTCCGACAAAATCTAAAAAAATAATAATAGCAATACCAAGTAATTTTTTAAGTGCTATCTCTACCAACTACTAAAATAAGGGATTTATACAAATTCTCATTTACTCTTACATAGCTCTAGGTCCTATTAGCCCCATCTTATAAATGGGGAAGATGAAGCTTAGAAGTTCAGAAAAGTTTTCCGGGGAACCTGGCTGGCTCAGGCAGAGGAGCATGTGATTCTTGATCTGGGAGTTGTGAGTTGGAGCCCCGTGTTGGGTGCAGAGATTACTTAAATAAATAAATAAATACATAAATATTAAAAAAAAAGGTTCCCAAGTTTATGGGGTTAATAAGTGACAGAACTGGGATTTGAACCCATATCTGACTGACTCTGGAACCTGAGCTCTGGTTGGGCAGGAGCAAGGGAGTGGGAAGGTTGGAAGGTAAGAGCTTGTGGCAACCTACTGGGTTTTGAATGGGATTTAGATAGGCCCAGAGGAAAGAAAATGAGGGAGTTTCTCAAGGGAAACAATGGAAGGTGAGGGGATGGGTCTCCTATCAAGAGACCAGAGCCCCAAATGTATTGGCGGAAGAGTGGGAAATCAAATTGGGTGGGCACATTTGCAGTCCCAATCTGTCAATGGAGTACACACTCCAGGTGGAAAAAGAAACTAGGAGACATTAAAGGGTTATGTAGGGGGTGCTTGACACGATAAAGAGTAATGTTTAAACTTCATCAAGCAGATAAAGGGCTAGAAGTTCACTGGGGAGATCACCACACTGAAATACTGTTTTCTCCCCACGTTCCCTGTCTCGTCCTGGTAGCCACAGATGGTACTTAATCCAACGTTGGCACTCGGGACTGAAGAGACTGCCCACTCTTTAGCTATAAGGTACCTTCCCAGAGCTCATACCGAAGATCACAGTCTATTTTCAAAGACCAATAAAAAGTCCTGCAAATTGACTAGTGGCAGGAAATCAGGGCGGGACACTTGTCATGATTGTTGCTACCCCTGCAAGAGAAGGTTATTCAGGGGCACCTGGGTGGTGCAGTCAGTTGGGCATCTGGCACAGTTCATGATCTCATAGGTCATGGAATCAAGCCTGTATTGGGCTCTGCGCTCAGCAGGGCGTCGGCTTGAGGACTCTGTCCCTCTGCCCCTCCCACTCCCACACGTGCAAGCTCTAACTCTAAAATAAATAGACAAATTTAAGAAAGAGAGAGAGAGAGAGAGAAGCTTATTCAGAAACAATTTTGTTACAAGGTCCTGGGTACCAGGGAGACATAGTACACATACCAATACCATGACAAGCCCACAAGTTTGCTATGGACCCCCATCGGTATTACCTGTCAGCAACCAGCCCTGAACTAATTCAGAAAGCACCCAAGGGGACCAAGGCATCATAGATGGAATCGTGGAAGTTCTTTCTTGATCTGAGTAGACCAAATTACATTTGTACCTAAAGAACTGGTCTTCAGATTTCAGTGTCTTCCTAGCCACACATTATTTTCAAATTAATGAGTAAGTTAAAATTGTTGGGGCACCGTAATTTTAGGAGAACTGAAGAGGCAAAATGAATAGCTAGGATTCTCTGGGTGATGACCAGAACAATGCTGGAACCTAATGAGACCAAAAGAAACCTGGAGAGCTGAGCTAGCTGGTGGCAGTACCCTAGGAATGGAGACATTTTTTTTTTCTATCAGAGGGAATGTAAATTCTGCAGCTAAAGCTGGCAGTTTGGGGAAAATGTGTTTAGCCCACCCACTTCCCTCTCTGTTTGTAATATTGCTTTCCTACTTTTCAACTTAAGTTTATTCTGGAACTGGAACATTTATTCCAACAAAATGTGCCTGGTGTGGTCTCTCAGTGATTAAAGACATCTGCTTAGTATGCATTAACTTCTGTGTAATACTTGTACCTCTCTGAGGATCGCTTTGCTTAGCGCTCAGTAGGCTGATGCTGCTTCATTTTCTTCAGGTGTATAAATTAAAGCGGCAATTTTTAGCTGCAATGGGTCCAAAGAAAATGGTACTTAGCATCTTGGGCTCATTAGCCTTTAGTCTGGGTTAGCAACTACCAGATGTTGCTTTGAGCATATTTGCAGAAGAACTTTATCTGTTGAACCTTCTTTTGGAAAATCAAAATATTATCCTGCAAACCATGAAAGAGAGAAATGCTGTACTATAAAGCTTAGGCAGGTGTGAAATAATCATGTTATTGAGGATATGGTATGGGCAAATCTTTTTTATTCTAAGTAATGAAGTAGTTTGAATTTTAAAAAACCCAACTATCATGTTTCCTTAAAAAAAAAAACTCATAGAAAGCTAAAAGCGTGAAATCCATTTTAGCATGTTGAAAACATTTGGGGTTTTTAAGATAGTATCACAGATGTATATATTCCAGGTTGAAATTACTTGGAATTCTAGATTCTAAATATTTTAAACTGCAGTTTAAATGAAATCAAGTATAAATTAACCTGTGTTTTTTTTCCTTCTAGTTATTTTTAGGTAAGTAAATGAGGACAGGACATGAGACTGGCAAACAATATTTGCTGGGAGGACCCATTATTGTGATCAAATTCCAAGTAGCATTTTCTAGTCGCAGGTCATGACTTACAAAAAAAAAAAAAAAGAATTCTGTTGTATTTTATTAATTTCTTTTTATTTTTTTTTAAAGATTTTATTCATTTATTTGACAGAGAGTGACACAGCGAGAGAAGGAACACAAGCCGGGGGAGTGGGAGAGGGAGAAGCAGGCTCCCTGCGGACCAGGGAGCCCGATGCAGGGCTCGATCCCAGGACCTCGGGATCATGACCTGAGCCGAAGGCAGATGCTTAACTGACTGAGCCACCCAGGCATCCCAAGAATTCTGTTGTATTTTAAACAGAGATAGTGAAAACCTCAATTCTATGTATGACTCTTTTTTCTTTTTAAAAATATCTTTCCTACAGACCAGTTCTCTAGGAGCCAGCCAGCAATGCAGGCCTAACAGGTTAGCTAACAGCTTCATAGTTCAAAACCCAGTAAGTAGGGAATCAGGGAAGAGTGGGTGATAAAAACAAAATGGAAATGACCAATATATCTTGGGAAGCACTTTACTACAATTAATAGGTGACCTCACTGGGGACAACACAGCTTCCAGAAGCCGTATTTACCACAGATCACCCAAACTATTATATTCAATATTAGCTAAAAAGCCAAAGAATTGGAATCATGTGATTTTTTTTTTTTAGAGGTGGGGCGCAGAGCAGGCGGTGGGGAGGGGGGGCAGAGGGAGAGGGAGAATCCTAAGCAGGCTCCACACCCAGCACAGAGCCCAATGCAGGGCTCCATCTCACAACCCTGAGATCACGACCTAAGCCAAAATCAAGAGTCGGCGCCCCTGTGTGATATTTTTAAATATAATTCATAAAGATACTGTGTACATTATCAAATAATTCATCTGTATTCCTAAAGTGTCATATTCTCTATGATTCTCATTAATCTGCTTGAACCAAGAAGAAAAAACATGTATTGAGATACTGGGATTGGACCTACCAACCATTGAAATCGAACCCAGAAGAAAGATCTGACGATTCATAGCTTAATTCTGCACCATCTATGCTTCTCACCAGAAACTGCAAAGAGCTAAGTTGTAAGGATATCTGAGTGTCTCGCAAGAACATTATGCAGGATCATTAAAGGTTTTAGCCCTGGCAGGATTCCTAGGTGAGAATGGGGACCTCTATTTCATATTCCCTCCTCACTTTTGCTTCTGGTCATGACTCAGCCAGGCCCCTTTTGAAGGTATTCACTTATTTGTGAACGCAAACCCCTTTCCTCTGCCTAGTCTCATTTCTTGAGTGGCCTAGGCAAAGAAACCCACCACCAGGCAGTGGCCCATTTTAAATCCTCAGGCTCCTCTCCCTCCCACTAACTTCCTACCCTCCTTCCCCTTACATTCCCGCTACTTGGAAAGACAGTGAGGCAAACAAGGCCTCACATTTTAACATTTTATTAACAACTTACCCATCCTCTCTCTAGGATGGGCACAAGGTGCAGGGTTAGTCCCTTACATGAGTGGTGGTGTAAAAAAATCTGGGAGATGACATGCTACAAATTTAGAATTTAAGAAATTGTAAGGGGAACCTTCTTCATAATCTCAGGAACAGGCTTTTCACACTTCTCTACCACCTTTCCATTGGCTGTGTGGAAATAAACAAAGACGACCAAACGAGAACAGGCTATTTATCCAGAGGTTGCTAAGCATGGGAGCAGGCCACCTTCACTTAGCTTGGTGGAGACTCCAAAGCACGCTTTGATTGGAGATTGTGGGCATGAGGAAACAGGAGGCAGGCTAACTAGAAGCGGGGCGTGTGATGGGATTGGTTTGGGGAACATATTTGGCTTTCTCTGATTGGCCCCGAGTTAGAAGCAGGGGCAAAAATTGGGGAAGCTGGCAGTCAATGACCAGAGTGCCGCTCATTCTGGGCCGACCCGGGCCGGTTGCTGCAGAGAGTGGGGGTCGGAGTTGTGTTGTCACACACGGTCTGGCCATTGTCCTATGCAGTCCATCTCTCAGCTGGGTGAAACCCAGGTTTTTCTTTTCCCTCTACCGGGCCAGCTTCCTAGCTTCACATTTTTTTGTTTTACTTGGGACCAAATAGCGCTCCCGATATTTCTGTTAAGGATAAGCGGAGACATTAGGACATGACCAGTACTTATGCGGACAGATACAGATATACAGAAGTAGCTTTCTAGTGAGAGTCAGGCCGGGGAAAGACTCGCTCTCGGCCGCCTTCTGGTTCCTACTTCCAGGAGAAGTGACTCCTTAGCAGCTTTCCCTTCCTGTCGAGGAGGCCGGCTCCCCGCGCCGCGTCTGGGAGGCTGGCCCTCCGGGGCCGGGAGGGTCGCGGTCCCGGGCCGTCGCGCCCCCCCCCTTCCGGCCCCCACCCCCCGGCGCGCGCCGGCGCCTCCGGACCACTAGTTCGGCGCGTTCCTGGACCGAGGCGCACCCGGCGGCGCTCGTCCGCGCCCCCTCCCCGCCCCCCGGGCCTGCGGCAGCCTCCGCGGCCCGCGCGGGACGTCAGGTCAGCTCTCTCGTCCCCGAGTCGCGACTCGGACGCCTCGTTCTCGGAACGCGTCCTTGCTCGGGAACAAGCAGCTCCTCCTCTGGTCACAACCCCCGCTTTCCACTTGCGGGGGGCGAGGGCAGGGCGGACTCTTCCCGGCCACCATTCCCCACTCATTTCTCCTCGGCTGTGAAAAAGCTAGCCCTCCTTCCCACTCAGAAAGGAACCCGTATTTCCCCTTCAAGTCTCCGTCACCGGGGCCCCCAGTCGGTGTGAGAGCACAGCCGTCCATTTTCTCCTCAGGCAGGCTCCCCGGCCCACATTCCTCCGGCCGCGAAGCCGGTGAAGCCGTGACAGCGCGGCGGCGCCGGCAGCGGCGGAGCTCCCGCCATCTTGCGTGGAGGAGGAGCCGCGGCCGCCGCCATGCGGACAGGCAGGGGGAGGGGGAGAGGAGGGGGAGGGGGCGGCGGGCGAGCGGGGGAGGGGCAGAGCAGCCGAGTTAGCTCAGCCCGGGCGGCGACTCCGGCGGCGCCATGAGAGCGGGCAGCGGCGGAGGTAGGGCCGGGCGGCCGGGAGAGCCGGCGGGCGCGGGCGGCCCTGCGGTGCGGCCCCCGGAGCGGGGCGGGGGCGGGAGGAGGAGGCAGAAGCGAGGGGCCGGGTGGGGGCGGGTGGAGGTTTCCGAGGAGGAAGGAGCCGCCGCCATTTTGGGAGCTTCGAGTCAACAATAAAGGACCGAGGGTGCCGAGCGGGAGTGGCCTCGGTGGTAGGACTCGGGCCCCAGCTGCGGGGAGTGGGGTGAGGTGGTGGGGTCGAGGTCAGCGGTGCGGTCGGGGCCGCGGGAAGCCCCTCGGCCAGCGGGTGGGGGGGGGCGCTTTGAGGCGGAGGCCTGAGGCCTGGCCGGGCCCCTGGGAGGAAGGAGGGCGGCGGGCGGCAGCCGTGTGAGGTGGGGGCGCCTGAGAAGAGTCGAATCTGGGAATGTCGTGCGCGGAGGGGTCCGGAGAAGGAGCGGGCGAAGTACTCAGAGGAGCTTAGTGGAAGACGAGGGGATGTGGGACCACAGAGGCGGCAAGGACTTAGGGGGATGGTGGAGGTTATAGGGTACGAGGCGGCCCTATAGGGGGCGGCAGGGATTTGCAGTGTCGGAGGGCTCGTTTTGGAAGAGGACCCGCTGCTGCTTGCTTGGAATAAGGCCTCGTAGGTCGGTAACAAGAGGGTGATTCTGGAGCCCCCGAGTCGTGAAGGAAAAGTGGGGGCTTTCTGACTTAAGGGTTTCTCTTTGGGGCCTTATAGGGGGAGTCCCTATTGTTTCCTGCCCGCGGAGTTGGTTCCCTGCTCTTGTGGCGCAGCTGCGATTATAGGGCACCATCCCTTTTGTTTATGGTCACAGGGGGCTGACTAGAAGTGGGTGGGTGGGGGGGTGCGTTTTGGGGGAGCAAGAAATTATTGCCCCAGAGTTACGGGGCTCAAATCATTGGCTTGTTTCTTTACCTCATCGCTCACTCCCTTTTCTCTACCACAGTCCCTTTTTCCCTTCAGAATAAAACAGTCCCTCCAACTTGCAGACCAAGCTTAAGAGAAACTGCGCTGCATTTGCAAACAAAAGCTCTTGTCTGACATGACGATAGTGTTTTGGGTGTGAAACTGTCACTTGCTAACTACAATCTGGGAAGTGCTGTAATTAACTCCGCAAGGGGCTCCTCCCAACTAGTCTACGTTTCGTTAGTATTTTTGAAAATGTAGAATGTAACTTGCAAGTCTAAATTGGGAAGGGGTAGGAGGAATATTTCCTTCTCTGAGACATAAAGCTGCAGTGCAGGTTTCGGTTCAAGTAAGAAGGGAGTAATAGACACATTTGGGATCTAGGGAGATAGGAAGTCTTATATTAAGAGCTCAAGGGACAATAATGATATCTTTTAATCTTTAGAGGTTACCCTCTTCATCCTTAGTGGTTGGCAACAAACAAGTCTTGTGTGAACTCCGTGATATTGTTGATCATAATATAAACCTGTCAATACAGGAAACCATTTACCACCTTGAACTAAAATTAGGTGGCTGTTAACCACGGTCTGCGTAAGACATCATATTCTAAGAGACTTAGAAATAATACAGCTTTGTGTATGTGATAATTAGGATTTGCTTCTGAGCAACTTTATTTTCAGTTTTTAAAAAAGACATAACCAGTTGTCTTTTAGAAAAGATTTATTGCTTTGGAATCCTTGGTGTTTGGCAAAAAGAGAAAAAAATCACCATTAATAAACTAGTGTATTTTTTGGTAAGAAATATAAAGGAGTTGAAAAAGAACAAACCCAGCAGAGGAATAGGAGTCCCTTATTTTCTGGCCTTTGTAAATTGTTTTTATTTACTGCATTTCAAAATAATTCGATTTTGGGAATAATTGAAAATGGCAGAGATTGGCCAATTCTTTTTTAAAACAACTATTAGTACTCTGGGTTTTTTGGAAAGTTTGGTTAAAGTTACTAGTGTCTTTTAGTCTTTCACAGATTTTTAAACAGGCAATTTCCTTTTTGTGTCTCTATAGATATTTTTAATAACAGCAAATATTTTAAGTTAGGATACACTTTTTGAAAAGTTATTGAAATGTATGTAGCTAATAGTTTTTTAATATTCAGATTTTATTAAGGGAGCTGAAGATTTTCTTGACTTTCTCAAGCGAAAGATTTTGACATGTAGACATGTGTTATCTCTTAACTGCTTCAGTTGTTTTAAGGGGCAAAATTTAAGAGAGAAAATAATTTATTTTTCTTCATAAAATTGAACCTCCATGGTTGAAATTCATAAAGGCACAAATGTGGTTTTTTTCCTGAAAGCATAAAGTTAAGTCAAAAGCTCACTTAATTTCAAGAATTCTCAGTTGCTGTCAGAAATAGGAAAAAAAAAATTGTCTTGCCTTGTTCCAAGGTATGTAGATTTACATTAATAAAATTGTGTGATACTTCATTGAGTTGTAATGCAATTAAGTGTAATGAATCATTGACTTTTAGAGGTGGCAGGGACTTTTAGAGAATTCATCAGGGAGGAAACTGAAAGGAAGAGATTGCCATTTGACAGCTAATGCTAATTTAATCACAGTATCTTTCTACCTCATCTTCTCTGGGTTACTTTGAACTGACAATTTAAAATGTTTGAGATTGGTCTCAGTTGGCTTGGGGTTTTTTTTGTTTTGTTTTGTTCTTTTTGAAGCAGTTCATCTTTTTGTGTCTCTTCCTAGCCTGGCTAGGGTTTTAGTCTAAGTACATCTGTATTCTTATTTCTTAAATACAGTGATTTCCTCTAAAAGGGTTCTTTTAAAAGGGAAAGTTTTTTTTTACTCTCCTGTATTTGCTAATTAAGCTTTCTCTTTGTTTCAGATTGAAGTGAGTGAATTCAGATATATAACAACCTTGTTAGAGGGCTTTTTAAAAAATAAAAAGTTGATTCGGTGCATGAGAGCAAGTTACTGCTGCTTACCGTTCAGAGACTTACAGGTGCTTGCCTGCATTGCAATAAAGGACTCATATATTGAGCAAGACTTATATTTATCTCTTCGTTTTGGAGAGCCTAATAAACTGTTATTACAGTTTCTCTACTGACTTTCAAAAGTTTTGAAGTTTGAAAGAGACATCTTTACGATTAATACAGCATGAGCACGGCCAGAACAGAGAACCCTGTTATAATGGGTCTATCCAGTCAAAATGGTCAGCTGAGGGGCCCTGTGAAGCCCAGTGGTGGCCCCGGAGGAGGGGGCACACAGACACAGCAACAAATGAACCAGCTGAAAAATACCAACACAATCAATAACGGCACTCAGCAGCAAGCACAGAGTATGACCACCACTATTAAGTAAGTGTTAGAATAAATAATAAACACTTGGGAGACCAAGGAGATACCTTTTTGCTACTTTGTTGACTACTTTAAACCTTATTTTAACCATTTTGTTTGCAAAGAAAAGACATTGTTTTATGGTGGGTGGGTATTTGCAATTGAATAATGTATTTTTGTCATAGTTCAGGTTCATTAACAGATACAGATGATATATATTATCTTTGTATATATTACTTTTTGAAACATTTCTGGCTTTCATAATTAGCTCAGATTCATCCTTTTTTTTGGCCAGTATGGCTTTTTCTAGTGTTATAACGGTACCTTACCCTAGTTTAAATGGCAGTTAAAGCCAATTTCAGGTTTTTGAATTTAAAGACTGGCCCAGCCTTCTGAATTCAAACATACTCACTGATAGAAAATTTATCCATGACTTTTTTTCTTAATTTAAGATTATGGAACTTTAGTTTTCTACTTTAAAAATATATATATTTCTCCTTTTACACGCACACAAAATTATAAGCTGTTACATATCAGGGTTTTCAAGATTTGAAATCCTGGAAATGCATGGAACGGAATAGTCCCGAGTCCCTTTGACTCTAAAAACTTAAGAGCCTCATCTTACTACAGAATATTTTTTCTTGTAAATATGCTGTTTGTCATCTAAGTGTACACTTTAAATTATTACTGATAACTATCACTCTATGAAGATTCAGTTAATAGAAAATTAACATTGAAGATTCTTGACCCCATTTCACATTTTGACTTCATTGTTAAAATCTAGCCATAGAGATTGATTTATTCTCTTGAAATCTTCATATGAAATCTCTCATTAGAATAGTGATGCTAAGAATTCCCATTCTCTCTGGGTCACTGAACTAAAGTGTGTATTATAGTAAACCTAGGTCTTTTCCATGCCTAAAAAGCACTTCCTAAAGAAAAGTAGCACTTAAAAACTACCGGAATAACATAGACATGGTTACTTGAATGTGGTTTGCTAGTGACCTCTAAATTAATTTCTATTGGAATTGGTTTGGTCATTGTGAGAATTGGTATTAATGCGTATTCTGTTATTTTTTTGCATATTTTAAAGCTTTAATTAGTATAGAAATCAAGAATATTCTCTAAATTGTAGTTTGTCTTGACAAAATATGAGTAGGCTAGCAAAATTCAGGCTATTTTTAAACATAAAGCTGTGTTACTTCATTATTTTCTACTTAAATTCTGATTTCAGGCAATAGGATTTTGCTTTTTCTTTTTTGGTCTGCCTGGGATTAATGGGTTCTTTTTCATTCTGTGGGTTCTTTAAATCTCAGTTTTTTTTTTTTTAATCTGTCATCTCTTCCATGAAGGCTTCTAGATTGCGTCACTGTCTTCAGAACTCTTCTAATACTTAATCTCTATCACTTATTTTCTCATTTTAAATAGTTGGGGTCTTTTAACTCCTAAGGTTATAAATTCCTTGTGGTAAGATTTTCCGTTGTATTTCTGTATTTTTATTCACTTTATATTGAATTTGACAATGGCAAGCTGGCATACTAGGATATTCAACTGACATTTTTGCTCGGAAACTTTGGTGTGTTAATTATAGGCAGAGGTGAAAGGCTTTGATACCCATGGAATTGGTAGCAAATAGTTATCTGTGTTAGAGTATCTTAAATTATATGGGACCTAGCTTTAAGTAAAGTAACTGCTTCTCTTTCTAAATCGAGACTCTTTAAGATGTTTTGGGGGCTCTGATTATGTAAGAGTCGCTGTAATGAAATCAGTGAAAACTTCTATTAAAGATGACATTGACCATTTTTTTCCCATTAGATGCTTTGAGTATTATTTGAGGTTTTTACCTGACCAAAAAGAAATTTGGTTTCAGCATTCTCAGTAAAAAAAAGACAGAGATAGTCATTAACAGCTAAAACTGAGTTCTTTTTTTTTTTTAAGATTTTATTTACTTGAGGGGGGGTGGTGCTGAGGAGAGAGCCCGATGTAGGGCTCAGTCCAGGACCCTGAGACCATAACCAGAGCCAAAATCAGATGGTTGACCAGCTGAGCTACTCAGGCACCCCCTGAGTTCTTATTTTGCCAGGAACTATTCCTAGTGCTTTATGTAAATTATTTGATATAATTCTCAACCCCCTTTATGTATGAGAGAATTGGAGGCTTAGAAAAGTAACTGCTGCAAAGTCACAAAAATAATAAGTAATTAGAGCCTGACCTCAGGTCTGAAACTTTAGAGCCCTTGGTTTTAATTAGTCACCAAAAGTTAGAAACTCAGATGTTTACAGGAGACTGTGCCACATGGGAAGGTACTTGCTTTATCTAAAGGAGTCTACTGCTTGATTTAAGCTCCCGGTTATTGGGGCGCCTGGGTGGCTCAGTCGTTAAGCGTCTGCCTTCAGCTCAGGTCACGATCCCAGGGTCCTGGGAACGAGCTCTGCATCAGGCTCCCTGCTCAGCGGGAAGCCTGCTTCTCCCTCTCCCACTGCCCCTGCTTGTGTTCCTGCTCTCGCTATCTCTCTCTGTCACATAAATAAATTAAAATCTTTTTAAAAAAAAAAAGCTCCCAGTTACAAACTGTTGATATGCAGAAGTTTGGAACTTGCTAAAGCTTCCTTTTTTTTTTTTTTTTTTTTTATTTCCAAGAAAAGCCAGAATCTGGACTTTTATATGAAATCTCCTCATTTTTAACTGTTGGCAACTAATTTAAATTAAAACACACTAATGTCAAACAAAACACAGGGGTTACCAGTTTGGACAACAGTTGCACTGTATACTACACTGCTTCTCTTAAGAGGATGGATGCGTTATTCCCTTCTATTCTTGATTTTTTTTTTTAATCCTCTAGATTGTTCTTTTGTGAGAATAGTTTTTCTAATGCTGTTTATTTCTGTTAACTATATTCCAAAGTATATGGCAATATATTAAACTTGCTGTGCTTTTTAGAACTTAATTGTAATTGTGGTGAATCATCTTTGTATTATTAGAATAGCGATGCTAAGAATTCTCATGCTTCAATTTTACTATATTCTCTGTAGACCTGGTGATGACTGGAAAAAGACTTTAAAACTCCCTCCAAAGGATCTAAGAATCAAAACTTCGGTAAGTTGATTGTAAAATTCAAGGGGCAAAATGGTGTGGAAACTCCAAAAGTGAAGTAGTTACTTAATAACAGGCACTGTGTGTTTAACTCTTCTGTTGAAGTGGTTGACATTGTATGGATCATATATGATGAACTGCCAAAATTTTTCACTGTTTGGAGTATTATATTAATACAGTAACGTGTGTCTGTATTTTAAATACTGTATTTATATATCTGTATATTTTATCTAACTTTGTTGGAGTATTTTCATTGTTTGCAAAGCATTTTCTCAAAATTCTCTTATGCTTCCAGCAATTACAGTAAGATTCAGGTTAGGTATTATCCTTGTTTTGTGGATGAGGACAAGGAAGTTGAGAAATTCGTTCTCTTAGCCCAGTGTTCCCAACTAGGGGTGATTTTTGTCCCTTAGTGGGCATTTAGCAGTAGCTAGAGACATTTTTGATTATCACAGCTTGTTAAACTCCATGAGGGGGATGCTACAGGATGGCCCCTTACCACAGAGAATTTTCTGGCCTAGTGTCAGTAGTGCTAAGTCTGAGAAATCACAATTATTTACTATAGGATATTTGCAGGCAATGAGTGGTGGAGCTGCAGTTTGACTTCACATCTTGTGATTTGTAATTCACAGCATGATGCTTTACATAGAAATAACAGTATTCAACCAGTCTTCAGGAGAATATGACCACAGGGTGGCCTTTCCCTAAAACATTTTTTAAGTGGGTCTGTGTGTGTTAAAGAGTGGTTATTCCTTAGGAATACTTGAAATATAGACCAAGACAGAGAACTCATTTGCATATATTTATATTTTAAATGGGGTAGAGGAAGAATTAAGTCTCAAACTTTCTTAAGCATAGTAACTACGAAAGGAACACAGTTGTACTTTATTATTTTGTTGTCTTATTTGCTTTGTTTGACTAGGATGTGACCTCCACAAAAGGAAATGAGTTTGAAGATTATTGTTTGAAACGGGAGTTACTGATGGGAATTTTTGAAATGGGCTGGGAAAAACCATCTCCTATTCAGGTATGTTTTCCCTTTTCATCCACATGTGATGTTATGAGTTAAACATTCCATACTTTTTGATCTGTGTGAATGATATAATTAGCATTTTTCTCGTGTATACAAGTGCACATACACACTTTCTCTGAACCATTTAAAGATAAGTCACAAAATCATGGCCCATTACTTCTAAATATTTCAGTGTGTATTTCCTAAGAAACAGGACTTTTTCTTTTTGAGTAAGCTCTGTGCCCAACGTGGGGCTTGAACTCACGACCCTGAGATCAAGAGTTGTATGCTGTACCAACTGAGCCAGCCAGGCGCCCCTGGGGATGTTTTCTTGTGTAACCATAGTACAGTTATCTTTGGTCAATTTAACATTAATACAGTATTTTTGTCTTTTCTGTCATTTGTATTCTAATTTTTAAATGACCCCAAAATGTCCTTTAGAACATTATTTTTTTCTTTTCTGTACAGGATGCCTCCTTAGATCAGGTATTGCGTTAGTTAGTTAGGTCTCTCTCAAGTAAATAAAATCTTTAGAAGAAAAAAAAATAGAGCCCTTTTTTTCCTAATAGAATATTCCTCATTTTGGGTTTGTGTCATGTCTCCATGCGATTAGCCTCAAGCTGTGCATTCTTAGCCAAACTGCTGTAGAAGTTACGTTATGGCCATCTCAAGCCACCACATTTGGAGGTATACACAGTGTCCATCTATTTCTCATTGGTGAATTTAATTTTGATTATCATCTCAAGGTGGTATCTGATTTTTCTACTGTATAATTGCTTTTCTCCCCCTTCCCTTGAAACTAATAAGCAGTCTGTGGGAAGCACTTTTAAGACCATGCAGGTATCTTACTCTTCCATCAAAATTTCTCCCTAGTCTTAGCATCCATTGGTGATTCTTGCATGATTTGATCTTTACTCTGATAGATTATGATGCATTTCCAATGCTAGCACTCCTTCCACATTTGGCCTTGTAAAGAAGAGCCTTCCCTGGGGCACCTGGGTGGCTCAGTTGGTTAAGTGACTGCCTTCAGCTCAGGTCATGATCCTGGAGTGCCAGGATCGAGTCCCACATTGGGCTCCCTGCTCAGCGGGAAGTCTGCTTCTCCTTCTGACCCTCGCCCCTCTTGTGCTTTCTCTCTCTCAAATAAAGAAATAAGGTCTTAAATTTAAAAAAAAAAAGCCTTCCCTATCCTTTCATGTATTTGTATATTATCAGTGTGGACTCACAAATCCCCCCCCCAATGGTATTTTTATGGTCAAATTGTCCCATTTTTGGCCATTGTGAGTTCCTTCAGGCTGGTCCCTGTGTTTTTATAATGTACACGCACCTGCTTTTTTTCTGATAGACTATTTTTTTAGAGCAATATTAAGTTCACAGCAGTTGTAGAGATTTCCCATAAACCCTGGTCCCCACTCATGGATAACCTTCTCCATTATCAACATCCCTCACAAGAATGGTGCATTTATTACAACTAAGGAACCTCTATTAACATCATCCAGAGTTTGTTATTTATATTAAGGCCCACTTTTGGCGTTGTACATTCTGTGGGTTTGAACAAATATGACATGTACTCATCATTGTGGTATAGACAGAATCGTTTCACTGCCCTAAAAACCCTCTGTGCTCTGCCTATTCACTCCTCACCTCCCCCACCCCCTTTATTTTTCTTGAGTACTTCCTTTTTTTGGTATATCATGATGCTGAGCTTATCTATACCTATCTTGTCCTAGCCTTGGAATCAGCCGTTTCTCCGAGGAGCCCTGCTTAGTGGGATAGTAGTATTAGAAACTTAAATCTGCATAGTGCATACACTCTTTGCTCTTCGGCCCTTTCGGTGAAAAGAAAAGGAAATATATGTATGTAGACATATGTATATGTATCTACATACACGTAGACATAAACACACATTAATTAAAACTGTTAAACCGAAGCTGTAGTAAGAACAAACCCTGTGACATCATTGAGTATTTTTTCATTGAGCAAACATGTACTGAGTAACCTAGAAAATGTTAGAGACTGGAGATGTTTTTATGAACAAGACAGGGTTCCTGCCCTCACAGTAGGTGGATAAGACAGCTAATCGTACAGATAATTTCAGTGTGCCCCTTTGTAGTTGAAATTGCATATATATGTAGCCATTAGAAGAAGTGATTCATATTCCAAGCAGAGAACACTGGGGTAGTGGTTGCCTAGGGGTTTTCACCTTTGTTTGCCTTTGTGGACAAATTAAAGAAGTTTATTATGGCTGAGAAAGTATCGAGATAAGGTTATACATCACCAGATAGGCAATTTGAGTGCATATATTGAAAACATTTTGTAATTTACTTTTCTGTAATGTAGTTCATGTTAATCCATTTTATTTACAGGGATGAAAAGTTTCATGAGAGCCTTCTACTGTAGGGACTATATCACTCAACTTTGTATCTCCAGTACTTAGCAAGGTGGATGGCAGGAAATGGGCCCTCAGATGTTCAGTGGTATTTAGAATGCTTTGGTGAAATTATGGTTGACATGTCTGCAGGTTAACTTGGTCTATAGAACTATTGAAGAACTAGTCTTGCAGTCAGACTGCCCACGTTGAATCCCAGCTCCACTCCTTTATAAGTTGATTATTTGAGTTATCTCTCTAAGCCTCAGTTTCCTGGCCTATAAAATTGATATAATAGTATATATCATAGAGGAGTTGTGAAGATTAAGTGAGGTAATTCATTTTAGTATGCTTGGTATAGTGCCTAGTAGATGATAAATGCTCTATAATAGTTATGGGTTATTACTCCATATGGTAGTTTTATCAAAAAAGGCGATGGTGAGGCAAGAAGGAATAAATGCCCCTGCTTTCCCCAAAAAAAAAGAAAAAAAAAGATTGGTTCACTTAGCAAACTTAATTCATTTTCTTTTTTTAAGATTTTATTTGGCGGGGGTGAGGGGCAGAGGGAGAAAGAGAAACCCAACCAGACTCTGCGCTGAGCACAGAGCCCAACGTGGGGCTTGATCCCATGACCCCAAGATCACGACCCAAGCCGAAACCAAGTTGGATGCTCAACCGACTGTGTCACCCAGGTGCCCCTAGCTGACTTAATTCTTTTTTCTTTTTCTTTTTTTTTTTTTTAAGATTTTACTTATTTATTCATGAGAGACAGAGAGAGCGAGAGGGAGGCAGAGGGAGAAGCAGGCTCCCAAGGAGCAGGGAGCCCGATGCGGGACTCGATCCGAGGACCCTGGGATCATGACCTGAGCCGAAGGCAGACGCTTAACCATCTGAGCCACCCAGGCGCCCATGTATTAAAATTTTAAAATTGACTTTGTTATTTGCACTTTCAGTATTAGTATAACATATAGGCAGTTATCTTTCCAGCCACTTTACCAGTCTCATATTTAGCTTTTTCAGTAAAGTAGAAATAAGTAATCTCCCTCATGGGGTTTTTGTGAGGAGTAAATGTAACATGTAAACAAAATGTTTTGAAATAGCAAAGCAGTGTGCGAACATAAAGTATTATTTTAGGTATTTAAGACCACCATTCACATTGTCTTTTTCTTCCTTTTGTTTTGCCCAAAATCTGGGAAAAACACAAGATGTTCCTTAGAATTATTCAGTGTAATAAACTGTAAATATTAGGATTTTAGAACCAAAAAGAAACGAAATCCTATAGTAAAATCTAACCTCATGACTGGCCGCCTTCTGTTCATTCTGTTCTTAACTACTTTCCTTGTTTTCCTGTTGTTTTTAAGGTATTATCTTCCATAGTTCTTAGTTTACAGTTCTACCCAGGCATTTTTTTTCCCAAATACAGAAGCCTTCTTGATCAGATGGGTGTCCTCTGCATTTGAGTCTTTTTTAGGAGATGGTGAAATTTTATTGGCTGTAAGATTATTGGACAATGAGGCACTTAAAATTATATCCTCCAAAAAGAATATTTTACACTGACAGGCTGGAACCAGATATACTACAGCTTGCCCCCACACATCTTTCTTTGGTGTAGCCATCTGTGACTCTAGTTCTGGTTCTGAATGCTATGCTCCATAGCTAGCATAACTTTGCCACCCTAAAGGCATACCCTTATATGAGCGCAGACTTCTTTGGCCTAAGAACCTGTTTTATTCTGCTTAACATTATGAAACCTTACAGAGTTGGCCCTTGAACAACAAGGGTTTGAACTGCAGATTTTTTCTATGGTATGTAAATGTATCTTCCTTATAACTTTCTTAATATTTTTTTCTCTAACTTCACTTATTTACATATATAAAATGTGTTATTTTGTATGTTAATTTACATTAATGTAAATATATGACTATTTATGTTACCAGTAAGGCTTCCAGTCAGCAGTAGGCTATTAGTAGTTAAGTTTTAGAGGAGTCAAAAGTTATATGTGGATTCTCGATTGTGTGGGGTGTCAGTGCCCCTAACCCCCACATTCAGGGCTCAACTGTATTAATTTTGCAGTGATTGACAACTCTTACTGCTTCCAGACCCTAGGCGCAACTTTTGAAGACTTTGTAGATAAGATAATGATGAAATGGCAGGTAGTCCATTATTGAGGGAAACATGGGAGTTCGTATTGTTGGCAACAAAATTTCACATCATGGTCAAGAATCTCAACTACTTTGAGAAATTATTTTGTCAACCAGGTTTAATAAGAATTAATAGTTTATTGTTGATAGGAATTACAGCATTCTTAATCCTTTGTAAATCATTTCTCTGGCTAACATGGATTTCTTATTATAGGAATTGTTTTCCTAAGTTTGCAAAAAAAAAAAAGTCTTTAAATGCATTTCCTCATTAGTTATTGTGGTAAAATTGGGGTGTGTTCCTTAAGTTAGAGATATTTTTGAAATTAATTATCTTCCATATCCTTTTTTCTGGGCAGCAGTAGATAGATACCTGTGACAACCATTGCTATCTCCTCCACCATACTCATACTATTTTTTCCCCCTGAAATTAAGATTCGTAAGGTCACTTGGCCCGAGGAGGTAAAAAGAAACTACTGCCCTAAATGGGGACCCCTGGGTGGCTCAGTCATTAAGTGTCTGCCTTCAGCTCGGGTCATGGTCCCGGGGTCCTAGGATCGAGCCCTGCACTGGGCTCCCTGCTCCGTGGGAAGCCTGCTTCTCCCCCTCCCACTCCCCCTGCTTGTGTTCCCTCTCTCTCTGTCAAATAAATCTTGAAAAAAAAAAAAACAAAAACAGCTAATGGGGCAATTTTCAGCTTTTTTAGGTACCACACTTCTGTCAGATGCTTCTCAGTACTAAGAAATTGGAAGGTATACTGTGCTTTCGTTGTAAGCAACAAACCAACTTGGGCTAACTTTGGCAAAGGGAAATTTATTGAATGTCAGAGGAGTTCACAAGAGTGAGAAAAGTCACACTTGGAATTGACCAAGGACTGAGGCAGCTCTGAAGGGCTTTCTAGGAAGCTACAGATTGTTACAGGATGTACTATAACAACTTAAATTCTTAGAAGGGAGCATGGAGCTGGCCTGGCTTCAGTTGAAGTCTCCCATTTAGCTGGGGAGGTTGCCTAGACTATCCAGTGGGTGGGGGACATGTAATTCTTCAGAAGAAAGTTAGGGTGCTATTAGGAAAGGGAAAATGGATCCTAGGGTAGCCAAAACACAACAAATACTTAGTGGGTCATTTCCACCTTACAGTGGAACATGGCCTTGGAGAGGTAAGGTGGCGGAATCAGACCTCAGGATTGTGGTGGGGTTGTCATGGGTTTGGTAACTTGACTAAGATAAAAATCACATATCACACAATTTACACATTTAAAGTGGCTCAGTCGTTAAGCGTCTGCCTTAGGCTCGGGTCATGATCCCAGGGTCCTGGGATCGAGCCCCACATCGGGCTCTCTGCTCAGCGGGAAGCCTGCCTCTCCCTCTCCCACTCCCCCTGCTTGTGTTCCCTCTCTCTCTGTGTCTCTCTCTGTCAAATAAAGTCTTTAAAAAAATAAAAATAAAAAAAGTATACAATTAAGTGGTTTTTAGTATATTCACAGTTGTGCAAATCAATTTTAGAACACTTTCACTAAAAAGAAACTGCTTTAGCAGTCTCCCCCCTCATTTTCCCCTAGCCCTAACCAACCACTAAGCTACTTTCTGTCTCTATGGATATGCCTTTTCTGGACATTTCATATAAATGGAGTCATATGTGGTTTTTTTGTGAGTGACTTCTTTGACTTAGCATTTTTTAGGGTTCATCCATGTTGTAGCATGTATTAGTACTTCTTGTCTTTGTATTGCTGAATAATAATTCCATTGTATGGCTATACTACATTTGGTTTATCAGTTGATAGGGTTGTTTCTACTGCTAGCTGTTTTGAATAGTGCTATGAACATTCACATACAAGTTTTTGTGTGGGAATGTTTTTATTATAAAACAAAAATACCTAACTTGAAAGGATATAAATAACAAAGTATCTGAATCAGCACACAGTTTTTAGTTTTTAGCTTCCTACCTTCTTTCTTTTCTCCCTGGTAGCTCCCATGATTTCCTCTTGGGTTTCACAGTTGTCTGAGCCTGACTTGAATTCTCTTTCATCATATTACATAATCTTCCTAGCAAACAGTGGTAAGAGACAGTGTGGATGTGTTGAATTCCCTGACTGCTCACCATATGGGGCAAAATATCAGTGTATCTTAACTTAGAGACTAGCTTACTTACTTTTTTTTTTTAAAGAAACCTTATCTTTAAACAGTTTCTATAGAGCATAAACCCTATCAGAGAGTGCAAGGGAATAGAAATTAGTGGTCTTAATCTAAGTTAGAAGGTGAACCCAAAATGGGAATTAGGATACCCTTAAGCTAGTTCTAACCTGCCTCACTTCATTCACAAGTTTTTTTTTCTTTTTTTTTTTTAAGATTTTATTTATTTGAGAGAGAGAATGAGAGAGAGAGAAAGCACATGGCGGGGGAGGGTCAGAGGGAGAAGCAGACTCCCTGCTGAGCAGGGAGCCCGATGCGGGACTCGATCCCGGGACTCCAGGATCATGACCTGAGCCGAAGGCAGTCGCTTAACCAACTGAGCCACCCAGGCGCCCAAAAGTTTTATTCTTTTAAAGAACCTGACTTGAGAAGTCATTGGGAGGCCCTTGGAGACCACCTAGCCTTTTATTCTGCTATAGAACTGAGTAGTGTGCAAGTAGCCTATTTAAAAACCATGGAAGAAAATGAACCCATGGGGGTAATAAGCCCCCAGAGCAACTGTAGATTAACAGAGTTGACTCAAAGTAGGAAGGAAGAGATTAAGACCCAAAGGGGCAAAGCCAAGGATTTTTTCGTTTGGCCTGCTTTATTATAATCAGACTGTTTAATGCTGGTTATAGGAACAGAAGGTAACAAGAGTATTGTCATTGGACCATTTTTACAATTCTGGGAGCTGTGTTTCTTTTTCTGATCATATGGAACCCTTCTGACCCCTGTGATGGGTTCTAGGTAGGATGAGTATTATGGTGGAAAATGCAAGTCATGATGCTTATTAGATGTTGCTGTAATAACGATTTTAAAGTGTTAGAGATAGTTCTTTTGGTCATTAGCTTAAGTATAGAAATGATGTTACAGTGATTATGAATCTCATTCCTAATTTACTTTCATAATTCTTTGGTTTTAGAAATTAAAATTAAAAATTCTAGTTTTAGAAATGGAAATGTTCTTATTCCTCCCTCTTTATACCTCTTCTGCCTATATATGTGTATGTGTATATGTGTATTTAATTAACAGTGATTTGGGAGAATCCTTTGCTATTGTTTAGGTAGCTTGTCCTAGTAGGAAATATTACCTTTGCAAAACACACGTGACAAAGAAAGCTAAATGTGAAAATGAAAAGTCACGCTCTGATGTGACCGTGGATTAAGATAACTGGAATAGAATTGAGCCTCCAATTGAGGACATTTCAGGACAGAGAAGTTGGATGTGAGCCATTGACATTGTGAGCTTATATGATACAATAAATCAGATAGGACCTGAAGTTAAACTTTTCCAGTTGATTCCTATTTTTTGCGAGGATGAGTTGTCAAAGCTGCAGTTTTTCATTGTGGTTAAATTGGCTTACTTGTCTCAAAACGTACAGTCTTCCTTTGTATTGTTCGTGCCATTTTTTTCTCCCACTTTTTCATTATGAAATGTCCTTCACTTTTTTTTCCTGTTTATTCAAATCCTATTTGTGTTAGCCCAGGTTCCTCTTCTTTGTTTTCTTTGCTGTACGTGCCCAGCTTCCTTAGACCTACACATTCTCACACATACAAATCCATATAGTTTTTATTACATTGGGATACAGTTTAATAATACACTATGAGCAGTTTCATAAATACTGGTTGATAATGATGGTGATGTTGACTGATGATTTACTTGGTCTCTGCCTAGTCTTATAAAATGCAAATGTGGGACACTTGAAAGCTGTACCAAAGAGGTATACCTCCAGTATATTTTAGAGAATAATTTGCTTATGTACTGTTTTTATTCACAAGTAATTTGCATCTTCTTGTCTCTTAGGAGGAGAGCATTCCCATTGCTTTATCTGGTAGGGATATCTTAGCTAGAGCAAAAAATGGAACAGGCAAGAGCGGTGCCTACCTCATTCCCTTACTTGAACGGCTAGACCTGAAGAAGGACAATATACAAGGTTAGTTTGTTTAAACTAAAAATGGCTGTTTTACTTTGGAGTTGTGTGGAAGATATTATCATTTCTTTTTATAATTTACATAATCTGGGGTTAGTATTTGGCCCAACTGTCTTATAAAGTACCCAGCTTTTGGGCGCCTGGGTGGCTCAGTCGTTAAGCATCTGCCTTCGGCTCAGGTCATGATCCCAGGGTCCTGGGATCGAGCCCCACATCGGGCTCCCTGCTCAGCGGAAGCCTGCTTCTCCCTCTCCCACTCCCCCTGCTTGTGTTCCCTCTCTCGCTCTCTCTTATTTATAAATAAATAAAATCTTAAAAAAGAAAGTACCCAGCTTTTTAAAAAGATTTCTGTTTTCAGAGGAGTTTTACATATTACACAGTTTTGATAGTATTCCCGTGAAATAGGCAAAATAAGTATTGCCTTATAGATAGGAAAGCAAAGATCATGAAGTTGTCCGACTTTGCTACTTACAAGGTGTGGAACTGAATTGTTTCTTGGGGCACCTGCATGTCTGCAAGAGCTCATGAACGTTTTCCTGTATAAAAGCCTTGTGGTTCTGGAATTTTTAAGAGCTTAGTAGGGAAGAAACAAGTTTCCATAGTTGTATGCAAAGTAAGCTTATAGTTAAATTTTGACCTCTAAAGCTTTTTCTGAAATTTTCATAAATTGATCTTGATCTGTAATCATTTCTCCCATTTTCCGTTTACCTATATTCATGTGATGTAAGTGGAACCTGGGCAGCAGGAGTTTCCTATTCAGGTGTTTAGTGAATCCCTTACTGAAATATTAAATTAATAAACCTTGAGCTAATGGTTGCCAAGTCAAAGAACCCTTTAAAGGTTTGTAACTAAGGAGTACCAGGTTTATAAAGCAGTGTTGCTGAGGAAAAGTCTAAAGCTAGAACACTGTAATGGGTTCTTTTTTTTTTTTTTTTTTTTTGTAAAGGAGATTGACTTATTTACCTTTTCAGAATTAGGCTTATTATGATTCAACTTTTTAATATGTCCTGAGCATCTAGATTGCAAGGGACAGTATTTCTGTAGCTTATTACACTCTTAAAATACGTTTCTTTTTTTCTATTTTCCAGCAATGGTGATTGTTCCCACTAGAGAACTTGCTCTACAGGTCAGTCAAATTTGCATCCAGGTCAGCAAGCACATGGGAGGGGCCAAAGTGATGGCAACCACAGGAGGAACCAATTTACGGGATGACATAATGAGGCTTGATGACACAGGTAGGAAATGATTAAATGTGGCCTAGCTCTCCAAGTGTAATTACAGACAGGGGCGTTTCCTGAACTTACTAAAAGTTGTTTTTAAGAATTAAGGACCAGGGGCGGCAGCTGGGTGGCTCAGTCGGTTAAGCATTTGCCTTTGGCCTAGGTCATGATCCCTGGGTCCTGGGATCCAGCCCTGCGTCGGGCTCCCTGCTCAGTGGGAGCCTGCTTCTCCCTCTCCCTCTGCCTGCCTGCTTGTGCTCTCTGTCAAATAAATAAATAAAATCTTAAAAAAAAAAAAGACTTAAAGATCAGAAACACTGCTGTAGAAAAATGAATAAAGGAAATGACCATTCAAAAAAAAAATTGATAGTAATTGAAAGGATATTCAACCTTGTTGGTAATTTTTTTAATGTAAATAAAAATAGATTGATATTGTATCTGTCCGATTGGCAAGGCTAAAAAAATATTAGTAACCAATGATAACTTTGAGAAGAAATAGGCTGTCTTGCAGTGTGAGGGTATAAATTGATACGATCTTTATGGTGGGCAGTTTGGCGTTGTGTTTTGAAATTATAAATGTGTATTTTCAATAATCTTTTCCTGAAGAAATACTAGGCAAATAAAGGGTTACTGCAGTGTGGTTTGTAGTACTGAAAAATTGGAATATCCTAAATGTCAGAGGGTTAAATACGTTGGGGTATAGTCTGAGTGGAATTCCACAAAGCTCTTAAACAGTGAAGCTGATCTGTATTTATTTTCATTGAGTTCTCCATGATACATCATTGAGTGAAAAAAGATAACACAAGCATGAAATCCCCTTATGTAAAATTATACATAAAGTTTGAGTTAGAATTTTATATATGGTTGTCGTTTGGTAATTACTATATACTTCATACTGCACGGTTATTTAAAATTATCTCATTTCATCCTTATAACAATCTTCTGAAGACCATTGCTCTAGTTTAGAGGCAAGCAACTGTATGAGATGCCTGGTATATCTTTGTTATTCATTGGGGATGGTTTTAAGACAAGTATTCCCCCGTTATTTGGAGCAGGTGATTTAGGAAGCTATTAGCCTGCCCCATGTAGGAGTGAAACAAGTATTCTCTGACCAACCTAAGATGAAATGAAAATCCGTGTCTTGAAACACATCTTTGCCTGTATTATTCCTGCCTCTACAAGTTTGTGATAAAATATGTACGATAAACCTTTACTGTATCCTCTTTGCCCAAGCTAAAATGAATGAGAATATATATATATATATTTTTTAATCTTGTGTAGTGCACGTGGTGATAGCTACCCCTGGAAGAATCCTGGATCTTATCAAGAAAGGAGTAGCAAAAGTTGATCATGTCCAGATGATAGTATTGGATGAGGTAATGTCTCTTCATTTCTTTGTTTATAACTGCCAGTGAATAAAGCAAAAGCTCTTTGTGTTCGTGAACCTCTAGTAAATGCATGACTCTTGTCAATTCAAACTAAATCACTTATAAAACAAAACATGTTTGCCCTTTAAAGGCAATAGATGGTAGGCATTTTTAGGAGTAGTTCAGCCTAGTTGTCTTTTTCTTAGGGATGCCAGATTGTAAGTTTTGTTTTTATTTTTCAAGAAAAGGAGTTGTTGAATATCTCAAAGTCAAGTTCATTCTAAGTCTTTTTCCAATCAGTGCTACATCTTAAAAAGCATCTAATGTCTCTAACCCCTCATTTAGTATATCCTACTTTGTATTGTTTGTTTTTTTTTTTGTCTCTGGTGTATTATCTCATCAGGTTGTAAGTGCTTTTTAAGAACTTACTGGACTCTACAGTTTTTGGATCTGGCAGTGTTTTTATACATACACTGTATCAGTGTTAATGTTTTGAAATAAAGTTATTTTTCTCTTTGGTTTGTGTTTTAGATAACTAGATCAGGTCGATCATAGTCTAATTCAGACAGGTTTTTTTATCTTTGAGTAAGGAGCGAGAATGTTTATTAGTCACTATGTGCTAGCACATGTTTTTTCATTTGCTTTTCACAACCACCCTGTAAGGTAGCAGTAATTTTAAAGTTGTGGAAACTGAAGTATTGGGTGGTTAAATAACTGAAGTGTATTGGGTGGTAAATAATGTGCCAACATAGTTAATAAGTGAAGGAGGCAGGATTTCAACCCAGGTAGTTTGACTCTGCAGATTGTACTCTAAACCACGTACTGCCTCTAATGGAAATCACATTAAAATTTTGTTAGGGGAACAAGGACTGTTATCTGTCTAGGGTTTTCTCTTCCCTCTAGAATACGGTATTATAGATTTTCCCCCTTTTGAATCACTGCAAATGTGTTTTGGTGCCTTTGGAGTAGGGAGTGTCATAGAGTATGGGTTACAGCCAGGAATATTCCCTGAATGCCCCTGCGGGGTAATGCCTTATTAACCTTGAACACTGATTGTTTTTGAAATTGTCTTTCCTTTGTACTGCAGGCAGATAAGTTGCTGTCACAGGATTTTGTGCAGATAATGGAGGATATTATTCTCACGCTACCTAAAAACAGACAGATTTTATTATATTCTGCTACTTTCCCTCTTAGTGTACAGAAGTTCATGGTGAGTATAAATCTGTACTTGGAAGCAGTGCCATTCATTCTGTTGCCCACGAGTATACCTTTATTCATAATTACATCTTGTTATCAGTTTATGCTGATTATTTCACATTTTTGGCTTTCCTGCCAGCTGATCAATTAAGGTTTCTTGTGCATAATTTAACTGTTTTTTTTTTTTTAAACAGTAATTTGATCAAATTCTTTATTCACTTAGCCTTTGGTGTCAGGCCGACATACAGCCATTGATATACTGGATAAATTGATTACATTGTAATTCTGTATACAAAGTACAAAATAGGAATTTAGCTACATATCTGAATGTTAGATTTTCTTTTATATGGTAACTTATTTCTTCTGTCTAGATTAGATTATTTATACTCTGCGTGCCTTTTAAGCAAGAGTTGATCAGAAATGTATGGGGGATATATTTCAAGTTTAAGAGATATGCCCTGCTTTTTTAATTATATGACTTTTCTTTTTTTTCAGAATTCCCATTTGCAGAAACCCTATGAGATTAACCTGATGGAGGAACTAACTTTGAAGGGAGTAACCCAGTACTACGCCTATGTAACTGAGCGCCAAAAAGTACACTGCCTCAACACACTTTTCTCCAGGGTAAGTAATAGGCTTCAGTTGCTGAATATTACCCATTACTTAACCCCCAGAAAACAGTTGTGTCTGTTTTCCCACCATTTTCAATGTAAAAATAGTCCATTGCTTTTCCTAAAAGGTAGTTTTGGTTGTTGATCTGAAGTCGATACTTTATGATTGACATCAAAGACATTTTTAATTTAATTATAAGATAATTTGACCTTAATTATAGTCGATCCTCATTATTTGCATATTATGTATTTGCAAATTCGGCTACATGCCAAAATTTGTAACCCTACAATCAATACTCAAGTGCTTTCGAAGTCATTTGTGGATACTAGTAACACAATAGAAAATACCAGCTATTCATATTCCTAGCTGAGATTGAACAAAGTGACACATTGCCTTGTTTCAGCTCTCATAAATGTCTTTTTCACAGTCTGTGCCACATTAATGCCACATTTTTTGCATTTTTGTGTTTTTTTTTTTGTTTTTTATTTCATGGTTTAAAATGACTCCAAAGCTTAGTGCTAAAGTGCTGTTCATTGCTTCTAAGCACAAGAAGACTGATGTGCTTTGCAGAGAAAAGGTGTTTTAGATAAATTTTGTACAGACAGGAATTACAGTGTGTTGGCCATGAGTAAATAAGGTGTCTTTAAACAGCAACACATAAAACAAGGTTATCTGTTGATTAATTGATGAGAAGTTGTGACTTAGAGGCTCTCAGGAACCTTCCCCTGTATCTCCTTACAAGCAGTGGTTCTATATTCATGTTTTCAGTGTTTGTAGCAACTTTATAGAACAGAATTATTGCAAATGATGAGAATTGAATGTGTTTCAATCATGTTGGCAATTATGGGGCTCTTATTAAGCATACTCTTCTACAATAAAATTTATAATTTATCTGCAACTATTAAATGAGTAGTATTTACAGTATTTACAGTTTTGCATCTCTTGTATCATGAGATTCTAAGTCTGAGATCATGTTTTTTAGCATTTGTTAGTATTTTCAAGATTTGGCAAAGTAAATGAATGTTTTTGTTTTTCTTTCTCACATATCCCCCCCGTCCCCCGCCCCCCGCTCAGCTTCAGATAAACCAGTCGATCATTTTCTGTAACTCCTCTCAGCGAGTTGAATTGCTAGCCAAGAAGATTTCTCAACTGGGTTATTCTTGCTTCTATATCCATGCTAAAATGAGGCAGGTGAGTATAAAACTAGAACTCGTATGTGGATTTTAAAAATCTTTTAAGTATTTCTTGGATTTTTGTTTTGTTTCAGTGCTTCTCTATATGCCCTAAGTTTAAGAATAAATTATTCCTTAGTAGGCAAGGGACCTTTCATTTTAACCGCTGGGGTTCAGTTTTCTAACTATAAAACACATACTCTTAAGCTCACAAGATTGTTAGGAAGATTGAGATAATGTATAAAATCAGTACTTTGTCAAGCATGATACAAATATGTGATTTTTATTCCCTTCTTTCCCAAGTAATGTAGATTTGCACTGTTTAATACAGTAACCACTGGTCTCATGTGGCAATTTAAGTGAGTTAAAATTAAATAAAATTTAAAATTTAGTTCCTCTGTTACACTAACCACATTTCAAGTGCCATGTTACATGTGACTAGCAGCTACAGTTTTGGAAAGTACAGATATAGAACATTTCTATCATTGCAGAAGGCTCTATTGGACAACACTCCTAAAATTTTAATTTATGTACCTCTTCAGCCCATGTTTTTTTCTTTATTTGCCTTTAGGATGCAATCTCTCTAAATTTCAGAACTTGATTTAACAGTTTAAATAATAAAAAAAAACAGTTTAAATAAATTCAGAACTATAAAAACAACATTTGTGTTGTGTGTGGTAGTTAAACATTGAAATTTTGTGAAAATGGTTTCTGAAGACTAACAGATTAAGAATTTGAGTTAATCAGCTCAACTTTGGTTTTCAGGGAAGCTTGATAATGGATCAGATACCACCACGTAGACCCTAATATTAGAAATTGTCACAGGAAATTAATGTGTTAAGCTGCAGAGAATATTTCAGACTGGAAGAACGTTGCTTTGAAAGGAAAGACCAGTTTGCCAGATGCTAGATTTGTCACTTGTGTCAGAGTCCGTTATGCATGTGTTTTCATTTTTTTTTTTTAATTGAAAAGTAAATTTTTGGGGCACCTGGGTGGCTCAGTTGGTTAAGCATCTCTTGATATTGGCTCAGGTCATGATCTCAGGGTGGTGAGATCGAGCCCCATGCTTGGTGGGGAGAGTTTGAAACATTTTAAAAATGGATACACAAAAACATGGTGAAATTTGTCACTTTAATTAAAATTCATTTCAGCAAAAAGGATAATATCCTTAACAGTTAAGATAAATGCTGAATAGGGGCACCTGGGTGGCTCAGTCAGTTAAGTGTCTGCCTTCGGCTCAGGTCATGATCCTGGGGTCCTGGGATCGAGCCCCACATTGGGCTCCCTGCTCGGTGGGAAACCTGCTTCTCCCTCTCCCCACTCCCCCTGCTTGTGTTCCTGTTCTCGCTATCCTGTTTGTCAAATAAATAAATAAAATCCTTAAAAGAGAGAAATGCTAAATAAAGGTATGGGTAGGTATTTTTGTTTTGTTTTTTAAAGATCTTACTTATTTATTAGAGCACGAGCAGGAAGGAGAGGGGAGAAGCAGGCTCCCCACTGAGCAGGTAGCCTGACATGGGGCTCGATCACAGGACCCCAGGATCATGACCTGAGCTGAAAGCAGACGCCTAACCAACTGAGCCACCCAGGCACCCCTTGTTTTGTTTTATAGGTAGGCTCCATACCCAGCCTATAGCCCTGAGTGAGATCAAGACTCAGATGCTTGGGGCGCCTGGGTGGCTCAGTCGTTAAGCATATGCCTTCGGCTCAGGTCATGATCCCAGGGTCCTGGGATTGAGCCCCACATGGGGCTCCGTGCTCGGTGGGAAGCCTGCTTCTCCCTCTCCCACTCTCCCTGCTTGTGTTCCTTCTCTCACTGTGTCTCTCTCTGTCAAATAAATAAATAAAGTCTTTAAAAAAAAAAAAGACTCAGATGCTTAACTAACTGAACCACCCAGGTGCCCCCATGGATGTTTTCATTGCTTATTAATTCCCATGGGAAACTAATTTATGATTGACTTTTTTTGTTTTTAACTTATGGGTATTCATTCATCTCTCATTTGTATAAATTTGGGGTATGCAAAACTTTGGATTGGAGAAATTAGTGATGAGAAATTTAGGACTGTGCATATATGAGTTTTTAAAGAAATCAAATGCATTGCTTTGTTCCTAGGAACATCGAAATCGTGTATTTCATGATTTCCGAAATGGCTTATGCCGCAATCTTGTTTGCACTGGTAAGTATTTCCTTTACCCGTGTTTTTCTCCCTGGTTCAGCTCTCCTTTTTCTGTCCATATCTCCCAACAGAGTCTTTGACAAGAGTTCAGCTCACCCTAAAGCCATTTCTGGAATTTCTGAAGTTGAGAATGAGCTATAGTTAATTCCTGAAATTAGTTTCCATATCTGAAACTGCAGAATACTTGTTACTGGCACTCATACCTCATCTGTCTTTTAAACTAGTGGAATTTATGTGTTTTCTGAATAATTTTAGCATACAGGAATGAGTTATATGTACCGTGTGCAAAATAAATTACATTAAGAAACTATATTTTGGAAGTTATTTATTGTGGTCTTTTAACTTTTTTTTGGCAGAAACAGACTAGTATTTTGGTGTATTTCAGTACATGAAGAAGAACAAATTGGGGGGGCAGGTGGACAGTCAGATCAGACAAAGCAAATGGATTGAGTATCCTCCCATCTCTACACTGGAAATACAATCTTAGTATTGGTATGAGATTAATCATCTAAACTAGGCTTCTGGGTGGAGAGAAGAGCCTGGATTTTTTTTTTTTTTTTGAGGTATACACAAAAATAGAGTAATTATAAGGATATTCAGTGAATTTTTGCACACATACACACCCATATTACTAGCACCCAGATCAAAATTTTAGAATACTATACAATTTGGATTTTTAAGAATACTGCTATAGGGGCGCCTGGGTGGCTCAGTCATTAAGCGTCTGCCTTCGGCTCAGGTCATGATCCCAGGGTCCTAGGATCGAGCCCCGCATCAGGGTTCCTGCTCCGCGGAAGCCTGCTTCTCCCTCTCCCACTCCCCCTGCTTGTGTTCCCTCTCTCACTGTGTCTCTCTCTGTCAAATAAATAAAATCTTAAAAAAAAAAAGAATACTGCTATAGAAATAAACTCCAAATTTATACTAGCAGAATATTGAATTTGCTAATTTACAAGAACCAAAACAGGGCTTTCCGATATCCTGAGTGTTTCCAGTTTATCTTGTTTCTCTGCTTTATATCTAAAAGGACATTTAATATAGCTGTGAATTAATGTATGTTTATCAGCACTTTTTTTTTTTAAGATTTTATTTATTTGATAGAGATGACAAGTAGGCAGACAGGCAGACGGAGAGGGAGAAGCAGGCTTCCCGATGAGGGGCTTGATCCCAGGACACTGGGATCATGACCTGAGCTTAAGGCAGATGCTTAACCAACTGATCCACCAAGGCACCCCACTTTATCAGCACTTCTAAATTTTGTATTGAAGTACTCAAATATAAAGTAATCTGATTTGGTGGAAAGGATACTAGACTAGAATTTGAATATTGGGGCTCAGGTCCTACCGTTTTTACTTGTAATCATCAAATCATTCTCTTATGCCTTTTTTTATTTTTAAGATGGGAATGCCTTAAAGTGAATTCACAAATATCTGTTGTTTATTCATTCAAAAATAGTTTTTGATATTCAACATATATTTACTCTTTGCCAGGTATATAGCTTGGTGCTAAAAAAAAATACATGTTACTCCTCAGTTTTATATCATGTATATTTTACCACAATTAAAAATTTTTAAATATATACACACTTCCTGCACTTAGGGAGCCTGTAGAAGAGGAACCTAGTTCATTGGTAAAATGTTGAGTTAAGCAAATTCAGAATGTGCAAACAGAACAGTATTTAGTATGTCATTAAATAAGTACTGAATAACATAGGTCTATAAAGTGTATAAATAAATACATGCGAAGTATCACCGTTTACTTGGAGCAGTGGTTTATTTTTTTTATTTTTTATTTTTTAAATTTATTTATTAGAGAATGAGAGATAGCACGAGAGGGAAGAGGGTCAAAGGGAGAAGCAGACTCCCTGCTGAGCAGGGAGCCCGATGTGGGACTCAATCCTGTGACTCAGGATCATGACTCAAGCCGAAGGCAGTCACTTAACCAACTGAGCCACCCGGACACCCAAGGAGCAGTGGTTTAATCAGATAAAAAAGATAACAGTAAGAGTCTAAGATAGGCCCTGCAACCTTTTTCTTTAAAGTGCCAGATATCTTGTTACAAATTTCTCAGCTCTGCCAATGGGCATGGTCCTGTGACAGTAAAACTGGATTTACAGAAACAGGCTTTAGGCTGGATCTACAAGGGATTAAAAGTAATTTGCAAATGTGAGGTATGTGTGTAGTAAGTAATCCTAAATTTTCATAGGAAAGGAAATTAACATGTGATCTGAGAAGAGGTGGAATTGTAATTGGCTCTATTAACTAGATAAGTTTTAGACTTGCAGAAGGAGTTTTAAGTTAGGGGACTGGCATCAAATGTGATCCATAGAGGGCTTCAAGAAGGTAACAGTTAAGGAAGGATGAGTAGATGAATTTCATGGAGAGTAAGGTTTGAGGAAGAGATGTGTTAGAGAACTATGTTAGGACCAAAGTATAGAGTGGAGGACCTTGTATGTCAATTTTAATTTTATCCAGAGGCAATTTAAAAGGATAAGTTATAAATTGAAAGCAGTATTTTAGAAATAGTGGTCACCGTCATGGATTATTTTGGAGTATGGAGCTGATAGAAGCCTTGAAACCTAGTTGTTAGTCTGTTGTAATTGTCTTTACTTGTAGTTTTCTGAGCCTAAATTGGCATGGTTACTGTGGGACTAGAAAAGAGAAGTGGTGACCTTGTGCTTGCCTCAGACTTGTAAATCATGTTGTAGAATGAAATGAATGAATTCAAAAAGTATAAATTACTATGAGTGGATTGCCTCTTCTTTTTGAGATATTTTGGTTACACAAAGTTTTTAATCTATTTTAATCTTGCATTACATGCTAAAAAATAGATGAAAAGAAAATTACTCCTGAGACTCATTTATGAGCTTAGAGTTTACCAGTCATTCTGACCTCTTGTATTTACAGTTATCTTAAACCATTTTTAAAAACTTTCTCGGACTAGGAAAGGTAACTTGCTAGCGGAAAGTTATTTATGATAATGTGCATGAAAGGTAATGCTAGTAATTTGCAAGTGCATTTGAATTACTGAATGAAGTGACTAAAACTTAGGTTGCACTAGAAATACATGTTAAAGAGTATTATGGTACCAAGAAACATGCTTAAATTGAAAGATATGATGGAGATTTTTTCTTTCTCTTTTAAGATTTGTTTACCCGAGGTATTGATATACAAGCTGTGAATGTGGTAATTAACTTTGACTTCCCAAAGCTGGCAGAGACCTATCTCCATCGTATTGGAAGATCAGGTGAGGAAAAGGAAGATGTTCTTTTAAGACTGATTTCTAATTCTTGTAGAGCATTTAAGAAAAGTTAAAATAACTTTACTGTATGCTTAAATTGAGATAAAATTCACAGATGAGATCCTTAGTTTTCTCATTAGGTGGTTCAGTCTGTAACTACTGTATAGTGTATGTATTTTGGCAACTTTTGACACAAATGAGTGTCTGTTTTGTCATTGGAAAAACGTAAAATAGGGTACTACTTTGGGCTTTGATACCTGAAGTTGTGTGTTTGAGGAGACCATAAGAAGTGGTTTTAAAAACTCAGAATGGCACTGAACAAAAACCAAGCCTGTATGGTTTTGCCACTAATAGAGTTGTACGTGCACATCAGTTCTATTTAACTCAAATTTTTATCAATGAAAAAATGTTTTTCATTTTTAGGTCGCTTTGGTCATCTTGGCTTAGCCATCAACTTGATCACATATGATGATCGCTTCAACCTGAAAAGTATTGAGGAGCAGCTGGGAACAGAAATTAAACCGATCCCAAGCAACATTGACAAGAGCCTGTATGTGGCAGAATACCACAGCGAGCCTGTAGAAGACGAGAAACCTTAACAAGCATGTGCGTACCTGGCAGAACCACTAAGTGAGCGTAGTGTTTAAATCAAGATCCTCTTTCCTGGAGGAAATTTGCTGTTGTACTGCATGTAATAGCAGTGATAGGGTAGAACACCTGTTGGCATAAATGACAGTAAACCGGACGTATTGCTTGAGTGAAGTTGTGGTCTCATTAGAGAATCTATAAATGCTGCTCTTGAATGAAGTTTTCCTGTATAATGTGATACATGAGCAGTACTTAAGACAAATCCAGACTTCCAAAATAATGAAAGCAAGGAATCTTTTTCAACAATTTGAATATGAAAATTTTTTTTGTCTTTTCCTTTATCACTCAGTCATTTCTCTGTTGTTATCATCACTCTTAATTTCTGCTGGGCATCTTAATAAATCAGGTTAATTACCTGCAGTGCCTCATTGCCAAATGTGTAATCAGGTTGAGAGGGTAACTGCCTTTTTTTAAATGCCCAGTCTTGTTTCTTGCGCCACCCTCTTTCATTGTTTGGTGACTATTGGATTCCGGTAGTAATGCTCAAAAGAAGGCTCAACATAAAGAATACAGGCTTGTTTTGCAGCTTTTTCTAAGGAAAATGAAAATCTGTTTTATTTGAGAGATGGTAGCTTCCAAATTAGCAATAAGCATTTTACCTGTTACTCTTTTTTTTTTTTTTTAAGATTTTATTTATTTGAAAGGGCACAAGCAGGGGGACGAGCAGAGGGGAGAGGGACGGGCAGACTCCCCGCCAAGCTAGGAACCCTAGGATCCTAGGAGCTTAACCTCAGCCTAAGTCAGGTGATTAACCAACTGACCCACCCAGGCACCCCATTTATCTGTTACTCTTTCAAAGTTTCTGAGTTGCTCTTTTCACTTTAGTTTCTTTCTTTCTTCCCCCACCCCCCAAAAGGTCAAACAAAACCCTCAGACAAACATAAAAGTAGCCAATGTTTGTTGGTATCCTGGCAGGCTGTCAAGTTTATGGAAGTTTAAAAAAAAATTTGGGGGTGCCTGGGTGGGTCAGTTAAGCGTCTGCCTTCAGCTCAGGTCATGATCCCAGGATCCTGGGATCAAGCCCCACATCAGGCTCCCTGCTCAGCAGGAAGCCTGTTTCTCCCTCGCCCACTCCCCCTGCTTGTGTTCCCTCTCTCGCTCTCTGTCAAATAAAATCTTTAAAAAAAATTTTTTTTTTTAAATTTTTCTTGATTTAATTGTTTTGGATATCAGAACTTTCAGGCTCTTGTTCTGTCTCTGGAATGCCTAGCAGAAATTCCTTAATCCTAAATGGATTCTACAGCGGGCAAAGGCTTAGTAGAAGCCACTACAGAGAAACCATTTGGTTGGAGTTGTGAAAACCTAGGTATCCTGGTTCATATTGTTTTCACAAAAGTTAATTTTAGGTTTCTTCCTTATTTCTTTAGGCTTTGACAAACTACAGAAGGCTCGTTTGGATCTGTTGACACATCGTTTGGGGGGATGCTCTTCTCTTTGTGGGTTTTTCATCTTCTTTTTATTTTGGAACTATGAAGACTTAAAAGAGCTCAGACATTTTTTCTTTTTTTAACTGGTGAAGAGAAAAAGCTGAAAAGAAGGAATTTACCTTTTTGTTCCACTTGTTTGCACTGTGTGCTGACTGAACATTAGTTGCACTAACTGCTGGTTTTTAAAAAATGTTTTCTGGGGAAGGGGGACAAGGAAGGAGGAGAAAGAAGAGAAGGGGAGAAACCCTAAAAAGAGAAGAATCTTGATGAACACACAAGCTTGTCTACAATTTCAAAATTCTCCAACAGCTGACTCTTGAGTGCATTTCAACTTCTCCCTTATTACTCATCCGTTTTTTAAGCCTGAAGAGCTTATTACTTATTTGTGCGAAGTGCCTTATGCTATGAGACCATTCAGAATATCATCTTTTAGACACAGCCCAAGGAATCAACAATAGAAATTCTTTCTTTTTTTCTTTTCTCTTTTTTTTTTCCCTGTCTTTTTAAATTTTTTGTCTTTTCATTTTGGTTTCAAGTTGAAGTCTCTCTCTTCCCTTTTTACCCGATACTCAAGCCCAGGGCTGGAAGATGACACATATTAGTAATGTTAAACATCATTCTATTTTTCTTTATGTGGAGGAGTTGATATGCAACTGCAGTTCATCCGCACTGTAAATACATGTATTTAAAAAAAAAAAAAAACAATCCCAAGTAAAAATTTCTTCTGGGCTGAGTAGATTACAACATCATCGCTCCCAAAGGAAAGAGCAGTCTATCATTGCAGGAGCCATATGACAAGCCTTTGTGCTCTATAGCAGAACACTAAAGACTGGTTTACATACGCTTCCATTAGCAGTTATGGCACTTGATGTGTAGACATGTCAGAGCCTTGACCCTCTTTCCTCTGTGGCAAAGCGTGTCCCATAGAAAATTGGGTGTGTATACTTGTATAAACTTTGTAAATAAGTTTTTTTCTGGGTTCATATATATATATACATATATATATATTTTTTTTTTGGATGAAGGTTGCTGGGATTAAGGGGATTAGAGTGATTATGGGAGCAGCTAAAGATGAGAGGGGCTCAGTTTTCCGCAACACTAAATTCTAAAAAGTACTTTGGCCTCTTAGTGTAGAGAGCAGGCCTCTTTGGTGACCCTGTGTTGGAAGAGGAACCCAGAAGTCTGGGATTCACTGTTTGCTGCCACACTGTATCATCTAATACCTTTGGAGAACACCTGCCAGAGAGAGCAAGGAAACTTCAAAAACCTATGACTCAAGATGTTATTTTTGAGAAGCTCTCTCTGATTTTGCTTCTCCCCCTTTTAAAAAAAGTTTGAGGAACTTTTCAAGCTCAGCAAAAGGGGACAAAGATTAATCTCCCTTGCAGTGTGGGAATTCAGTTGAGTGGCAGTGTCTGAGCAGTATATGTACAAAGCATGGATTTTGCATTTCAGAATATTAGCCAGTACCAGCTTTGGTAATGTTAGCAGTTCTGGAGCTTATTTTCTGTGGGTCACTTCCTGTACTGTGTTAAGTGTGTTGCCCTCTGCCCACCTTGAGACACAAACTTGCAGGAATGGGCAACTCCTGAGAGCTGTTAACTTTCATGCTACAGAAAGCTGCTTGCCATCCTTTTGCTTTGTGACAAGAATTATCTGTCATTTTGCATTGTAAATTGCTGGCAAATGCTTTACAGTCAGTAGTGTTGCTTTAAATTGTGCCCCTCCCAACATGCTTGATGTTTGGCCTGATCTCCAGGCAAAAGGAGTGAGATGAATCAAAACCAGTGAACTTTTTTTTTTAAATGTTTTTAATTCCCTTTTAACCCAGTGTACTAGGTCAATCAGGAGGCATCTAGGGTTTTTAAAAAAAAAAAAAAAGCAAAAAATAAAATTAAAAAAATTTGATTTCCATATTCCAGTTTTTCAAAACAAGGTAAGTCCTGCATATGCTTTCATGCTTAACTCACCTGGATAAAGAAAGAAATTATTCAAAGTTGCTTTTTTTTGACTCTTGCCTAGTTCTAAGCAAAACTATTTGTGACTCACCCAAAACTCCTTAGGATCAAAATCCTGCAGATGCCTCCTGATCAGACGTAGCCCTAACTCCTTAAACTGTAGCAAGAGCTGCACAGTACAAACCCAAAAAAGAATAAGTTCAATTTATTTAGTATCCAAGCTATGTTCTATCTGGCCAATGTTGGTTACTAAATACAAGCCCTAATTAAGGAATAACTTTTTTCCAGGGAGGGGTGGGGGGAGGGAATTTAGAAGGCATCAACTTTTGACCAAAAAAATCTTGCCCTTGTACTGATGCAGCTCTTTTTCCCCCACCTCTGGCGAGATAAGAGGGATCATTACAGAAGAAAAGCAAAGGCTTGTCAATGGAATTGGATATCTCGCTAGAGAGTGTGTGGGTGACAAGACAAACCGCGCAGTCTTTGCCATTCTCAGACTGTGCTTGGTGCCACATGACTGTGGGTTCCTCTTAAAGCACAGACTTAATTGAAAGTATTACTGAAGTATAGCCTCTGATGAGGAGTGGCACTTAAATGATCTGGAACACCACTATTGGACACAGTCCTGTAGAGGCAGCTGTCCAGTTTTGGTGCTTGACTCTTGAATAGGAATTGCTAAATGGAAAGATGCTCTAAGGACTAGGTCAAAGCCTAGTCTCTCCTTTTTTTTTTTTTTTTTTTTTTTTTTTTTTTTTTAATCTCCCTCACTATAAGGAGCACTGTTACTGGAAATTGTTTTTGTGTTCTTTCCACTGTTGGGTGTCTGTTTTAAGTAATGGTAATATTTTTTCCAGTGGTTCGTTTGGATGAAACTTCCCTATTTTTAATATTTAAATTATGTCCAGCTCATGGTTTTGCCTATGGTTGTAGTTGTGTAATGGGTTATGGACTGTTACACACCTTGCTGCCTCTGGGCCTCTTTTGTTTTTCTCTTCCCATAGATTCCAGTGGAGAAACTTTCTTGGCTTTCCCTTGGGAATAGAATAAACTTATTCTAAAATGATCTTCCATGGGAAGAAGTAAGGGAGAAGCAAATCTAAATATATCTCTCAATTATTTTCCAGTTGGTCTCAGCATCGTAATATGGGTGGGTCCCAATGGCTGGGGGGAGGGGGGAGGCAATTGGTTATCAATATCTCTTTTCAGAATGAGATGGGAGCATCTTTCCTTCGCTGTGTGCTTTGTGTTTGATACCATCAGGCTTGGGTTAGAACCAGCACAAAGCCTTGAGTGTAAATTTGTTGGAATCAAAACATCTCATTCTGATCACTTGGTTTAGTTTTTTTTTGTTGTTTTTTGTTTTGTTTTTTTTTTAATAGGGGTGGGAGGGAGGTTACTATGCCCCAAAAGGGAGGGTGTCTGCACTAAGGATTTAGAAACACTTTGGAAGTTCATAACCTCATCAGAAATGGCCTTTAGCCACACTCCTGACCCTATAGATGAGTAACAAAAAGATGAAATAATTTTTGGGGAATTAAGCCATGTTATTTTAATTTGCTACTTTTCTCAGCGTTCTGTGTGTCTTAAAAATTGTTACTGTGGAATCATTTTCTGACAAAATACCTTTGTCAGGCAAAATTTTTGGCTTCATGGGAGCTGAAGTTAACTTTTTGTGAAATTAAGTGGACTTTTGTGAGCTTGTAGTTATGCTTTATATCCTTAAAGATAGTTTTCTTAAACTCCCAAAGAAAATCTCTGGTCTTAAAAACTCATCTTTGGGGTAGAGAGTTAAGTGTCCAAAGGCTATTTAACAGTTTATGAGGTTAGAGGGAGCTAGCCTGGCACCTGGACTCTGCCCCTCCACAGCTGACAGATTCCAGCAGAAGTGTGTTTAAATTCTCCAGTAGACAATACTGGGCAGGGCAAGGGAGGGGGTAGGGCTGGGTTATTAAGATACAGGCTACTGTATTTTAACCAATGGTTGTGGGGGAGGGGTGCCTGGAGAAAACAAAGTCACTTCCCTTTTTTGAAACAAAACTAAAACTTGAAAAAATGTATTTTCAGTAAAAATGGGATAGAATTCCAGTGTCCCTAGCCACAAGGGACGAGTTCCACTGAGAAGTGAACAGTTGGGACTCAAAATTTTGAAAACATTTGGGGAAAGGGAAAATTGGCTTTCTGTTAATTGGCAAATGTTCCAGTGGGACTCTGTTTTTGTTGGGATGTGTTACGTTGTATGTACACATATATGGACCAGAGTCTGCTGCGTTTATGAGGTTCAGAAAAAATGGTTGATAAAATCTTGGTTTTTGTTAATTTATCTCAATAAAAGCCCACTGGAACTCCAAATGTGTGTGTGGTATGTCCTTAGCAGGCTGTGCTACTTAGGAATTCTTGCATATGAGAACATTTGACTAAAGTAATTCACATGGTGAGACAGTAGGACATCTCAGCACTACTCCTCTAAGCCCAGTTGAGGAAAATCTGAGATGGCTCATCTCAGCACCCTCATGCAGTGTAGATACTGTCCTACCGTCCTCATTTCACTTTTTCGATTTTCATTGCCTGAACAGAGAACCGAGCTAATCATTTGGAGAGATGTTAGTCTGTGATACATGGAAGTGGGTTATAAGTAATCCCCTCCCAGAACTGTTCAGATGTTTCAGTAAACTGAACATGCCCACAAAGTTTACTTAGGAATGAATTTAACAATATGAACAATTTGTGTGCTAAAGGGATGCCTGGGTGGTTCAGTCCGTTAAGCGGCTGGCTGCCTTCGGCCCGGGTCATGATCCCAGGGTCCTGTGATCAAGTCCCACATTGGGCTCCTTGCTCAGCAGGGAGCCTGCTTCTCCCTCTCCCTCTGCTTGTGCTCTCTCAAAATCTTAAAAAAATTTGCTAAGAAGTACAAAATACTAATGAAAAATCAAACGACCTAAGTGAGAAATTCAGACGCTTAAAGCTAAACACAGCCCCCTTTGCTCTAACCCAAAAGAAACACTTAGGTACAACTAGCAAAGTGTGCACAACTTACATACTGAAAGTTGCAAAATAACACTGTTGAGAGAAATTGAGAGGTGCCACGTTCATGGATTGCAATGCCACAACAATTTTGAAAAAATTGAAGGGCTTATTAACCTGATTGCAAGACTAAGCTACAGCAAAGTTGTAAACAGTTCTTTCACTACAGTACATTTGAAGAAACATGGGACTGGCCTCAACTTTTCGATCTAAAGAGCAGAGAAGAGATTGCAGAGACTAGTGCCTCTGACAGACTCGAAAGATGAAACATTGGTGGTTCTTACCATATCATTCAACACACACATACTTGGTTTGTGCAGAAGACAAATGGATTATAAAGAAAGAATGATAGTGGATTATCATAAACTTAACCAGGTGATGACTTCCATTGCAACTGCTGTTCCAGATATGTGTGTTTGCTGGGAAAAAAAATTTATCTGCCACCTGGAATGCAGCTACTGGTGTAGTGAATGCTCCCCCCACACACACCCCAGACCTCATAGTAATGACAAACCATTTGCTATTGGCTGTCAGGACTGACAGTATAACTTAATTGTTTTATGTCAAGGCTCTATTACCCTTCTAGCCAGTCTGGAGAGACTGATCACCTCTGAATTCTACAGGGTATCATGCTGGCCCACAATATTAGGACATGGTGAGCAGGATATAGCATCAACCTGGATACTTTGGTAAAACTCAGGCATGCTAGAGGATAGGAAATCGATTTCACAAAATCACGGACCTCCCTCAATGAAATTCTAGGGATCCAAAGGACTGGGGCATGTTGCAATACCCCTTTCTAGGTGAAGGACAAATTGCTAAATCTGGCTTCTCTTATCACTAAGAAAGAGACATAATGCCTAGTGGGCCTCTTTGGATTTTGAAGGCAATACATACTTCGGGTGTGTCACTCATTTGCTGAGAAATCAGAATTGTTGCCATTTTCAAGGGTGGCCCAGAACAAGAGAAGGCTCTGCAACAGGTCCAAGCTGCAGTACAGGCTGCTCGGCCACTTAGGCCTTAAGATCTAGCAGATCTAATGATCTTGGAGTTATCTGTGGCAGGTAGGGATGCTTGTATAGAGCCTTTGGCAGGTTCCTTTCAGTGAATGACAGCAGAGTCCTTTAGGATTTTGAAGAAAAGCTATGCCATCCTCTGCAGAAAAAGTATTCCTCCTTTTGACAGTTTCTAGCTTGCTATTGGGCCCTAGGAAGGACTGAATGCTTGACCACCAAGCATTGCCAAATTACCTGAATTGCCCATCATGAATTGGATGTTGCCTGACTCATCAAGTCATAAGGCAACTTTGGGTTCTGCTGGTCCAGCGGTCTTGGTTCCCAGGAAAGGCATGCCTCCTCCAGAGAACTCAGCAGAAGTTCCATTAAACTGGAAACTGAGGTTGCCACATTGGGCTTCTCATGATAATGAACGAGTGGGCTGCTTTCCGGTGACTGATCCAGATTTGAAAGGGGAAATTGGGTTGTGATCACACACAGAGGGTTAAGAGTCAATATGTCTGGAATGCAGCAGATCTCCTAGGGCTACTCTTAATTTTACCATATAATGTGATAAAAGCTAGTGGAAAACTACAACTCAGTGCAGACTGGACTAGTAAGATCCGAGACCCTTCAGGAAAGAAGGTTTGGGTCATTCCACCAGGCAAGCAATCAGGACTATCCAAGGCACTTGAACAGGGCAAAGGAAATACGGAATGGGTGGTGGAAGAAGGAAGGAAGAAGTTACAGACACCATTTATGACCACATGACCAATTGTAGAAATGAGTTAATAGTTACGAATTTTTCTTATTATAAACCTATTAGGTATGTATCAACTAATTCTTTTTCTCTCTTCCTTCTACCATCTAAGAAGTATTAATAGAGATCAGAGGGGACTTTGACCTACTTTAGAAAAGGCTTGAACATCACCTGAAGATAATGTGAACTAAGAATTTGTATTCTCTTTGGGGGAGAGGGTTAGCATGTTCTTGGTCTTTTTTTCTTTTTTTTTTTTGTAGGCTCCGTGCCCAACATGGGGCTTGAACTCATTACTTCGATATCGAGAGTTGCATGCTCTACCAACTTAGCCAACCAGATACCCCTGGTTTTGATTTTTTTGATGAACCATGAATTATGTTAATCAGAAGCAAGACTTTGCTGTTTATTTGGAAGTTAAATATGGTTAAAAGAGGTGTGACCAAATGTCAGGTTAACGTAGAATGGAACTTTGTGGTTTTGTAATTTGTCTATAGAGCTAATCTAGACCTACATTTCCCAGAATCCCCTTCCCTGTTTGGGTAGGGATCAGAGTTGGCCCAAAGAAAATTTGCACAAAATTTGGGACGTAGGATTAAAGCAGCTTGCATTAACAATCTGAAGGTCATCATGGTCAGGGGTGACAGAAATGTGCCAGAAACTTCGTTTCCTCTTGCTCTTTTTCCTTGTGCATCTTTGTTCTTGCTCCATGCCCAGCTCTTTTTCCTGATTGTTGATCTGCTGAACAACAGCAACCCCAGACCTATGGCCAGACCACTTGGCTATGAATTCACAGACTGTAGCTATGAAGAGACAACAGCCTTCAATCATCTACTCCAGTCCCCTCTGTGATCCTATTCCAGCAGCTATGTGCCTCACTCCCAGATTTCCCTCAAAGCACTAACTTGTTCACCCCTGGTAGTGTTTAAGTGATTTTTCCCCTGCTTTTCCAACACCTTCATTTGGACCATTACTTCCCCAGTCTCTCCTCCAGTTATGTAAAGCAGTGACTCTCAAACTTCAACATGCATCTGAATCACCTAGAGGGCTTATTAACACCAGTTTACTGAATCTCACAGACTTCAGAGCTTCTGATTCAGTAGGTCTGTGTTGGGGCCTAGATATTTACATTTCTTTTTTTTTTAAGATTTATTTATTTACTTTGAGAGAGTAAGAATGAGAGAGAGAGAGCACATGAGAGGGGGGAGGGTCAGAGGGAGAATCAGGCTCCTCGCCGAGCAAGGAGCCTGATGCGGGACTCGATCCAGGGACTCCAGGATCATGACCTGAGCCGAAGGTAGTCGCTTAACCAACTGAGCCACCCAGGCCCCTAGATATTTACATTTCTAACAAACTCTAATGTAATGCTGATAATTGATGTTGTTGGTTTAGGGACCACACTTTGAGAGCCACTGAAGTAAAATCTAGTTCCTATAATAAATTCTTTGTAATGTCCATTGTAGTTCTCTTTCCTTGATTTAATTCTGGCCGATACAGAGCCCTAGAGGACATAGGAGAAGAAAAGAAACTTAAAACTATAAACATGCACTTGGGAACATGCCAGTGGAGGTTGGGGAGGAGGACTACTGCCTTCCACTTCCTGCCAAGATGAAGTAACAGTGACCAGATCTACTTCCTTTCCTGAAACAACCAACGGTGGACAATACAGGAAGCAATCGTTTTCAAGACACTGGACACCAGCCACTGAAAGGCAGTGAAACCTGAAGATGAGAAAAATGAGATGAGCCCCATGGTTATGATCACCAAGCTTACTGCCCCGAAAGAGTTTCCCAGCCACGATGCAGGAGAGGGAACCCAAGTGGAGCCCTACAAACTGAATTGAGGAAACAGAGCTGATACTGAGAAAACGAAGCAGATGGAGTTTGCAGGACAGAGTACTAGAGAGGAGAGAATATTGCAAAGGAAAAGAACTCCAGATATGTGCAGAGGGTCCCCTTGAGCATTTGGCTGAGTACTGATCAGCCCAAGCGTATGTAGAAACTACTTGAGGCAGAAGAAAGGGCCACTCAAAAGAATTAGGGGGAAGAGTGCCCAGCGCTCACATGGGGTTGGGAACAGTGGCCTCTTCCCACCAGGCCGACTGGAAAACCTCATGATTCATGGGGCGTGGGATAGAGTACTCAGAAAAGTCTTGCCTCAGCAGTGGAAAATAGAGTGAGCACAGGTGGTCCCATTTCTCAAATCCGAAGAAGCAATACCTGAAAGAATCAAGCACTTTCCAAATAATAACAAAGTTCAAGAATATTTATAAGAGTATAAAAACTGCAGCACCCAACAAGGTAAAATTCACAATAACTGGCAGCTGGTTTTTTAAAAAGCATGCAAAAAAGCAGAAAAGTATGACCCAGAATAAGGAGAATAATCTGTCAGTCAGAACTGACCCAGCTATTAGAATTACTAGACAAGGACATTAAAACTATTATAACTCCGTCCCAGACAGTCCAAAAGTTAAGCAAAGAGATAGAAGATGTTAAAACAAAACAACCCTCAAATTTCTAGAGATGAAAACTCAATGTCTGAGATGAAAAATATACTGGAGTAGATTGATGACAGCATATTAGACCCTGCAGAAAAAAAGATGAGTAACCCTGAAGATGCAGCAATAGAAACTATCCACAATGAAAAACCTTGTTTTTTTGTTTAATGAACAGAGTATCAGTGAGCAACAGAACGATTTCAGGTGGCCTAATATCTGTGTAATATGTGTACTCAAAGGAGGGGAGAAAGAAGGGATTGAAAAAAATTTTGAAGAAATAATGGCCCAAATTTTAAAAATTTAATTAAAACTATAAACCCCCAGATCAAGAATCCCAATAAAACCTAAGCATGCAAAAGAAATATGAAAATTTTAAGATAGAATCAAATTGCTCAAAACTAATGATAAAGGAAAATCTTACAAGCAGCCAGAGAACACACACACACACAGAGGAGCAAAGATAAAAATGAGAGTAGATTTCTTATAAAGAATTCAAGAGAGAAGTCAGTAGTGCAACATCTTTAAATACTGAAAGAAAAAAACCCATTAACCTTGAATTTTATACCCATTAAAATACATTTCAAAAATGAAGACCAAATAAAAAATTTTCAGACACACAGAAGCTAAAGGAATTCATTACCATCAGACCCACACTGTAAGAACTGTTAAAGGAAAAGCCAAAATGAAATAAAATAATGTGGAAATATGGATCTACCAAAAGGAAATAAAAAACACTAAAAAGGGTAATTACATGGGTAAACATATGACATTTTTATTATATTTTAATACCTTTAAAAGATAATTGATTGTTTAAACAAAAATAGTAAAAAATGTAGTGTGGGATTTTAAATATCTGTAAAAGGATGGGATGGCACCTGGGTGGTTCAGTTGGTTAAGCATCCGACTCATGATTTCCACTCAGGTCTCGATCTCAGGGTCATGAGTTCAAGCCCACACTGGGCTCTACACTGAGTGGGAGCCTACTTAAAAATTAATTAATTAATTAGGTATTAATTAATTAATTATATGTAAAAGGATGGGGTGCCTGGCTGGCTCAGCTAGTAGAGCATGTGACTCCTGATCTTGGGGTTTTGAGTTTGAGCCCCACACTGGGTGCAGAGATTACTTAAAGTCTTAAACAAAATATATGTAGAAGGAAAATATATGCCAATGATACAGAAAGTCATGAGGGAAGAAATGGAAATGTTCTATTGTAAGGTTCTTATTCTGTATCTTCACTGGAATAATACCACTTGGGCAAGTAGACTGTGATGAGTTAGTTACAATGCATGCTGTAAACACTAAAGCAACCAGTAACCTAACAAAACCAAGAGTTATAGCTAATAAGCCAGAAAAGGAAATAAAATAGAATCATAAAAAAAAAAACTTAGTTCATCCAAAAGAAGGCTAAAAATAAGAAAAAGGGGTAGAAAGAACAGCTGGGATATTAGAAATGCATAACAAGCTGAAAGACGTAAACCTAATCTTATCAATAATCACATTAAATGTGGTACTACTATATATCCATTTGAATGACTAATATTAAAAAGACAATGTCAGGGCACCTGGGTGGCTCTGTCAGTTAAGCATCTGCCTTTGGCTCAGGTCATGATTCCAGGGTTCTGGGATCATGTTCCACATTGGGCTCCCTGCTCAGTGGGGAGTCTGCTTCTCCCTTTCTCTCTACCCCTCCCCCCTGCTCATGCTCTCTCTCTCTCTCTCAAATAAATAAATAAAATCTTAAAAAAAAGTTAAACACATACCTACCATATGATCCAGCCATTCCACTCTTACGTATTTATCCAAGAAAAACAAAAGCATATGTCCATATAAAGTCTTATATATGAATGTTCACAGTAGTTTTTTTAAAAAGATTTTATTTATTTATTTGACAGAGAGAGACACAGCGAGAGAGGGAACACAAGCAGGGGGAGTGGGAGAGGGAGAAGCAGGCTTCCTGCTGAGCGGGGAGCCCGATGCAGGACTCGATCCCAGGACCGGGAGATCACGACCTGAGCCAAAGGCAGACGTTTAACGACTGAGCCACCCAGGCACCCTGTTCACAGCAGCTTTATTTGTAATAGCTAAGAAGTAGAAACAGTCCAAATATATATCAACAGGCAAATAAACATATTGAAGTGTACCCACACATTATTACTCAACAATAAAGAATGACACATATTAATACACAAAACAACATGAATGAATCTCAAAACAGCTATGATGAGTGAAAGAAGTTGAACAAAAAGTATATACTATATGATTCCATATAAAAAACAAAATTCTGGGGGCACCTGGGTGGCTCAGTCATTGAGCACCTGCCTTCAGCTCAGGTCATGATCCCAGGGTCCTGGGATCGAGCCCCGCATCGGGCTCCCTGCTCGGCGGGAAGCCTGCTTCTCCCTCTCCCACTCCCCCTGCTTGTGTTCCCTCTCTCGCTGTGTCTCTCTCTGTCAAATAAATAAATAAAATCTTTAAAAAAAATTCTGGAAAATGCGAACTAACTAACTAATGACAAGAAGCAGATCAGTGGTTGCCTGGGGGGGGAGAGGTGGGAGGGAGGATAGGATCATAAAGGCACATGAGGAAAATCCTGGGAGTGGTACATATTTTCATTACCTTGATCATGATGGCGGTTTACAGGTTTATACATACATTAAAACATTAAATCGCACACTCTCAATACCTGTAGTTTATTGTAGGTCAATTACACTTCAGTAAAGCTGTTTAAAAAAAAAAAAAAAATAGAGCATACGGGGAGAACCAGAAGGCCTTAGGGAAGGTTTGAAGGAATCATATGTAGTCACAGGACACCTAGAGCCGAAGACCAAGACCTGGGTCTCATTGTAAGGACCGTAACATTGCAGCTCCTGTCTGAACACTCAGCCCTACCAAGCCTCTTATATTGTAGAAGGACATGGTCTGAGATCCAGGATGAAGCTTTTAGGCATACATCGACTAGGCTAACATCCTGAACTTCCTCCACTCTTAAAGTGTGGGCTGCACATAGTGACTTCTTTCCAAAGAGGAGAGTATGGAAAGAAAGGAGGAAAAATATAACTTGACAGTGGAGAAAACTGACAAACACAACTTCGGCCAGGTGATCAAGGTCAGGATCCACAGTGAAAAGTCATGTTGATGGTATGTACTGTGATAGGAGATGCTGAGAATGGCCCTTTACCTCTTCTGGTTCTTCCTCCCTCAAACCATGACCCTAGTATAACTATGAGAAAAACACCAGACACCTCAAATTAAGGGACATTCTACAAAATATTTCGCCAGTATCCCTCAAAACTGTAAAGGTCATAAAAAAAAAAAAAAAGTCTGGGGCACCTGGCTGGCTCTGCCAACAGAGCGTGCTACTCTTGATCTCAGGCTCATATACTGGAGCCCCATGTTGGGAGTAGAATTCACTTAAACAATAAATCTAATTTAAAAAAAAAAAAAACAAGGAAAGTCTGAGAAACTGTCACAGCCAAGAGGAGCCTAAGGAAACATGACGACTAAATACAAAGTGGTATCCTGGATGGTATTGGAAGAAAAGAGGCATAAGTGAAAACGAGGAAATCTGAGTAAAGTGTGGACTTTAGTCACTAATCATGTTTCAATATTGGTTCATGAATGGTGACAAATATGCCATACGAATGTGAGATATTAATAACAGGGGAACTGGGTGTAAGGTACATAGAAAGTCTCTGTACTATCTTGGCAACTTCTCTGTAAATCTAAAACTATTCTAAAATTATTTTTTTTAATATTTATTTATTTGAGAGGGGGAGGGGCAGAGGATGAGGGAGAGAGAGAAACCCAAGCAGACTCTGTGCTAGTCAGCCACCGGGGCTTTATCTCATGACCCTGAGATCACGACCTGAGCTGAAACCCAGAGTCAGACACTTAACTGCGCCATGCAGGCGCCCCAAATTAAGTGTATTTTTTTTTAATTGAAAAACCTCATAAATGGCTCTCTCTCGGAATTAGGTTGGCATGGGTGGGGACACTTTCAGATTCTAATGTTACAAGGCCAGTAAAGTCTCTCAAAGTCTTAAACGAATTCCTGAGCCTCCGAATTCCCCTAAAAGCACCCCCACACATATTTTCCCAAACTTCCTTAACCCTGCCTGCCAAGAAGTAAACTTTTCTCTACATAAAACTTTTAAATGGCCAGGTGCAATAGCTAATTATCTCACAAGCAGGTAGGACTTTCCACAGGCTCCACCTCTCATCGCCTCTAGGCCCATGATGACCGATGACCGTCAGACCCCAGCGTAACTCAGACAGGTGCAAGGTCTGGGAGTTACAAGGTCTTGCTAATCTGTATTAGCAACAATCTGGGGGGATACACGTGGGAGGGATTTCTCAGCATATCAGACTAAAGGGGATGGAATATAAGATTTGATCAGGCCAGTTCACTGATACGGCTGCAGTCACCTAATGGTTTGGCTGGAGCAGCCTTGAGTAGCCTTTGTGATTTGCTAAATTGGCTAACGAAAGCCTGGACTTATTAGTGGACTACTGCAGTGGCTCTTAAGAGCTTTGAAGTGGGGTTCCTGGACTAGCAGTACCAGCAACACCTTGAAAGTTGTTAGAAATACAGATTCACCGACCTCAACTCAGACGCCCAAATCTGAAGCTTCAGGGAAAGGGCCCCAGCAATCTGTGTTACAAGTGCCCTTCAGGGGATTGTGATAGATACTGAGCTTTGCGAACCATGGGCCTACAATCAGTGAGGTCAAAGTGCTGGGTCTTCCCCAGCATAAGTTCATCAAGAAAGAATTCTTAAGTCTCCAGGTAACGAGTATGTTGGAATGGATCTATTATACGTGACCTGCTCAGCTTCCCCTGCCTGTACTCTCTGGGAGAACTGAAAAACTCGCCATTTCAGTAGGTGAGGCGAGGACCAGCTCCCTGAAGAACTCGGTCAGAGCCACTGGAAGTGACAGTGGGATGCTGGAATTGGTTCCCTAATTTCAGTGGGAATAATGGAGACTTTGAGTGGCAAAGGCCAGGTGCTTAACCAGCACAGTTAACCAGTGCGTGTTGTTACCATAGTAAGCCACAGCACCTATGTGGTGTGAGAGAGTCTCAGTCTAACAGAACTGGAGGTGAACTTAGTTCCAGTACAAGATGGCGATGTAGGAAGGCCCTGAACTCACCTCCTCCACAGACACACCAACTCTACACTTACTTAGAGAGCACGTCCTCCTGAAGAAGACCTGAGGGTTGACTGAACAGCTTCTGCACAACAAAAGGTAGAGAGACCCCCAGAAGGTCAAGAGAGCAGGAGGCAACAGAAGGGAACCCTACCCAGAGCTGTGAACTGCAGCGGGAGGGATAGGACTGAGGGACCTGCCCTGGGGCATAGAAAAAAACCCTGCGGTTTAAAAGAGCAACTAGATGGGGCGCCTGGGTGGCTCAGTCGTCCTAAGAGTCTGCCTTCGGCTCAGGTCGTGATCCCAGGGTCCTGGGATTGAGTCCCGCATCAAGCTCCCTGCTCAGGGGAGAGCCTGCTTCTCCCTCTCCCTCTGCCTGCCTCTCTGCTTACTTGTGCTCTCTCTCTATCTCTCTGTCAAATAAATAAATGAAATCTTTAAAAAATAAATAAAAGGGCAACTAGAATATAAAAGAACTAGCCCTAGAACCCTGTCAAGAGATGGGAGAGCTGCTAGAACTTTCTCTCGGTTGGAGGGGCTAGGCGAGTGCCACTGCTTACCTTGATCACACAGGTGGAAGCAGGGTCTGGACGCCAAAGCTGGCTTGCCTTCTCAGTGAGCCCGGGGGGTGGGGGGGCCTAGGCCACACCATCCCACCAAGGCGGCCCCAGCTCAGTACACCAGGACACCCCTAGTCAGTACTCCCTGTAGCTCCAGCCATTTCCCCAAGGTGGCACAGGGGCAAAACATCCCAGAACACTCCAGGCCCACACCTCTTCAGCTCCAGATGGCTTGCCATGGCACCTCCAGAGCAGAGCACCCCAGGACCCCCAGCCTACACCCACCTTGACTCCAGCTACCCTGACAGAGCAACCCTGCATGGAGGGCCCTTGGGCCCCCGGCTTGCACCCACTTCAGCTCCAGCTGTCCCACCAGCATGGCCCCCAGGATCCCCAGCCCATGTAAGCCACAGCTCCAGCCAACCAGCCAAAGTCACCAGGCACATGCAGTCTACACAGGGGACAAGCATACACAAGATTATCCATTCAAGTTTAGGAGAAGTATCTGTACCTACCTAATTCATAGACCACGCCAAATGAGGAGTCAAGCCAAATTTGGATGAATACGCTCTAAAGGAACAAGAGAAAATTTCAGAAAAAGAAGTAAATGAAACAGATATAAGCAATCTACCTGATAAAGGGTTCAAAGTACCCGTCATAAAGATGCTCAGCAGACTGGAGAAAAGAGTGGATGAACTCATTGAGAACTTCAACAAGAAGATAGAAAATATGAAAAAGAACCAACCAGAGCTGAAGAATACAATAAAATGAAAAATACACAAGAGGGAATTAACAGATTACTGGGTGCAAAAGAAGAGATTGGTGACCTGGAAGACAGGGTCATGGAAAGCACCCAAACTAAACAGCAAAAAGAAAAAAAGAATTTTTAAAAAGGAGGATAGGTTAAGGGGTGTTTTGGACGACATCAAACAAACAAACCCTTGCTTCATAGGGGTCCCAGAAGGAAGAGAGAGAGAGAGAGAGAGAGAGAGAGAGAAAGGGGCAGAAAACTTGTTTGAAGAAACAACAGCTGAAAACTTCCCTAACCTGGGGAAGGAAACAGACATCCAGATCCAGGAAGCACGGAGAGTTCCAAACAAGGTGCAGCCAAGGAGGTCCACACCATGACGCATAATAATTAAAATGTCAAAGCTTCAAGATAAAGATGCTGGTTCCTCGCCTAGAAGTAGGAAATTAAAAGCTCTGCGAATCGGCATGAAAATCTGCCTTAAGCAACAAGTCCTCTGTGTGACTTTATGCTTACTAAAGTTTTTCAAGAACTACTTGATGTTATAAGGGCAGATTTAAAATTCTTTAAGGTTGCTTGATGCATGTACCAATTTGTAATGAAGGGTGCGTGGTGGGGGTGGGGAGGGGTGGATGGGGCAGGAAGAGTGCTGACATTTGACAGACCCCATAGTCTGGGGAGTGGTTATGAAAATGACAATTTTCTTAAGGGTGGAGAGTGTGACAATCACATGGGGCAACAGAGAGCCCATGTAAGATCAAGCGCGGTGACTTACATGTGTGCTGATGGCTGTGGTTTCCCTGGGTAAGTCCCTCTGTGAAGGAAGCCCTGTAATGGTGATAGTTTTCAAAAACTGTTATGAGCAGTAAACTAGATAAACTGAAACATATAATGTAAAACTTGTATTTAAATCTGATCGATTCCTAAAAGATAAAAATTGGTATTTTTAGGAGTGCGGTATCTTTTTAAAGCTCAAGGATCTTGTGACTCGTGACTCGTTATTTTGGGTAATTTTTATCACCACCAATCACTCTTAAACAAACACATAACTTTAATTTAAGCCCATAACCACCAGGTTAAAGAATTTGAATAAACTAGCCGTGTGTTTATATAATTAATTAATTATATATTATATATATTATTAATTATATATTAATAAACTAGCCTGAGCCTTTGGCTCAGGTCATAATCCTGGGATCCTGGGATTGAGTTCCCCATTGGGCTCCTTGCTCAGTGGGGAGCCTGCTGCTCCCCCTGCTTGTGCAGAGGCTCTCTCTCTCTGACAAATAAATAAAATCTTTTTAAAAAATAAAACTAAATGAAAATAAAATAGAACTAGAGGATATAAAATAGAGACTCTCATGTGCTCTCAGAAAGACAAAACTTAGGGAGTAAAGGATTGATTTCCTGTAAATGTCTGACTTTTTGGGGGGAGGGGGGTTGAACCCATGACCCTGAGATGAATACCTGAGCTGAGATCAAGAGCCGGCCGCCTAACCAACTGAGCCATCCAGGCGCCCCAGTAAATGTCTGATTTGAAGAAAATAGATAGTGTTGGAATTTTCTTGGATGATGGCAGGTTGATTAGAGGTTGTTTCATACTAACCTCGGGAAGTTTTGCCAGAGGCGTGAACAGGAGGTGACCCAGGTTGGGTTGGTCTCACAAAGTAGCCTGTATTGAGGTTTGGTTGTGTGACTGACCAATTCTGTCTGCTTAGGAAAATTTTCAAGGCTGGTCTCCATTTGTTTTTTATTTGAACTGACTCGAACTGAGCTCACCCGTCTTTACATTCTCTTCTCATAAATACAATCTACCCCAAACCCTCAACAGACTCACCAGTAGCTTGCTACAGTTTGCTTGTCCTGAATAAACTTGTTTTTCCGGCTTACCTCCGTTTATCTCTTTATTGAGGTCAACAATGGCCATGGAGTGTTTCCAAACATATGGATCTGTGGCCGTGGCTAGATGACAACAGGGTCTCTACTAAGACACCTATGGCCTCAGGGTGTTCCTCGTGACCAGGTAAGGGAGGAGGCCTGGAATGGGCCTGAACTGTTGGTTTAGCTAAAGTATTTGCAGGGCACCGCCCTTTGGTTATGGCATGAAAAACAATGATTAATAGTGTTGCTTTATAACCATGGCTCTCATGACTTTCAGGGAGGCTTCTACTGGTGGTTAGCATTTTTTTATTGATTACAGTGAGATTCAGTTTTTGCATCCCTGGGAGACTCTGGCTTGATGGAGTGGTGGAATTATCTGCTGAGGACAACATTCTGCAAGATGGGGGTGCTGTCCTACAAGACACCATATGTGCCTTAAACCAGTGGCCAATATAGGGTGCCATACATGGGTCCAAGAACCACGGGCTGGAGGTAAGAATGGCCTCTTTCACTACTATTCTCAACAACCTACTAGAAAAATATTTGCCTCCTATCTCCCCACAACCTTGAGGTTGATGAGTTGGAGGTTCTGGGACCCAAAGAAGAAAAGTTGTTACCAGGGAACATGGTCATGATTCTGATGAATCAAAATCTGAAATGGCCTTAGCTCATTTGGGGCTCTGCATGCCACTGAACCAAGAGGCAAAGAAAGGGGTTCACAGTACTGGGTGGAGTGATTGACCCTGGCCACCAGGGTGAAACAGGACTGCTGCTACTGAATGGAGGCAAGGAGGACAGTGTCTGAAATGAGGGGCATCACTGGAGCACCCCTGCATCTGATAGTCCTGGTCAATGGAAAACTGGGGTAACCCCCAAAATAAGGGAACCAAGGACTCAGATCCTGCAAGAATGAAGGTTCGAGTCACCCCACTTGGTAATGAACCCTGTCCAAAAAAGTGCCTGCAAAGGTGAAAGAGAACAGAGAATGGGAGCTATAAGAAGACATCTAGGGGGATGCCTGGGTGGCCCAGTCGGTTAAGCATCTGCCTTCAGCTCAGGTCATGATCCCAGGGTCATGGGATCGAATCCCACATTCGGCCCCTTGCTCAGCGGGGAGCCTGCTTCTCCTTCTGCCTGCCGCTCCCCATGCTTGTGCGCACGCACTCTCTCTCTGACAAATAACTAAATAAAATAAAATAAAATAAAATAAAATAAAATAAAATAAAATAAAATAAAAATCTAAAAGAGAAGACATCTGGGATTACCTTGGCCTTGGGGCCAGCCGTAGGTGGAAATTGTCACAGCCGTATTTCTTCTTCTCCCTTTCACCCGTTACTTTGTCTGAGGAACACCAGTGACTTCAGCTGGGAGTGTGACCAGTTAACATTACCCCACGATATGATAGCTGTTGGGACATTGTGGGTCCCCTGTGTTGGAGAGACAAGATTTTTTTTTTTTAAAGATTTTATTTATTTGAGAGAGAGAGAGCGAGAGTAGGAACACAAGCAGGGGGAGTGGGAGAGGGAGAAGTTCTCACTGAGCAGGGAGCCCGATGTGGGGCTGGATCCCAGGACCCCGGGATCATGACCTGAGCTGAAGGCAGATGCTTAACTGAGTCACCCGGGCGCCCCAAGAGACAAGATTTTCACCTGGAAAAAGGTCTCGGGTGGATGCTGAGGGGCCAAAGGGGTAGACTGTGCCATTGACCTTTTCTTTGCCCTTGAGATCCACCCGGACCCCTGTCCCCTTCTCCACTCTGCCCTCTGCCCCAGGAGGCCGACCCCTGTGGGCCACGTCCAATGTCTCCTGTGTCCTGGGAGAGCCCCACGGAGATGGGAGAGAGAGGGGAGAGGTCAGGTTGTTTGTCTTCTCCCCGCTCAGGACTGCGTCCCTGGACCAAGGTCACGTCTTCTCTCACGGGCCTTGTGAGAGAGTTCTCTCCCTGTGGAGGCCAGTGGCCGTTCCCTCCCTCGTCCCTTCCAGCCTTGTGGTGGCAATGCTCGGCTGCTACTGAACATGGGTGGCTGCCCTATCCCTTGTGGTTCCCTGACACCCACGTCGTTTTTGTAAATAAACCCTCCTCATTATCCTATTTTGAATGTGCCATCTGTTTCCTACTGGGAGACTGACTGATGCAGTGGGTTTGATGCCAAAATTACTCTGCTAACAGTTTCATATTTAAACTTCAGTTTGTGATGTCCTGGCATTTCCCCTGCCCCCTTATATGGGAGCTGTTTAAGCCCCCGAGGAGGGTCTGCCCCATGCCAGGCAAAAGGGTGAACTAAGACAACGTAAGCCCCCAGCACAGTGCCCGTACCGACAGTCTCAGTAAATGCTAGAAGGATCCCCCCGCCTCCCACTGCCCCATGACCATCCTCAGCATGCCAGGCTCCACACTTTAGACGAGGCTGGGGGAGGGGGGTGGCATCTTTTGTGACCTGTCATGCATGTTAGCAATTTGGGTAGGAAGGGTTAAACTAGAGAAATTTGGCCAAAAATGACTATTTTATTGAATAACTATTTTATTGTTCAATTCTTAAATTTTCATACACTTGAAAAAGGCAGGAAGGGAGAATACATAATTTAATACATTTGGAAACAAAAGTGGACCCCTAGGCAGGGCAGACTCGTCCTGGCAGGGGACCCGGGGCAGATGTCCCACGAAGTTAATGACACTTCTGCCCCAGGGCCCCTCCTGCACGCAAGGCCCCTCGATGGTCCCCTACCTAACTTTGCATTCATAATTTGCCTCTTTCTCTGAAAGACAGCACCCCTCACACATATTGTTTAAGTTTCAGGCCCCACAAAACCTGGGGATCCACCCTGCGGGGAAGTTATTACATTCGGTGTCCTTTCCGGGACACAGTGAAATTCTGTTTGGGATGCATTAGAGGCCTTCTCGTCTGCCAGCTGACATCAAGAGGAGTCACATGTATTCTGGAGGAATCCAAACAAAATGGCTCCCGGGAGATGCGTGCCTTGTGTGCTGCATGCCGGGCACACAAGCACCCTCAGCCTCTCCGCTTCCCCCACGATCCAGAACGTGTGGGATTATGGATGCAGACTTGTGCCCAGGGGCAGTGCATGGGGCCCCACCTCCCAGAGCACCTGCAGTGACCTGACCTCCCGGTGAGCACTCAGTCCATCACGACAACCATTACCCACGACCTCTGACCACTGCTGCTTTACTTTACAGCAGGACAGCTGTCCTCAGCTACACAATGCCAGGGCCTAAGGCCGCCACTCTGTTATTCAAAAAGAATGTCATCTAATTTGTATCCAAAAGCCTAACATCTGTGAATCCTTTGACCTTGTGATTCCATGCCTAGGAATCTTAGCCATAAGAAAGAATGAAATCTTGCCATTTGTGACAACCTGGATGGACCTAGAGGGTATTATGTTCAATGAAATAAGCCAGACACAAAAAGACAAATATTGTGTAATTCCATTTATATAGAGAACCTAGGGGCGCCTGGGTGGCTCAGTTGGTTAAGTGTCTGACTCTTGGTTTTGGCTCAGGTCATGATCTCAGGGTTGTGAGATCAAGCCCCACGTTGGGTTCCACGCTCGGCATGGAGTCTGCTTGAGGTTCTCTCTCTCCCTCTACCTCTCCCCCCCACTTGCATTCTCTCTCTCTAATCAATCAATCATTAAAAAAAAAGAACCATAAATTCCCAGAGACAGAAAGTAGAATAGAATGATGGTAGCCAGAGGCTGTGGGAGGCGGATTGCAGTTATTGATTAATGGGCACAGAGTTTCAGATTCGGAAGATGAGAAAGTTCTATGGATGGATGGTGGCGATGGTCACGTGGTGCTGTGAATGTAACTTGATACCACTGAATCGTATGCTTAAAAATAGTGGAAATGGTAAACTTTGTGTTACGTATTTTTACCACAATAAAAATAACATGCAAAGCAATACTATACATAGTTTGTAAGTGTATACAAATACACTTACAATAAAAGCATAAAGACAGGCATGAGAATGGTGAACTGCAACATCAGGGGAGCAGTTACACTGAGGGGGGCAGGGATGCTGGTAGGCAAGAGTAGACAGGATGCTGTAGTTGCACCTGGGTGTTTCCATTCTAAAAACAAATTATGAAGAAAATAGGACAAGCTAGGTGTTAGGCATACATGTGTCTCATCATTATACTCTAAAAATTTTTTAAAGATTTATTTATTTTTTAGAGGTGGGGGGAGGAGCAGAGGGAGAGGGAAAGAGAATCTTCAAGCAGACTCCCTGCTGAGTGCAGAGCCCTACCTGGAGCTCAGTCTCATGACCCCGAGTTCATGACCTGAGCCAAAGCCAAGAGTTGGACACTCAATCGATGAAGCCACCCAGGTGCCCCAATATACTCTAAATTTAAAATATATATATATATATATACCAACAATTTTATTTATTTGACAGAGAGCACAAGCAGGGGAATGGCAGGCAGAAGCCGAGGGAGAAGCAGGCTCCCCGCCGAGCAGGGAGGCTGACACAGGACTCGATCCCAGGACCCTGAGATAACCAGAGCAGAAGGCAGACGCTTAACTGTCTGAGCCACCCAGGCACCCCTACTCTAAAATTTTTAATATGCTTTGAGTTCTGCATAATCTGAATGAACAAGATATCCTGTACGCCTGGTAAGTAGGAGTCACTCGGCAGCCCTGTCTGCACCACGCATGTCAATGGCTTCTTTGGAGCCCTGACCCTAAGAATAAGCATCCACCCTCCTCACGTCACCTGAGCAGCCTCCACTTATTTGCCGAGTCTGGAGCAGAGCCTGGAAGTTCCAGGCCCACCCTCTCCAGGCTGACCAAAGCACATCCTTCTTGCAAGAATCCCCGGCAGTGGGAGCACAGAGAAACCACCTGAGGAATCCAAGCTACCAAACCTGCCTCGTGTGTGAGTTAAGGGCAAGAAGGCTGCCTTCCGTGGGGAAATGGGGAAGGGTTACTCTCGGGCGGGCAGTCTCCCGCCCTGCCAGCTTCACTGTGTGAGGGGCTCTCAGCGAACAAGGCGGGGGGTCTGGAGTTGATTTCCACACTGACGAGGCTGTTCAGCAGCGCCTGCCAAAGACCACTCCTTCCCCATGAGGAATGATGAGAACCTTCCCACACGAGCCTGAGACAGACATGTCAACTGTGATGAACCCCCACGTTTCGGACAAGGGTCTCCCCCGCTGTGCTGAGCCGAAGGCCTCTGTGGAGGGGCTTGCTCTGAGCAGTCCCTCTTGCCCCCCTTCATTGCCACGCAGATAGCGGAGCCAAGGGGTTCACCTGGACTCCCGCGCAGGCACAGTCTTACTTTGTGGCTGAGAGGCCTGCCTTGATGCTGATCTTGGCTTCTCTGACCCCCGTTATCCTTGGAAGTAAAGCTCAGGGGGTTGCCGGCTGTCCTACTTCAGGCCACAGATCTGTGTCATGCAGGGTTCAGAGCATGAAGGCGGCCGGTAGAGCAGCCTCGTGGTGACTGACTGACAGGCGGCTCCGCCAGTGGAGGCCTGGCCTTAAACGCACCTTCTCTGGAGCGCTGGGGAAAGTTTGTGGGCTCTGCCACATGAGGCCTGCACGGGGGAGTGAGGGAAGTCATTCTCCCAGCCTTGAGCTGCTGGGAGGGAGTTAACTGGGGCGGCTCCACCCATGAGGACCCCCCCTCCCCACCACCTGCATGCCTAAAACACATCGTCTCTAATTGTTACAACAGCCTCTCAAAAAGATACCATTCCCGCTTCACAGACGAAGAAACCGAGGCTCAAAGAGTTGACATGAGTTGCCGCACTCCAGGATGTGCACACCAGATGTGGCAGAAGCAGGCTGGGAGGTGGCCTCAGTCTGCCGCCCCAGACGGGAGGGCCGGGGGTGGGGGCTCCCCCCACGCCCCCCCTGCAGCGCCGGGCTCCGTGCCGGGGTGCAGGTGCCCGAGGCCCCCCCGGCTGGCAGGCGGCGGCCAGCGAGGCCAGGAGTGGGCGGTGTTCGAGGCGGCAGTCTTGCACAGCTGGGGAGGGCTGTCGTGTTACAGACCCACGTGTTCCCCGCCTGCCCTTTTGTTTTCTTAACTCCTCACCACAATAGAAACTGCTTATCTGCAGGTGGGCCGCTATTCTGAGAGCTCCGGCGGGGCGGCAGCGAGTGCTGCTCGGGCAGGAGGCCGCTGCTACAGTCCCAGCGCTGGCCGCCACAGGCCCCTTCTCCTCCTGTAACCCAGTGGGGCACGCCAAGCAGGCTGCCTGACTCTCGCTTAAGCTTCCAAATGATTTTCTAATAAACTGACACACAGTACAGGAAAGGGCGGAAAATGCCTCTGCGACCGTACAGATGGTTGTAAAGCAAACAGCTGGTCATCGGGGCAGGAAATGGAACCTCACCAGCACCCCAGAAGCTGGCCATGTTACTTTCCGGCTGGCAGTCACACCCCATGCCGGACTCCCTGCTCTCAGAGTCTCCAGGAATCATTTGCACGCACGCTGATGAGAAGTCCAGGGGTCTGGAGCTGATTCTGGGAGACAAGGCTGGGAGGAAGATGTATGGATATATGTATCCAGGTAGGTAGGTACGGAGACAGACAGACAGACGGATGGATTGGCCTGCTCCTCACACCTGAGCTTAGGCCAGACAGGCAGAGCCCCACAGTACTGTTGGGCCATTAGAACATGCTTGGACATGTGATGGGAATGAAGGAATGTGCCCTCACTGGAAGGCCTCAGCAGAAGGACCTGGTTGAGACTCTGTCCAGCCAGAAGTGACAAAAAACTGAAAACCAGTGGCTTGAACAACTAAGGGGTTTGTTTTCCTCATATAACATGACTCGAAGGTGCCGCGGGCAACCCGGTCTGTCTCCAACTTTCTGCTCTGCCATCTCAAGCATGTGGTTTTCAGCCTCAGGTTCATTGCCTCACCATTGCAAGGTGGCTTCTGCCATTCCTAGGACTTCATCTGTGCTCAAGGCAGGCGGGCAGGAAGGGGAAGGGCAAAGGGCAAAGCCAGCTGAGTCTTTCACCTCTCACGGAGCCTCTTCCAGTAACCTCCACTTGCCTCTCATTGGTCAGAATTGCGTCCTTGGCCACTCTTAATTGCAGGGGAGCCTGGGAAATCAACTTTTAAAAAAGAGCTGGTCACACCACTACCCCAAGAATAGATACTGAGACGGGAACTCGTACTGTTCTCCCTCAAAGAAATACTTTGGATTCAGGGCAGAGAGGAACCCCCCACCCCCCGCCAGCTGCCTCCCAAGTTTGGTGAGTCCAGTAAGTAGCCACAGGGCCCCTATTCAGTGGGGCTGTAAGTCTGGGCCCCAGAGCTGGATTACAGAGGACTAAGAAAAGGCTAAGCCATCTCTCAAGGTCCCCTCTCACTCCTTCCCCCACACAGCCTGCAGCCTCACTGCAAAACCAAAGCTGAATATTTTAAAGTGTTGTTTCCCCACCAATGATGCACCTGCTTGTAAATGTGTTAAGACGAGCTAAGTGGTAGGACTTAAGTGAGGGCATCCAAGAAGGTCAAGGCACAGATACCCCGAGATCAGCCAGGAGCTGCATTCTCATGGGCGGAGGCCCCATCCGGATCCGGAGAAGAACGATCAGAGCATTATGTTTATCCACCATCCATAATTATTCTATAGCTTTTTTCTAAGTATGACAATATTATTTTTTACTTTTTTATTCCTTCTTCTTTTTTATTTTTATTTATTTTTTTTATTTATTTGACAGAGAGAGACACAGCAAGAGAGAGAACACAAGCAGGGGGAGTGGGAGAGGGAGAAGCAGGCTTCCTGCTTAGCAGGGAGAGCCCGATGTGGGGCTCGATCCCAGGACCCTGGGATCATGACCTGAGCCGAAGGCAGACGCTTAACGACTGAGCCACCCAGGTGCCCCATTCCTTTTTTTTAAATTATCAGTATTATATTATGATGATTTCTAAGAGTTCCTTCTATATAGAGGGTTTCAACCATGTTCAGAGTACGTAAAGGTAAAGGGGCACTGATAGTCCAGAGTCAACAATGCAGGCTGAGGTCTGACTGGAGGGAAGGGCCCCGAATGCTTGGGGGAGAACGGGGCGGGTGGGGGGGGGCATAGTATGGTCAGGTCTCCTCCTCACCACTCCCCATCAGAATTTAGGACACTGAGACATTTAAAAATTGGGATATTTCGCATCAAAATAGGGGTTTCTACCTTTGGAAAAATCAGGAGATCTAGCAAATAAGGAGCCCGCATTGCTTTAGGTCAACCATCTTCTGCAGTGGAGACCTTCACACAGGAAAGCACGTCCAGCTCACCGTAGTCCTCCTCACTCCCCAAGATGGTGCTCTTGTACTGTTGTTCCCTTATCCCCACGTATTTCTGCACATTTGTGTTACTAGAGTTTGAGTTTGCAACCCCTAATGGAGAACAGAGCCTCCAATTTCTATACCAGCGGCCTAGGATGATAGAGTGAGTTGCCCAGGACACAAAGCCTGGAATGGCATAGCCGAGTCTGCAGTCAGGGTCTCCTGGGACCCAGTTATGATTGAAAACATCTCTCGTGGACATTTACAAACATTGCTAACCCCATTGCTCCCAGGGCCGTGAGCTGCGGTCACCTGGGAGCATCTGAATGTTGCTGACACCAGGCTGTGTTTGTGGAACTCCTGGACGGGCAGGGAGATGCCCAATAGGCTGGGCGCAGCGGGAGCCCCTGACCCCGGGCCCTGTTCCCACGGGGAGCGGAAGTCCCAGTGGTTGAAGTGAGAATGTGAGGCTGCCCTGGGTGGGCAGAGGCAGCCACAGACAGCTGCAGCAGGCTGGTGCCAGACCCAGATGTACTCTCTTCACCCTTTCTGCAAAATTGCTGCCATGTGCAGAAATATAGAAACGTGCAAAATCTGAGAGCCAGCACTCAGGAGTCGGCCCCCACCCTCCCGTGTATGCAGGCGGCCCTCGTGACTCAGCCCCAGCCCAACCATGCACATCTTTCAGGCAACTCGGGGTTAAAGAGAGAGAGACAGAGACACAGAGAGAGAGGTGTTTTTGATCCCCAGAGGGGTGGTTTGAGCAGGAGAGGAGAGGGAGGGGCCTCAGGCCTTGGCCAGCAGGTGGGTCTCACCTTGGGAGGACGGGGGGGGGGGGGGGGGGGGGGGGCTGCGATGCAGGCTGGTGGCCAAGCTGCTGGCCAAGCTGCAAAGAAGCAAAGCCCCCATGGTGGTCTTCCTGGTCTGCCGTCCTCCTCTGTGTCCTCACTCTGCCAGCAACCCCTCTCCTCTTGCCCGGACAGAGCCCCAGCCCCCAGCCCTGGCGGTGTCCTGTCTGCTGTCTTTGTCCTCTGGGGCCTCTCCTGTCCCAGGGATGGCCCAGGAGAGTAGGGATGCAGCTACTGCGTCCCCAATACCTCAGGGCAAGTTTCCTCTGCAGCCTTCCTGTGGTCGTTATGCAGCCTAGGGGAGGACGGAGCGGGGAGACACCTGTGCCCACGGGGGGCCACCCTGCTCCCATGGCTCCCACTGGCACTTCTTTTCTGACAACACAGGCACCCACTCCCTCATCAGCATCCGAGAGGCGGGGCTAAGTCATGGCCCTCAGACCAGAGTGAATAACGAGAGACCGAGAGGTTGGCAGGCGGCTCCTTACCTGGGTCCCCCATAAGGGACAGCATAGTGGTTCAGGACGTAGCTCTTCCCACCCGAGCTCACAGAGATGCTCCTGTTCTCCATCCAGAAGTCCAATTCCAAGGCTAGGGTCCCGATGTTGTCCCTGGGGTGGAGCCAGGCACCGCCTCAGCCCAGGCACGGCCCCTCAGTCGCACCCTGGGAGGTCCCAGGTAGGGCGGCCTGCGGGGCAGCAGGGGGGCTGGGGGGCCCACCGGAGGAAGGCGGTGTCGTTGGTGTGGGTCACGTAGCGGTCCATCATGAGAGTCAGGAGGGGGGACTGGCTCCGCTGCAGGTAATACACGCGGGCCCCGTTGGGGACGTGTCCGTAGCTGCCAGGAAGGACGCGGGCTCAGGTGCGTCTGCCCAGCGGCGAAGGCCAAGGCCAATCCAACGCCAATCCAACGCCAAGCCCTTGGCACCCCCTTCTCCGCCCCAGCCTTGAGGGGGCCGCCCCCCCTTACATCCACACCAGGTCCAGGAAGTTCTGCAGCATGCCCTTCACCGTCCCGGGCATCTCAGAGAGGAGCAGCCCCTCCATCACCCAATAGGAGTCCCTGGGGAAACGGACAGCTCGCGCACCGGCCTGTGCACCCGGGCCAGTCAGGGTGCCCCCCTCTGCTCGGGACAGCCCGCTGGCCCCGGGCTCCCCGACTCCCGCCCTGCAGGCCTGGCTGCTCACCAGTAGTAGAACTCCACGAAGCGCCCGCCAGGCACGATGAAGGGGTGTGCCGAGTAGATCAGAGAGAACTGCTCCGGGTGGCTGAGGACCTCTGGCTTCACCTGCAGTCGGGACAGAGGGCACACGGAGCCCACAGGCCCCGCCGTGTGGAGGCCCTGGCGGCCGGTGCATGCGTTCTGGCTCTGCTGCTGGTCAGCCGTGTGGCTTTGGTCAAGGCCGGAGCCGCCGCAAGCCAGGTCTGCTCGGCCCCACAGGCCGGCCTCTGGAGTCCCTGCTAACTCAGCCCGGCCCTGGCAGGGGCTCACCAGGCAGCGGCCAGTATCAGGACCAGGCAGGGGGACCGTTTCCTCCACTCCCCTTCCGCCATCTCTGCTGCCACCGCCCAGCCAGGCGCAGAGACCCAGGGCCCCCATCCTCTGGCCCAGGTGTGGAGTGTGAAAGTTAATGAAAGGAAACTTCATTTAGAATGGAGTCGGGAGGCCGGCAGGTGAAGCTCTCCGACCCCACCACTCTTCGTCAATTGCAGACCCAAACTTGCAGGTGGACGCTACCTTATTATCCCAGCGAGAGGGGAAGGTTTCTTCCGCCCCAGCAACAGCCCAGCCAATGAGAGGCAGCCACAGCTCAGCCAATGAAAAGCTACTGTACTCGGGGCGCCTGGGTGGCTCAGTTGGTTAAGCGACTGCTTTCGGCTCGGGTCATGATCCTGGAGTCTGAGGATCGAGTCCCGCATCGGGCTCCCTGCTCAGCAGGGAGTCTGCTTCTCCCTCTGACCCTTCCCCCTCTCATGTGCTCGCTCGCTCTCTCTCTCATTCTCTCTCTCTCTCAAATAAATAAATAAAATCTTAAAAAAAAAAAAAAGCTACTGTACTCAGAACTCCCAGTTTACTCCAATGGGCTTTTTGTTTATAACAGCCTTCCCAACATCCCCCTCTCCTCCATAAAAGAGCGCAACTCTCCGGGGTTGTGCGGCCTTGTCCAGGGTTTTCCGGTAGTTTCTTCCTTCTGTATTGCAGTTCTCTGCTGTTCCTAAATTAACCCATTTTTGTTGGCGAAATACCTGGCAGTTTTATTTGTAAGGTTATTTTTAACCCTAAACCGTTTGCCCAGTGAGGCAGACGTACATGATCGTGGTGTCGGGAGCGCAACTGTAGGACCACAGTGGGGCTTGCTCTGCGCCCCTGCCAGGTATTTTCTCCGTTCATTGTCTCCTGGTTCTGTACCAGTGAGTGTGGTGTCAGAGGGAGAGGGGTCAGCTGTCAGTTATTTTGAGGGGGGTAGTGGAACAGAGCTTGGCTTTGTTCCTGTGGGGCTGGCTGGGTGAGGAAGCGGCCCGAGCTAGGAAGGAGCCTGGAGCACCACTCTGTGCCGGCAGGTGCCAGGGCCCTGAGGCCTGCCTGGGAGGACAGATGCTGTGCAGCCTTGTGCAAACCACTGCCCTCTCTGAGCCTGAGACAAAGGGCGGAAGTGTCTAACAGACTGTTGAGCACAGGTCACTATCAGCAGTGGCAGTTATTCCCAAGCAGAGGTTTGGCCCGGTTAGCTCAGGGAACAGAGAGCCCCGCTGGGGAGTGAACAGTTACCACTGGTGTAAGAGGCAGGTCGGAGTAGCCTGGAGGTGGCAGGACAGGCTGGGTGTGCCAGGGAAGAGGCTGTTGAGGGCTTCGGGGAAGAGGTGAAGAATTAGAAGTACTTTCACTTCTAACCCCCCTGCCCCTACCCCCCTGAGTTTCTTTCTAGAGAGCTGCAGTAGGATACAGGGTTGGGGCCTTCTGTCTAAACCTAGTTTCACCTCAGAGTATGCCTCCAAAGCCATGAATTACTGGAATTTGCAGAAATAGTGCTGGGCTGTTTTTTTTTTTTAAGATTATTTATGTATTTGAGAGAGAGAGAGCACATAAGAGGGGGAAGGGTCAGAGGGAGAAGCGGATTCCCTGCTGAGCAGGGATCCCAATGCAGGACTCGATCCCGGGACTCCAGGATCATGACCTGAGCCGAAGGCAGTGGCTTAACCAACTGAGCCACGCAGGCGCCCCTGTGCTGGGCTGTTTTTGAAGGCTACCTATGAAACTAGGAGAAAGGTGCCTGGCTTGACTATGACCTGGAACAGGGAAGGACTTGGGATTTGTACCCATTCAGCCACACCTGTTTGGGGAACAGCTGCTACTCCTGGACGCCGTGGACAAGGCCCTAAAGTATCTGGAGGTGAGGGGGGCAGCAGAGCGGGCTGGTATGCTGGGGGCAGGACCACCTGCTCTCTCCCTGAGTCTGAACTAGGGACCTCTGGCAAGTGGCAGCCACCCCCTCCTGCCCCCACTCTGGGTCTGAGCCTGCGGGTCCCACTGGAGCCACTAGGGGGCAACTGTGAGCTAAAAAGACAGAAGCCCAGGAAGGGGGCCATCTGGCTTGAGGAGGACCCAGCCTCTTGGCTCCTCATCCAGCCCCCACCCACAGTCCTAGAAATGTCTGGAACCTTCTAGGACAGCCAGATCTTGACCTACCGGTACGGGATCCCGACCTCCCTCCGGAAAACAGGCCAGCAGTGGGACTTCGCCAATGCCTGGGCCCCCCTGCAGGACCTGGTCATCAGAGGTAGGGAGTAGGGAGGTGGGGATGCGGCATATCCCAGGGCCATCCCCCGCTTGCATCTGGAGGGTCCGCCCCCTGCTGCTGGGAAGGTGTGAACAAAGCACGTGGGGTCTTTCCCTGGCTCTTCTGGTCTCATGGCTTCCCACTCGGCAGACCTTTCTTTGATAGAGGGAACCAGCCCTCCTTTCTCTCTCCAAAGCCAGGCCCTGGGGAAGGAGCACACTGGCTTTTCGTGTGACTCACGATGGAGGTCTTAGGGCCCGGGCCTCTTTCCCTCCTTGAGGAGAGTAAGGCTCTGGCCACCCCAGGGGACTCAGGAGATTCAGGGTCCTGCCTGGGGTGGGGTCTAGGTCTGGCCAAGTCTCCTTCACCTCGGGCCCAGGAAGTGGCTTTCCAGCTGGCTCAGAATTGGATCCGAACCAACTTTGAGGTCTACTCCCGAAAGTCAGCCATGTTGGAGGAGGTGAGCTGCTCCTGAGCCCAGAGCCTCCTGGGCTCCTCCCCACGGTGAGCTGGGGGGAGGCCAGGCTTCGCCAAGCCCAGGGGCAGTGGGGACGCCCGGTGGCCATTCTTGGGCACTGCAGGGGTCAGAGCTGCAGGCCAGAGCAGCTTCTCCCAAAGGGGCTCCCATCTCTTGCTCCCCCTGGAGGGCTGAGGTGGGGGGCCTGGGGGTGGTGTCCCACCTTAGAGTCTGTCCTGCTGTTCCCAGTGTGACATCGGCACCGGTGGTCAGCCAGGGGGCGGAGGGGGGCATGACGTTCAGGCGAGTGGGCCCACATCCTACGGGGAACTCCAGGGCTGGCTGTGTTGTCCCCACAACCGGCCATGACCTCCCCTGTCCGGGCCTCTGTTTCCTCCCACGTATGTGGGTCCCCAGGGAGGAGGCTGACTGGAGCTCCTTTGCACCCCTGGGGCTGGGCAGTTCTCGAGCCTCTGGGTGGGGAATCTCACAGCCCCTAAAAGGATTTGGGGCCTTCCCCAGAGATCTTGCCCCACTGACCCTGTCTCTCTCCAGGAGGGCTTTGGCTGGACCAGTGGAGTGGTCCTGATGCTCCTGGACCGCTAGGGTGACCGGCTGAGCTCGGGGACCCAGACAGCTTTCCTGGAGCACCCCCCCCCCCCGCCTCACGGCTGCCCTTCTACTCAGCCTCCCGCTCAGCCTCCTGCCTCCTGCCACAGTGGTGGGGCTCCCTGCCCCGTCTGCCTCATTAAACTTCTGCGTGAGTCCCTACCTTCGCCTGCCTCTTCATCTTCCATCCCCCACCCCCAGCCAGTCCTTGGAGGGGGGTCAGGGGAGGGACCTAGAAGTCATGGGTTGGGCCCTTGTTCCTCCTGGAACATCATTGTCCCTCCCGGAACATCAGTAAGGGGGATGTCCTGTTTTGTGGGGACACAATCCCATACCCCATGTAACCTGGCCTCCCAAACATGTAGTCCAAATGCTTTATTGTTCTGTCGAGGGGTGTACAAATACTAAATTTCACCCAGACCTGGTGTCCCAGCTACAGTGGGCCCCAAGTGCTGGGAAGGAGGACAGGGAGGTGGGATGAAACACCGCCTCCCTGAACTACCTTTCAAAAAAGTCCAAATTTGAACATACTAGTCTAGATCATCTTATGCCCCTGGGTACTTTGGAAAACAGTGCAGGAATACTGGCACTTATTTTGTGAGCTTTATGTGGGCAGAGAGGAAGGGAGCCCTGCAAAGACCACTGTCCTCCCAGGGTGAGAATATAAAAGTTGAGAGAATTGAAGGGATTGGGCGTTCTGTGTTACTAATTGGAGCTTTCGGTGCCGCTTTCATGGATAGAACATCTAGACAGAAGATCATAAAGGAAAGAGAAGACCAGCACCATAAAACAATTAGACCTAATATATATAGAATTCCGTACCCAGCAACAGTAGAATACATAATTCTTTTCAAGTGCACATAGAACATTCTCCAGGGTAGATCATATGTTAGGCCACAAAACAAGTCTCAGTAAATTTTAAAAGATTGAAATTATAGAAAGTATCTTCTCCAACCATAATGGAATGAAGCTAGTAATAAATAACAGAAGGAAAACTGGAAAATGTGGAAATTGACACACTTTTAAGCAACCAGAGAGTCAAAAGAAGAAATCACAAAGAAGGGAAATGAGAAAATACTTACAGATGAATGAAAACAAGGAGACAATATACCAAAATTTATGGGATGCAGCAAAGGCAGTTCTCAGAGGGAAATTTACAGGAGTGTTTACATTACAAAAGATCTTAAATAAATAACCGTCTTTATACCTTGAGAAATAGAGGAAAGCAAGCTAAACCCAAAGCTAGCAGAAGAGTAAAGAAAGATTGAGCATAAGGAAATAATATGGAGAATAGAAAATCAAGAGAGAAAAATCAAATCAAAAGTTTCTTTGGAAAAAAAGAATAGATCTGTATTTTTAAATTTCTCTTTTTAGATTTTATTTATTTGACCGAAAGTACAAGCAGAGAGAGCAGCAGAGGGAAAGGGAGAAGCAGACTCTGCACTGAGCAGGGAGCCCGATCCAGGGCTGATCCCAGGACCCTGAGAACAGGACCTGAGCAGAAGGCAGACACTTAACCACCGAGGCGCCCCAAGAAAATAGATCTTTAGCTATGGAAAAAAATTGACAAAGGCCAAAGAAGGTACAAATAAAATCAGAAATGAAAATGGTGGGGCGCCTGGGTGGCTCAGTCATTAAGCGTCTGCTTTCCGCTCAGGTCATGATCCCGGGGTCCTGGGATCGAATCCCGCATCGGGCTCCCTGCTCGGCGGGAAGCCTGCTTCTCCCTCTCCCACTCCTCCTGCTTGTGTTCCTGCTCTCCCTGTCTCTCTCTGTCAGATAAATAAAATCTAAAGAAAGAAAAAGAAAGGAAGAAAGAAAATGGAGACACTACTACAGACCTTATAAAAATAGAGAAAACTGAGAACATTGGATAACCACTACAAAATGTACAAATTCCTAGGAACACACAAATTACCAAATAGATGCAAGAAGAAATAGAAAATCTCAACAGATTTATAACGAGGTTATAATAAAAAACCACCCAACAATGAAAACTCCATGTGATGGTTAATTTTATGTATCAGCTTGGCTAGGCCAAGGTAACACAATATTTTTTTTTAATTTTTTAAAAGATTTTATTTATTTGACAGAGACACAGCGAGAGAGGGAACAGAAGCAGGGGGAGTGGGAGAGGGAGAAGCAGGCTTCCCGCCGAGCAGGGAGCCCGATGTGGGGCTCGATCCCAGGACCCTGGGACCATGACCTGAGCTGAAGGCAGATGCCTAACGACTGAGCCATCCAGGCACCCTGGTAACACAATATTTAGTCAAAAATTATTGTAGATGTTTCTAGGAAGGTATTTTTAGATTAGATTAACCCTTAAATCAGGAGACTTCTGAGTAAATTAGCCTTGTCACCTTAATAAAAATAGCCAATTAGCTTACAGGAAAATGAGTTTATTTGGAAATAGCAGAGGAATTGCAATTCAGGGCATGCAAACCATAGGCAAGTCCAGACAACAGAGGAGGAGGAGTGTTCTTTTATAGAGGAAAGAAGGAAGTTGAGAGGGGCAGTTTGGAGTGAAACTCCATTCCAAACAGAGCAAGAATTTGTGGTTGTAGTCACTTCTCATTGGCTGAGCTGTGGTGGTTCTCATTGGCTGGGTTGCTGGGCAAAGAGAGAAACCTTTCCTTCTGCTGGGATGCAGAAAATTAGCTTTGAAGAGTGGTACCTCTGTGAGCATGCCACCTTCAGGACTTCCCAACTATATTTTGAAATGAGATTTTCCTTTATTCACTTCATACCCTCCATGTTGTGAGTGGACCTCCTCCAATCAGTTGAAATCCTTAATAGAAAAACACTGACCTCCCCAGAAGACGAGGGAATTCTGCCCAACAGACTGCCTTAGACTTCTCTGGGTCTCCAGCCTGCTGACCTAGTTTGCAGATTTTGGACTTGTGAACCTCCACAATCACGTAATCAAAAATTTAAAGATAACTCTCAGTCTCTCTCTCCACACACATTCTATTGTATCTGTTTCTCTGGAGAATCCTAATACAGTCCAAGACCAACATCTTCATTGGCCAACTCTACCACACATCTAAAGAAGAGTCAAAGGGGTACCTGGGTGGCTCAGTTGGTTAAACATCCTTGGCTCAGGGTCTTGGGATCAAGCCTTCAGTGGGGAGCTTGCTTCTCCCTCTCGTTCTGCCTCTCCCCTTCACTTGTTCTCTTTCTCAAATAAAATAAAAAATAATAAAAATAAAGAAGAGTCAACCCCAATCCTTTTCAAACTCTTCCAAAATAGGATGAAACACTTCCTAACACCTCCTATGAAGCCAACAATACCTGATGCTTATGCTATATAAAGATCTCACAAGAAAATTATTTATGTATGTGATGCAAAAATCCTCACCAAAATACTAGCAAACCAAATCCAATGGCTTAGTAAAAGAGTTATACACCATGCAAGTGAGATTTATCCTAAGAATGCAAGGATGGCTCAACAGAAGAAAATTAGTGTAATGCACTGCATTAATAGAACAGAGGAAAAAAACTCTACACGATTATTGATGCAGAAAAGGTATTTGACTAAACCCAACACACTTTCATGACAAAAACATTCTAAAAACTAGCAATAAAAGGGAACTTCTTCAGAGCAATTTAGGGAATTAATGAAAAACTCACATGTAGTATCACAATGGTGAAAGACTGGAAGCTTTCTCCTTAAAATTAGGAATGAGACAAGGATGTCTACTTTCACCTCAGCTGTTCAACACCGTACCAGAAGTTCTAGCTGAAGCAACAGGACAAAAAGAAAGAAAGAAAAGAAAAGGCGTTCAAATTAGAAAGGAAGAATTTATTCACAGATGACGTGATTCGATGTATAGAAAATCCTGAAAGATCCACAGGAAAGCTGGGTCTGATAAATAGATTCAGCAAAGTTGCAGGCAGAAGATTAATACTCAAAAATCAGTTGCATTTCTATATACCTGCCAAGAAAAATCTGAAAAGGAAATTTAAGAAGCCATCACATGTGCAAACATCTAATAAATAAAATACCTAGGAATAAACTTACCCAAGGAGATGAAAGACTTCTACACTGAACACGGCAAAAGTCACAGAGGGACACAAATTGTATGATTCCACTTACATGAAGTATCAAGACTAGGTAAATTCATAGACACGGAAGGTAGAATAGTGGTTTCCAGGGGCCGTGGGGAGAGAGGACTGAGGACTTACTGCTTGATGTTATAGAATGTATCTTTGGGATGATAAAAGTTTTGATGGGGTGCCTGGGTGCTGCATTTGGTTAGGCATCCATCTGACTCTTGCTTTCGGCTCAGGTTGTAATCTCAGGGTAGTGAGATTGAGCCCCTCATCAGGCTCCATTCTCAGCCGAGCCGCCTTAGGATCCTCTCTTCTTCTCCCTCTGCCCCTCCCACTTGTGTACGTGCACTCTTTCCCCCCTCCCAAAATCTTTTTTTTAAGATTTTTTTAATTTATTGACAGCAAGCAGGGGGAGAGGGAGAAGCAGACTTCCCTCTGAGCAAGGAGCCCGATGCGGGGCTCGATCCCAGGACCCTGGGATCATGACCTGAGCGGAAGGCAGACACTTAATGACTGAGCCACACAGGCGCCCCTAAAATAAATCTTTTTTTTTAAACATTTTGAAAATAGTGGTGATAGTTGGGAAATACTATGAATATAATGTAAATGAATTCTGTAATTTAAAATGGATGAAATGGCAGATTTTATGTGATATCCATTCAACCACAAGAAACATTTTTAAAAAGGAAGGATGCTCATGGATCAAAAGAACAAATATTGTTAAAATGTTTATGTTACCATAGAGCAATCTACACATTCAGTGCAATCCCTATCAAAATACCATCAACAGTTTTCACAGAGCTGGAACAAATAATCCTAAAATTTGTATGGAACCAGAAAAGACCCTGAGTAGCCAGAGGAATGTTGAAAAAGAAAAGCAAAGCTGGTGGCATCACAATTCTGGACTTCAAGCTGTATTACAAAGCCGTAATCATCGAGACAGTATGGTATTGGCACAAAAACAAACACATAGATCAATGGAATAGAATAGAAACCCCAGAAATGAACCCTCAACTCTGTAGTCAATTAATCTTTGACAAAGCAGGAAAGAATATGCAATGGAAAAAAAGTCTCTTCAACAAATGGTATTGGGAGGTTTGGACAGCCACATGCAGAAGAATGAACCTGGACCATTTCCTTACACCACACACAAAAATAGACTCAAAATGGATGAAAGACCTAAATGTGAGACAGGAATCCATCAAAATCCTAGAGGAGAACACAGGCAGCAACCTCTTGACCTTGGCCGCAGCAACTTCTTGGTAGACACGTCTCCAAAGGCAAGGGAAACAAAAGTAAAAATGAACTAGTGGGACTTCATCAAGATAAAAAGCTTTTACACAGCAAAGGAAACAGTCGACAAAACCAAAAGACAACCTACAGAATGGGAGAAGATATTTGCAAATGACATATCAGATAAAGAGCTAGTATCCGGGGCGCCTGGGTGGCTCAGTCGTTAAGCGTCTGCCTTCGGCTCAGGTCATGATCCCAGGGTCTTGGAATCGAGCCCCGCATCGGGCTCCCTGCTCAGCGGGAAGCCTGCTTCTCCCTCCCCTACTCCCCCTGCTTGTGTTCCCTCTCTCACTGTGTCTCTCTCTGTCAAATAAATAAATAAAATCTTTAAAAAAAAAAAAAAAAAGAGCTAGTATCCAAGATCTATAAAGAGCTTATCAAACTCTACACCCAAAGAACAAATAATCCAGGCAGGAAAGGGGCAGAAGACATGAACAGACATTTCTCCAAAGCAGACATCCAAATGGCCAACAGACACATGAAAAAATGCTCCACATCACTCAGCATCAGGGAAATACAAATCAAAACCACATTGAGATACCACCTCACACGGGTCAGAATGGCTAAAATTAACAAGTCAGGAAACAACAGATGTTGGCGGGGATGCGGAGGAAGGGGAACCTTCTTACCCTGCCGGTGGGAACGCAAGCTGGTGCAGCCACTCTGGAAAACAGTATGGAGGTTCCTCAAAAAGTCAAAAATAGAACTACCCTATGATCCAGCAATTGCACTATTTACCCAAAGGATACAAAGATAGTGACTCAAAGAGGCACCGGCACCCCAGTGTTCATAGCAGCCATGTCCACAGTAGCCGAACCATGGAAAGAGCCCAGATGTCTATTGACAGAGGAATGGATAAAGAAGATACCGTGTGTGTACACGCACACTCACATATGTGTACACCCACATATATACGTACAGTGGCATATTACTCAGCCATCAAAAAATGAAATCTTACCATTTGCAATGCTGTGGATGGAACTGGAGGGAATTATGCTAAGCAAAATAAGAGAAGGACAATTATATGGTTTCACTCATGTGGAATTTAAGAAACAAAACAGGATCATAGGAGAAGAGAGGGAAAAATAAGATGAAAATAGAGAGGGAAGCAAACCATAAGAGATTCCTAAGTCTAGGAAACAAACTGAGGGTTCCCGGAGAGGAGAGGGCTGGGGGGATGGAGTAATTGGGTGACAGGCATTTAAGGAGGGCACGTGATGGAACGAGCACTGGGTGGTATGTGCAACTGGTGAATCACCGACCACTACCTCTGAAGCCAATAATATACTATATGTTATGTAATTGAATTTAGACTAAATACACAAAAAAGGAAGGAAGTGTGTAGCATCTGGAGGCAGGGGTGTCCGCAAGGAGGGGGGCAAACAGGGCAGAGGTGACCTTTCCGGTGGGGAGGGCAGGGCCATCTTGTCCTGTGGCAGACCCTGCTTGGGTGTAGACAGCAAGCCTGAGTCGTAAAGGAAAGGTCACACAGTCACGAAATCTCGGGTGGTGACCAGTTCACAGCGCACCCCTTACCGCGCACATCCCCCCCCCCCCGCCCCCGTGCCATTTCAGGCCTGAGCCATCAGTCTGCCCACACTGCTGCAGCATCCTCATGTGCCCCGGCCACGCACCATGGCTGGGACAGAAACCTGAGCCGTTCTGTTTGAAATGTCAGAGGAAAAGGTAACTCTCTGCAGTGGTGATCTTGGGGCTGAACAACTGGCATCTGGGTCACAGATGTGCCCCTGACATGCCTGTGCCCGCTGCCTCCGCTGCCACCCCACCACATGACTCTGAGGGAAGGGCCCGTGCCGGCGGCACCTGCAGAGATGAAGAAAACAAAGGAGAACAAGTACGAGGTGGGGGCAGGAGTTGGCCTCTGCAATCTGAGCGCAGGAGTGGCAAGGTGCAGTGCACAGACCTGGCATCCAGCCCCTCAGGTGGCCACGCCCCACACATGGACTTTGGCTGCCTCAGGTAGGCGGGTGAATCAGGCTGTGCCCCTGCAAGCGAGAGGTGCCAGGGCTGACTCCTGGGCCACGGCCACAGCCACCATGCAGGGAAAGACCCAGGAGCTGTGCTTGCTGCTTCTGTTGGGGCTGGGGTCCCAGGGTGCCCTGCCCCCACCCTGTGACAGGTAGGAGTGGGGAAGGCAACTGGGGCTGGGGCAGGAAGGTCGGGGTCCGGAGGTTGGGATGAGATCTCAGGCGCTGGGGGTTCAGCCCTTGGGAGGGAAGAGGAGGGAAGAGGAGGGAAGGGAATTAGCTTTCCTGGTGTAGCAGGCTCTGTGCCGGACACCGGACCTCCAGTGCTGGGGAAAGAGGGGGCTGCCTCCTGATCCAGGTGCCAACCTTCCAGTGCCCTCCATCCCTCCGTCCACCCCTGGCTCCAAGCTCCTCCTCAAACTGTGTGGGGCTCTCCTCCCGTTGTTCTGGGAAACTTTCTGCCGGGTTTCCAGTCTCCCCAGCTTGGAGGTGAGAGGCAGTGTCAGGGCCCGAAAAGTGCTCCTGAGTTTAACCTCTGACCTCGGTGACCAAGAGCCAAGTCAAACCTCTTTCCAGAGCCATAGTTTCCATCTCCAAATAAGACAGATAAGTGAGACTGTCCTGCTTCTTGGGCTCACAGGGCATCATCCATTTCTCATTTAAATGGGTTTCTTGAGCTCTCACTATGTCCCTTGGGCTGCAGCAGGGAGCGAGAGAAACAAGGTCCCTATCTTCGGGGAACTTACGCAATTAGCAAGGAAAATACTGATAGAAGCATAGCTAAAAATCAGATGCAATGAGGGAGCCGCTCCGGGTGAGTAGAGGGTGTCTCAGATGGGATGGAGAGGGAAGATGTCTGCGGAGGAGACAGTGGAGCTGAACCGTGGAAGCAACCATCATCTCTGTGCAGATCTGGAAGCCCGTCCAGGCAGGGGAACTGAAGTGCAAAGCCTCTGAGGTCATGATTCAAGGAAGAAGGCCTCTGTGGCCAGGACAGAGGTGGGAACAGGCCAGGGGAGAGACGAGGACCAGGGCTCAGGTGTCAGTGGCAGGACCAGAAAGGTGAGAAGTGGTTCCGGATGGGATGTATTTTGCAGGGGGTGCTGATAGGACTTGCTGATGATCGAGGAATGTGAAGGGAAAGGGATTACCCAGGGATGATTCATAGATTTTGTTCTGAGCAGTTGTAATAAGGATTTCGGAGTGGCTGTGTGATCAAGAGTTTTGTCAAGCACGAGGCGGGTTTCCAAAAGTATGGAAAGAAGACTATGTCCGGGGTTGGTAAGACCACCCCCAGCTCCAGTGATTGACTACTCACCAAATAGTTACATCCGGGGTTACATTTATTCCAGTGAAGGGCTATGGACTAAAATCAGGAAAGGTAAAAGGCACAGAGTCCAGGAGAGAAGAAACACCAGCTCCATTTGTCCTCTTCCAGTGGATTTGTATGAATAGAACTTACCTTTTCCAGCAACATGTATGACATCATGCATGAGGTATGGCCAACCAAGAAGCTCACCCGGGCCTCGAGTTCAGGGTTGTCACTGGGGCTCGTGACAGAGGCGTGGAGTACTTAGTTACTCAGTCTCCAGGTCTCTAAGTCTGAGTGATGCTGGGTGGCCCTCGGTCCTTCTGTGAGTCAGCACATTATTGAACCTGATGGGTTTGGGGGAACCTCCCAATTTGTAGCCAGTTGGTCAGAAGTGGGTGTGGTTTGGGGCCCCCCCGAACTGACCCCTGCTGGCTGGAACGAGGGCCGTCTTGGGGACCGTGCCCATGGCCTGAGTTCATTGGTTAGTACCAAGAGTGGACTGTAGTGCTGCAGCGGTTGTCAGAAAATGTGTGATTTGCTGGAAGGACCTTGCCTGGCTGGGGCATGTGGCCCGGGGAAAGCAAGATGAAAGGACGGGAGATGAGCACCCTTTGGTTCCTGGATGGCTGCAGGGTCACCCATGGTTTGGAACAGCAGCTGTGTTGTGATCAGTTCCTGGAGGTGAAGGTTAGCAGTGGAATCTGGAGATGATGGGTCCAGCTCCCAGAATGTTGGCTCACTGGATGCCTAAGAAAATGCAGAATGATAAGAAATCTAAAAATGTAATCCCTGGTTATTATTATCCTATAATAACAAACATGAAAGTGAGAGATGGGCCAAGCTTTGGTTCTGGCCAGTCCAAACCTCAGCCTCTTGGGGCCCCTGCCTAAGGAATGTGGGGGGCAGGATCCCATTCCTGGCTGGCCCGAGGTATGGCCACTAGTTTCAGAGCCATTTCCAAAGGGAAAAAAACGATTCTAAAACAAATAATGAACCAGGCTAGACCAATTTCCAAGAGAATAGGATAGACAGGGGGTGAGCCAATGGGCTCATCCCAGCAGGGTAGAATCTTTAAACAGTTATTGAGAAATGGGGTGAATAAAGCAGCTGCAGGTAGGGTCAAAACAAAGGTGTTAATGCAGCACTTCTTAGAAATTTAGTGGACCAATTAGAGCCCCGGTAGGCCCCCCAAAAAACAAGGGACCTAAACAAATCTGTTTTATCCACCCTACTTTGGAGGAATTAGGAAAAAACTTTGCAAGGCAAAGATGGTAACGAGAAGAAACTTGACCTCCCATCTCCTGAGGCAGAGGTCCCGCAATTTAATCAAGATAAAGATTGGTGAAAAGCTTAGGGTCTCTTAACTCTGTCCCCTGCTGGAGACTCAAAGCGTTAGGCATGTGAGTCAGATGGTCAGAGGGTAGAGAAGATTCTGGACTGGTGCACTGTGATATCAGAAGCCCGGGTGAAGCCCTGAAAGGGGCCACAGTCAGATTGAGAGGATAAAGAAATGTTTGATGTCAAGGGGTTAGTTTCTCCTTTCCCCGAATGTGTTTTAGGAGTGGCTATCACGTCTGGCTGGGGAGCACTTACTCTATCTAGTATTGTAAAACCCAAACCCGTCAGCGACGCCACGGTTAGGAACACCAGGGTCAAAGGGGCTGAGGTGAAAGTTTCTTTGGTGTTTGAACACTTCTCATGTGAAGAGATTGCCTCTATTTTGCCTGAATGCGTTACAGGGGTGGACATTGCGTCCGAGCGAGGAATGTTTCTAGTCTCTGGTAACATAAAACAAAAGGCATGTGAATCTGCCCATCACGCTATTGCTTCTTGTATTTTTAAAATTTTTTTTAAAGATTTTATTTATTTATTTGACAGAGAGTGAGGGAGAGAGAGCATAAGGAGGGGGAGCTGCAGCCAGAGGGAGAGGGAGAAGAGGCTCTCCCCCAACCAGGGAGCCCGACAGGGTGCTCGATCTCAGGACCCTGGGACCATGACCTGAGCCGAAGGCAGACGCTTACCTGAGCCACCCAGGCGCCCCTCCTTCTTGTGTTAGACATTCCAAACGGGCACTAGTAAGATTGCCTGCGGTCACACAGGTCACATCCTTCTGTGGAGCCTAGAGGGTGGCTTAGAGCAGAAGCCTTGGGGCCCCTCCCAGCACGCCTGTCAGACTTTGGACTAGAAAAATAGCCATTTGAGAGGCAATTACTAGCTTGTTATCAGATATTGAGACTACCCCTCTGAAGGACATAAGATAATCTTTTTTAAAAAAGATTTTATTTATTTAAGAGAGAGCACACGAGCCCGTGGGTTAGGGGGTGCAGAAGGAGAGGGAGAAGCAGGCTCCGTGCTGAGCAGGGAGCCCGACTTGGGGCTCAATCCCAGGACCCTGATGTCAGGACTGAGCTGAAGTCACATGCTTAACCAACTGAGCCACCCAGGCACCCCAAGATATAAGATAATCTTAAAACCTGAAACATCCATAATATCTTGGGTGATGTTGGAGAAATGATCTAAGAGGGAGGGCAGTGCCCCGAAGAGTTCCATAATGCAGTGGGAATGGTTTATGCAGGAGCAGACTGCGGGGGGTGGCGGGGAATGTAGAGTTAACTCCGTGAGTTTGAGAGCAGATAGACTCCGTTCCTTAGAACTGACTTTGGAACCACCTGAGGAGTGATGGATTCTATTGCCACATGGACAGTGCCCTATAAACAACTCTTGATGGACCAACAAAGAGCTGTTTTGTTCATGGATGGTCGTTCCAAGGTGAACACACTGCACTGGAAGGCTGCCGCTATGACCAGAGATGATAATACCAGGGGCGCCTGGGTGGCTCAGTCGGTTAAGCGTCCAACCTTGATTTCGGCTCAGGTCACGATCTCAGGGTTGTGAGATCTAGCCCCGCGTCAGGCTCAGCATGGAGTCTGCTTGTTTCTCTGTTCCTCCCTCTACTTCTCCCTCTGCTCGTGCTCACTCACTCTCTCAAATAAATAAATAAAATCTAAAAAAAAAACCTCAAAAAACACCAAATCAGCTCGGTGGGCTGAACTGCATACTATTTGCTACTGTGTTTGGGTTTTTATCTACTCTTGGTGGCCACCATCCTGGCCATGTGGTCAGGCAGGAGGGCAATGGGAGAGTGGTCTATAGAGACATCACCCATGTGTGGCACAGTCCTATGGAAATTACTGTGAATTTGAGGAGTTCATTAAAGTAGAACACGTTGATGCCCATCAGAAGAACCCCCTTCCTAGATTGGAAAGTAGAGCCAGCAAGTGGGTATCCCAGTGTGTTCACGTGAGGATGCCACGTGGGGTTGTGAACCGATGGGACATTGGGAGGTGGCAGCCGTGCAGAGGTGGGCTGGATCTAGATGCATGGCCCTTGCACCCCGTGAGGCACAAAATGCCAATAAGCTGTTCTGTCAACAAAAGAGACGGGCTACCGGGCAGGTTCCCTGGGGGAAAGGACACTCGTGGAGCTGGCTGGTAAGACCCAGGTGGGAGCCCGCACTCTGCTCTAGGTGTCGCTGTAAATGCTCAAAATACTGTCATAGGACCAGACCAGAAGATACCGCACCGATTTGGACCACTGAGTTACCTTTTTTCAGACCAGGGAACTCACTTTCATCCTCCGAGCCATGGTTCGATGGAGAGCTGGAATGGACCATGGAAACGTTGGCTGTCTGAGACGGGGAGATACAGACATGCAGGGCTGGCCGACGCAGCTTCACCAGCATGCGCTCACACTCACCATGAGGGGCTCCCAGGAGGGTCCCTCCTGGATAGATTGCTCCGCTTTTCTGGGAGAATCTAGGCAAGAGGAGGCTGGTATGACCATGGGGTTCTTCCCATGTGGGAGGAAGAAGATGGGACGACTGTACTTTTTCTTTCTCCCCCACATCACTTCAACCTTCTTTTCTCTGCCCGATAGAGGTGCCAGGCCCAAGTCCACAGCCACACGTGTCAGCAGCAGGGATGGCCCCTAGGGAAGAGAATGGAACTCCACCCTTACACCACTGTGTCTGAATCCTAAGAGCCTGATGCGGTGCGTTGCGGCTTCACCCCATCTGGCTAAATGGGGGTCACTGAAAGCGGCTGTATTCAAGCCTCACTCAGGCCTAGGGGTAGGAATGGCCCGCTCGAAGTGAACGCACGTGATACCACTCTGCGTGAGCGGAGGGGCCCGCGGGGAGGCTCTCTAGACTAGCGTCGCTGCTGCAGTCTGGACCAGTGGCCGAACGCAAGGTCCTTTCCAAAGCTAGAAAAGCTTGGGTATAAATGGAGAGAAGGAGAAATAGTAGCTGAAGGTAAAGAAATGAATACATGGACGAATAATAATGTAGTGGGAGAAATCCACTGTTACATTAACACTTTAAAAGAGGCTCAGAGCAAGAAGGGATGCTGCCTCTTAGTTTCAGATGCCTGAAAGGGTGAATGTATGTACTGCCAAGACGTCTCCGGCTTTGGAGCCTGACAAGAGCAAACAGAAGCCTGCAAACCTGAGTGGCCTCGTCCGGAGATGTTCTGGTCAGATGATGCTGACTAGACTAATCGTGACTGTAGGAGACTCTAGTAATTCTGACTTCCTTTTCCACTTTACATCTGCCGTAGTGCGAGATGGTAATACACTGGCGTTGTTTAGAGAATAATTTTTTTAAAGATTTTATTTATTTGTCAGAGAGAGAGCACAAGCAGGGGGAGTGGCAGGCAGAGGGAGAGGCAGGCTCCCCACTGAACAAGGAGCCCGATGCGGGACTCGATCCCAGGACCCTGGGATCATGACCTGAGCCAAAGGTAGACGCTTAATGACTGAGCCACCACCAGGTGCCCCCTGAGGAGGTTTTAACTCCACCTCCGAACATGTGCAGGGCATCATTATCGGTATTAGCACATGGCTTATTTACATATGGTCATAGTACAATGGAGTTCCATTACAGAGCAAACTGGAAGAGTTAGAGAGCTATTCCCTGTGGACTCAAACCTTGCCCTTATTCCAAATATTATTATGGACAGGCGTCATTACAGGTAGCTGTGATTTTATTATTTATTACAACAAATTATAATTTGTTATTTCTGGGTTCTGAGTCAGTTGGAGGGAAAGCTAGTCACCCTGTCTCAGCTCGCAGCCTGGCACGGAGACTGGTCTCTTTTGTGTGCTGTTCGTAGCAGGGCTCACCTCCTTGCTGGGGGAGAGCACAGGTGATATTCAGAATAGTTCCGGCCCTGCTGATTGCATAACAGTGTGTGTCTTCTTAGCTGTTCCCGGAGCAAGGGCAGTTGTAGTCGGGCTCAAGTACACGTGTCCACAGTACGTGGTTTGCAGTTCCAGAAGATTCCCACAGGCATGGCTCTTGAGCCTCAGTAGCTAGTATGGAAGGCCATTGCCTCATGGCTACTTTGCCTTCTGTCAGCATTAAAATAGTCAAGAGGCTCTGTTGGCTGAGGGTGCTGGGCCCTGGCATCAACCAGCCTTATCTGTTGCCTTGGCCTGACGCATTTCACTAAAGCCTCATTGTCCAGCCTGACTCCCAGCCTTTACTTTCCTCCTGGAAGAGAACTCCTTCTAATCTGCTTGTTCTAGCTAATAAATATTTTTTCCTCGGAATGCCTCTCCTCATTAAAAGCAAATCCAGTTTGTTCCACAATGGGGGACCTGTCTCCCCCAAGGCCCCCCCTTTTTTGAGAGAGAGAAAGAGAGCACATGGGAGAAAGGCAGAGGCAGAGGGAGAGAGAATCTTAAGCAGGCTCCAGGCTCAGTACAGAGCTCAACACAGGGCTCGATCTCATGACCCTGAGATCATGACTTGAGCTGAAATCAAGAGTCGGACGCTCAACTTTCTGAACCACCCAGCCACCCTCCGGCCCTTTTATGTCTCATAGTCCAGTGTTGTTTCCATTAGGTACCGAAAGCCCGAATGCCATTGGGAGACATGTTTGGTACCCAGAAGTGGGGGTCCCCCATACTAAGCTGAGATAAGTGGTAGTCACGCCTAGGTGCAGTTTATTTTGAGATATGCCGTGAGGCCTCCCATAGCCTTCCTCATCTCAGGATGGGGTTATTCCCCATGGGAATTTGGATGGACTACACGATGCCTACTGCTTTCATCCAACAAGCAACCCATTTTTTCTGTTCTGTTTAATAGCTTTCTATTCACAAAAACAAGGGTGATCTGCGTTTGTACATATAGCACACTGCACATGCTGCTATGTTTTGTCCATTAAAATTGGGGGACTTTATTTTTTAAGCAGGCTCCACGTCCAGCATGGAGCCCAGCTTTGGGCTTGAACTCATGACTCTGAGAGCAAGGCTTGAGCTGGGATCAAGAGTCAGATGCTTGGGGCGCTTGGGTGGCTCAGTTGGGTGGTCATGAGATTGAGCCCCACATGTGCTCAGCATGGAGTCTGCTTGAGATTCTCCCTCTCCCTCTGCCCCCTCCCTGCACTCGCACTTGCTTGCTCGCTCTCTCTAAAAAAAAAAGATGCTAAACTGGCTGAGCCACCCAGGTGCCCCAAAATCAGGGGCCTTTCTATAAGTATTTGATTTTCAAGGTTTATAGTTGTATACAGGGCAATTAATCTGCCAAGAGTTGTAGACCACCCAGTCCAAAGACCCAGTGGGGAGTAGTTTCAGGAAATTCCTTCCAAGATGACACCCTTCATAGTAGGTATAATCTAAAAACTTGAAAGACGCTGGCCTGTCACTCGGGTTGCCTTCAGTCGTCAACAGTTACTCTAGCTCAGCGTCATATCCTGAGACCAGAACGTCTCCCAGAGTGACTCCGGCCCTGTTTGCTGGCTTCCATCAACGTTGTCAGGTTCCAGAGGCAGGCTGGGCACGGCAGGTGCAGGGCCCCACCGTTCCAGGCATCCCATACGATTGTGCTAAGGACCAAGGAAACCTCTTGCTCCCTCCAGGCACTCGTGGCGTGCCAGATTGCCCATTTCCCTTGAATACCTGCCTGTTCATCTCTTTGCCCTCAGCTGCCTTTCTCCTCTCTGTGTGGCGCTGATTTTCACTCCACTTTCCCCCTTTGGAAGGGATGTTGGATTTGGCCACTGCTCTTGTGTAGCTCGCCGGCAGCACAACCAGCCTTGTGAGGGCCGTAGAGGATAGAGTTACACAGCCCTGAATGGGGGCTGTTCCCACCACTGAGCAACACAGCCCCATTCACTGTGAGCCCCCACCTAGCCACATGGGGCGTGGGCACAACCCAACCCATCAGGATTTGAAAAGAGAGCTACAGTCTCTTACTTACAGACCATTCATGCTTCTGACACCACAGTGGCAGGTCGGGTCCTAGTAGGCTCAAGGTCAGTGCAGATGATGTGGGAAAGGACTGTAGAGTCCTGCCATCAGCCTCTCCTCATATCCCCCAGAAAAGTGGACGAATCTATCCCGTGGGCACCCTCCTTTGGCCCCCACCCCATGCTGAGTGTGAGCACACGCTTGTGACGCTGTGTAAGCCTGCCCTTCCTGCTTTTCTCTCTCCCTGTTTCAGACCACAAATGTGTCAGTTGTCTGTTCCGGTTCTGTATCAGGCCAGCACTCGGAGGGTGACATGTTACGCACTGTGTCCATTTGACACGTCTCTTGGCCCGTTGTGGGAACCGTGCGCTGACCCAATTGGCACAGTATCTTCTGTTCCAGTATAGTATTTTAAGCATATTCATCTACAGTCAGGAATGCAAAGCTACTTTAATGGGCCCCTTGAATTTCCCGAGTGATTTTCTGAGGCTCATGCCCCGTGAGAGCATCCCCTTTCCTAGTCCAGTTTTTCCCTGCCCCTGAGTCCATAAACACCCCAACACGGGCGCCTGGGTGGCTCAGTCAATTAAGCGTTCAACTCTTGATTTCGGCTCAGGTCATGATCTCGGGGTTGTGGGTTTAAGCCCCGTGTTGGACTCCATGCTGGGCATGGAGTCTACTTAAAAGCAACATAGGAGCTTTTCACAGTCAATGTTTCCATCACTGCAAGGGAAAGAGCATGCAGTTTAGCCCACTGAGCTGATCTGTTCTTACATTCTTCAAAGATTCCCATCAGTTGGTCAGAGTGCAGTAGCCTTCAAAACGAGATACTGTCCGCCCGCCTTGGCACTGCCGTCGGCGGCCAAGTAGCTTTCTGTTGGTCGTGGAGATCTGCCACAGGGCTCCTCCCGCGACCCCTCGGGAGCTTCCCGCAACCCGGCGGGAAAAGAGGCCACCTGCCCGTGAGGTCCCCGTGTAGCGCTTCCTGTGTAAACCCTTTCCACGTATGAAGGAACTCTTTGGAGGCACCACCTTCTTCATCAGAGACATCACTCAGGACACCGTTGGTACTTCCGGTCACAGGAAGATCTGCTGTCCTCCAGGCAGAAGGAGGTTTCCATAAACGCCCAATGGCAGGCTAGTAACTGTCTCCCGAATGATGTATATCCCACGCCGCATCCGCAAATTCCCTGGTCCGAGGTCTCAGCGGTTGCCCCCGGGTGTAGCTTACAGGCTTTTGCCCTAAGCCCCCTGGTCGGTTTCGCCCAGGGCCACGGCACAGGGTCGGTCCCCCCTTCTGATGTGTCACTGATCCGAGTGGTCCTCTCCTTTTGTCCAGGGGGTGTCCACTCTGCCAAGTGACCAACCAGTGTGGGCTCGGGCCCTTGTTTACATCCTTCACTGCAGAGGGCGCTCCTCGTTCTCAGTGGGCTATGTCCCCAGCACCTACACACCCCTACCCCACCTGGGCGCGCACACGTTCCCCGGCACACTGACACATAGCTCCAGGCTAGGGAACGTGCCCACCCTCGAGCCTGTCTTCTCCCCTAATGGTGGTGACCTGACCTGCCCCTCTTCCCGACACTGTCCGCAGCCAGATTTACTGCCACGGGGAGCTCCTGCACCAAGTGCAGATGGCCAGGCTCTACCGGGATGACAAGCAGTTTGTGGACATGCCACTGTCCTCGGCTCCAGGTGAGGCACAGGGGGGACCCCACCTCCTAAAGCTTCTGCACCAAAGATGACAGAGGGCAAGACGAGGCAAAGAGGGGCCTCCCTCAGGGAGGGGCTCCTGGGGTCCACCTGACCCCTCCTTGCCGCCTGGACCCCAGACCAGGTTCTGCAGTGCTTCGGTGAGCTGGCCGCCACCCACAACCACAGCATCCCCCTGCAGCAGCTGCAGGCTTTCATCCAAGAGCACTTCCAGGCCGTGGGGCAGGAGCTGCAGTCCTGGACTCCTGAGGACTGGAAGGACCGGTAGCTCCTGGACAGGAAATAGGAGGGGGCCCTTCGGCCAGGCCTGCCCACCTGAACCCTGTGTGGTCCGTGTTCTTCCGGTCTCCAGTTCCTGCAGAAGATCTCGGACCCCAAGCTGCGAGCCTGGGCAGGGCAGCTCCACCAGCTCTGGAAGAAACTGGGAAAGAAGGTGTCCACTCCTGGGTCTCAGCCCAGGGGATGGAGCTGGGAGAGGGGGATGCCAGCTTGGGGCCCCATTGCCCTTAGAGCACAGACAGGGACGTACTTTCTAAGAAGACAGCCCCCCACCCACTGGGTCCTTGAATGGAGCTCTCTAGGAAGAATTTCTGGAGGGGGAGAAGGGAATGTCTACTTCTAGCTTCTCACCTCCTCCCTGAAGCCCTCACCATCCTCCCCTACCCCCACCTGCCACCTCCAGGCTGCCCACCTAGGCTCTCTCTTCCCGGGGCTAATCAGGTCAGGACTCTGCTCAGGAACAGTTGCCACTGCTGATTGTGGGCTGTGGTCAGTACGTTCTCTTAGACACTTTCTCTCCGTTGAGGCTCAGAGACGGCAGTGGTTTGCTCAAGGCTGCACAGCACCTGTCCTCCCAGAGGATGGGGGCCCTGGGTCTCTGCGCCTGGCTGGGCGGTGGCAGCAGAGATGGCGGAAGGGGAGTGGAGGAAACGGTCCCCCTGCCTGGTCCTGATACTGGCCGCTGCCTGGTGAGCCCCTGCCAGGGCCGGGCTGAGTTAGCAGGGACTCCAGAGGCCGGCCTGTGGGGCCGAGCAGACCTGGCTTGCGGCGGCTCCGGCCTTGACCAAAGCCACACGGCTGACCAGCAGCAGAGCCAGAACGCATGCACCGGCCGCCAGGGCCTCCACACGGCGGGGCCTGTGGGCTCCCTGTGCCCTCTGTCCCGACTGCAGGTGAAGCCAGAGGTCCTCAGCCACCCGGAGCAGTTCTCTCTGATCTACTCAGCACACCCCTTCATCGTGCCTGGCGGGCGCTTCGTGGAGTTCTACTACTGGTGAGCAGCCAGGCCTGCAGGGCGGGAGTCGGGGAGCCCGGGGCCAGCGGGCTGTCCCGAGCAGAGGGGGGCACCCTGACTGGCCCGGGTGCACAGGCCGGTGCGCGAGCTGTCCGTTTCCCCAGGGACTCCTATTGGGTGATGGAGGGGCTGCTCCTCTCTGAGATGCCCGGGACGGTGAAGGGCATGCTGCAGAACTTCCTGGACCTGGTGTGGATGTAAGGGGGGGCGGCCCCCTCAAGGCTGGGGCAGAGAAGGGGGTGCCAAGGGCGTGGCGCTGGATTGGCCTTGGCCTTCGCCGCTGGGCAGACGCACCTGAGCCCGCGTCCTTCCTGGCAGCTACGGACACGTCCCCAACGGGGCCCGCGTGTATTACCTGCAGCGGAGCCAGCCCCCCCTCCTGACTCTCATGATGGACCGCTACGTGACCCACACCAACGACACCGCCTTCCTCCGGTGGGCCCCCCAGCCCCCCTGCTGCCCCGCAGGCCGCCCTACCTGGGACCTCCCAGGGTGCGACTGAGGGGCCGTGCCTGGGCTGAGGCGGTGCCTGGCTCCACCCCAGGGACAACATCGGGACCCTAGCCTTGGAATTGGACTTCTGGATGGAGAACAGGAGCATCTCTGTGAGCTCGGGTGGGAAGAGCTACGTCCTGAATCACTATGCTGTCCCTTATGGGGGACCCAGGTAAGGAGCCGCCTGCCAACCTCTCGGTCTCTCGTTATTCACTCTGGTCTGAGGGCCATGACTTAGCCCCGCCTCTCGGATGCTGATACTGAAAGCCCTGGGCAATCCAGGGCCCACGAAGGCCAATCCAAGGGCAGTTGAAGCAACATGGCTTAGCCTCCAGCTTGCACTTAGAGGGCTCCTAGTGCCAGGATGCCCACTTTCATCTTCCAGGCCAGAGTCTTACAGCAAAGATGCTGAGCTGGCAGACACATTGCTGGAAGGTGAGCAGTAACAAGGTCAGGGATCGGGGTGGGGCTGGGAGCCTGGTGTTGGGTGTCAAGCTCTGGCCCCCCCTTCCCCTGCTGCTTTGTCCTCACAGGGGACCGGGAGGCTCTGTGGGCTGAGCTCAAGGCTGGAGCTGAGTCTGGATGGGACTTCTCTTCACAGTGGCTTGTCAGAGGCCCAGACCCTACATCTCTCAGCAGCATCCGAACCAGCAAATTCATGCCTGTTGACCTCAATGCCTTCCTGTGCCAGGCAGAGGAGCTGATGAGCAACTTCTACTCCAGACTGGGTGAGCCAGCAGGAGGGGCGGCTTGGGTCCTACTTCAGCCTTGGCCGTGGAGCTGGAAGTAGGACCCTGAGTGAAGGGCCTCCAGCCTCCTAGCCCGCCCCATACCTCACCCCTAGGGCAAGAGTACACATGGAGCCCACTCTCTCCACTCACCCTCCCTTTCTTACTGGGAGGGACTACTAGGGTCTGTGAGAGGACACCTGAGTCCACACATTCAAACTCCCTCCATTGTCTCTCCCCAAACAATTGCCCTCGGACCTGTCGGAGCCAGAGAAATACACATGGCCAGTGCCCTCCTAGGACGGACCCGGGAGCAGGCCAGTGCGGGTCCTGAGAGCCCTGCAGGGCCATAGCTCAGGAACTCCTAGTTCCTAGAGGCCAGAAATATGGGCTCCAGGTCTGCATGTTCCCTTGGTGTCAGGACTTCTAGCCCTTGGGGAGGACAGCAGGAGGAGGCCAAGGTTGACCTCTTTCTTGGAGGCATGGGACCCAAGGTCAGGCACCCCAGTTGTTCAGCCTAAAGACAGTGTCACCCCAGGGAACGACATCCAAGCCACAAAGTACAGAAATCTGTTGCAACAGCGCCTGGCTGCCATGAGAGCCATCCTGTGGGATGAAGAGAAAGGGGCCTGGTTTGACTATGACCTTGAGAACGGAAAGAAGAACCTAGAGTTTTACCCATCTAACCTCACTCCTCTCTGGTCTGGCTCTTTCTCTGACCTGGACGCCGTGGACAAGGCCCTAAAGTATCTGGAGGTGAGGGGGGCAGCAGAGCGGGCTGGTATGCTGGGGGCAGGACCACCTGCTCTCTCCCTGAGTCTGAACTAGGGACCTCTGGCAAGTGGCAGCCACCCCCTCCTGCCCCCACTCTGGGTCTGAGCCTGCGGGTCCCACTGGAGCCACTAGGGGGCAACTGTGAGCTAAAAAGACAGAAGCCCAGGAAGGGGGCCATCTGGCTTGAGGAGGACCCAGCCTCTTGGCTCCTCATCCAGCCCCCACCCACAGTCCTAGAAATGTCTGGAACCTTCTAGGACAGCCAGATCTTGACCTACCGGTACGGGATCCCGACCTCCCTCCGGAAAACAGGCCAGCAGTGGGACTTCGCCAATGCCTGGGCCCCCCTGCAGGACCTGGTCATCAGAGGTAGGGAGTAGGGAGGTGGGGATGGGGCATATCCCAGGGCCATCCCCCGCTTGCATCTGGAGGGTCCGCCCCCTGCTGCTGGGAAGGTGTGAACAAAGCACGTGGGGTCTTTCCCTGGCTCTTCTGGTCTCATGGCTTCCCACTCGGCAGACCTTTCTTTGATAGAGGGAACCAGCCCTCCTTTCTCTCTCCAAAGCCAGGCCCTGGGGAAGGAGCACACTGGCTTTTCGTGTGACTCACGATGGAGGTCTTAGGGCCCGGGCCTCTTTCCCTCCTTGAGGAGAGTAAGGCTCTGGCCACCCCAGGGGACTCAGGAGATTCAGGGTCCTGCCTGGGGTGGGGTCTAGGTCTGGCCAAGTCTCCTTCACCTCGGGCCCAGGAAGTGGCTTTCCAGCTGGCTCAGAATTGGATCCGAACCAACTTTGAGGTCTACTCCCGAAAGTCAGCCATGTTGGAGGAGGTGAGCTGCTCCTGAGCCCAGAGCCTCCTGGGCTCCTCCCCACGGTGAGCTGGGGGGAGGCCAGGCTTCGCCAAGCCCAGGGGCAGTGGGGACGCCCGGTGGCCATTCTTGGGCACTGCAGGGGTCAGAGCTGCAGGCCAGAGCAGCTTCTCCCAAAGGGGCTCCCATCTCTTGCTCCCCCTGGAGGGCTGAGGTGGGGGGCCTGGGGGTGGTGTCCCACCTTAGAGTCTGTCCTGCTGTTCCCAGTGTGACATCGGCACCGGTGGTCAGCCAGGGGGCGGAGGGGGGCATGACGTTCAGGCGAGTGGGCCCACATCCTACGGGGAACTCCAGGGCTGGCTGTGTTGTCCCCACAACCGGCCATGACCTCCCCTGTCCGGGCCTCTGTTTCCTCCCACGTATGTGGGTCCCCAGGGAGGAGGCTGACTGGAGCTCCTTTGCACCCCTGGGGCTGGGCAGTTCTCGAGCCTCTGGGTGGGGAATCTCACAGCCCCTAAAAGGATTTGGGGCCTTCCCCAGAGATCTTGCCCCACTGACCCTGTCTCTCTCCAGGAGGGCTTTGGCTGGACCAGTGGAGTGGTCCTGATGCTCCTGGACCGCTAGGGTGACCGGCTGAGCTCGGGGACCCAGACAGCTTTCCTGGAGCACCCCCCCCCCGCCTCATGGCTGCCCTTCTACTCAGCCTCCCGCTCAGCCTCCTGCCTCCTGCCACAGTGGTGGGGCTCCCTGCCCCGTCTGCCTCATTAAACTTCTGCGTGAGTCCCTACCTTCGCCTGCCTCTTCATCTTCCATCCCCCACCCCCAGCCAGTCCTTGGAGGGGGGTCAGGGGAGGGACCTAGAAGTCATGGGTTGGGCCCTTGTTCCTCCTGGAACATCATTGTCCCTCCTGGAACATCAGTAAGGGGGGTAAGTCCTGTTCTGTGGGGACACTTAGTTCTCTTACCCTCCTATTCTAGCCCCATACCTCATGCAACCTGGCTTCCCAGACATACTCCAAATGCTTTATTGTTCTGTTGAGATGCTTACAAATACTGAAAATCACCCAGCCCGGGGCCCAGCAGCCATGGCCCAGTGGTGGGCAGGGAGGTGGGCTTAGTGTTAAGGCATGAAGGGCCGAGGCCAGACAGCTGGTGGCCTGGTCCTCTGCTCCCCATTTCTGTCACCCTTCCGAGGCTGAAGGGAGGGCCGCCAGACCTCAGGGTCCTCTCGCTCTGCTGCCTCCTCTCCTGCTCAGGTTCCCGCTGGGGGCATCTGAGCAGCCCTCCACCCGTTAGACACTTAGCCTGTACAGAACCCGTCCAGCCGCCTCTCCCAGCGGCTTCCCTCCTCCTCCAGTCTCTGGATGTCCGAGCTTCGTCCCTTCTGGCTCTAAGCAAGGCACGAGTGGAAGGAGAGGGCTGGACTGGGGGGCTGGCTGGGGGGGGGGGTTGGTCTCTTCCCCTCCCCCCCCCCAGCTGGAGAGATGGCGGTACGTACCCTCAAATGGGCCCACGGTTGAAGCATGGGCGGAGCCACAGAGTCACAGCCATGGGTATGTGACCATGGCGATGAAGCAGTCACTATGGAGATCAGGGGATGGGGTTGGGACCTCAAGGCTGACACTTGAGGTCTCTGGCCCTTGAACAAAGTAATAACAAAATTGCGGGGGAGTGGGATTTGAGAAGTACACCGCCTGAGCTGCTCCCCCACTCCGGAGGTGGCTCTCCTCAGCCCCCAAGGCCCCTGCAACGGGGGGCTGAGGCAAGAGGGGATCTTTGGCAGATTCTGGTACCATCATTTGTCCTTTGAGAAAGCGAGCCCAGGCTGGGGAGCGCAGGTGCCAGGTCAGAGCTTGAGGCCCCCTCTGTGCCAGTTCCGCAGCCTGGGCCAGGACCCTGAAGGGTTATTGCAAATTCTGAGTTCCCGGGAGCCTCCCCACTTTTTATCTGCTGGCTGGTTCTTTAGGGGGCCTGAGCTCAGACATTCACAGGACCCACTCCTTAGAACAGTACCAAGGCTTGTACAAGGGCTCTGGGAGCACTCCTGCGCGGCCTGGGGCCCAGGCTGCGGCTCTTCTCCAGGGGCCGAGCCGTGCAGCAGGTGGGCTGGCCTGAGGGTCCAGAGGCCCACGCCATGACTGGTGTGGTCAGTTCATGAACTGAGTGTAGCCCTCGGCTCCGGTGACGATGACATCCATCCAGATGCGCATGGCCTCTGCGGACGGCGCCACCATGTAGTACAGCCGGTCATGGGTCTTCACGCAAAAGGTGAGGGCTGGGTTCGGGCTCTGCCCCGGGAGAGAGGAAGGTGTAGGACAGGGCTCACCTCTGACATTCCATCTGCCCTTTGCCCTCCCTGGCTCCAGGGTGCCCTGGAGCTCGAGACTGAGTCCCAAACAGGCCCCAAACCTAGTCCCCACCCGTCAAGGGGGCCCCGGGCCGAGATGTTCCCCTCCTCACACCTGGGCCGTCCTTGGACCCTGGCGGGGCCCGTCCCCTGCCATGGGGGCAGGGGGGGGGAGGGGAGGCTCCATTTCCGGGCACCCCTGGGCACAAAAGTATCAACAGAATCAGACACGGAGGGCTATTCCAGTGAGGACCCAAACCTCCTCTCGGCACCAGAGGGGCAGATGGAAAAAGCTATGACTGGGAGGCTGGGCCCAGGACCCAGAGGAGCAGAGATCAGGGCTGAGGCGGCACCAGAGGCTTGCAGGGAGGCTGCTTTGCAGGAGGGCAGAGGGCCCAGGCTTCAAACGTGTCCCCTTGATCGATCCCGTCAGCCCAACCCCGTCCCTGAGACCCCCTTCCTCCCCCCCTCAGCCATCCCTTTGGCGCCGCCCGCCTCCCCACAGGCCTGCTCTCATCTCAGGAGAGGGGGCAGCGAGCCCCTCAGGGGCTCCCTGCAGCCCCCGCTGCTGCTCCCTCAAGCCCGGGGAAGGGGGCTGGAGGGGAGAGTAAAGGGGTCAGGGGCCAGGAGGGGACAGGAGGCATTATTAATGTGCAGTAGTTCTGGTTACAGGGGCCAGGTGGGGAGGGGTACCTCAGTCACCACAGGGAAGCTGAAAAACCTCTTCTGGGAAGGGGAGAGGGAGAGAGCGAGAGAGAGTTTACAAAGAGACCGAGGAAGGGGTCCAGGACTCGAGAAGACAGGCTGCTGGGCCCACCCCTTCCCCTGCGGCCCGCCCTCACCTTGGCTGCACTGCGCAGGTGGTCATAGTACACTTCCTCGATGGCCTGGAAGTAGATGACCCCCTTCAGCTTCGTCTCATGCTTGTCTGCAAAGAAAACAGGGCCGGGCTGAGGAGGCCCACCATCCCTCAGGCAAGGGGCCACCGATGGAGCTTCCCCGTCTGGGAAAACGGGCTGATTCCCAGGACTCCAAAACAGAGCCCAACAGGGAGCCCTGAAGACATGGCCCGTGCTCAGCCTTGCTCAGAATTAGAGAATGCAAAATAGAACTTCACTGAGATAGCACTTCGCACCTGTCAGAAGGGCAAAAATATGCAAAAAATAAACACGCTCTGGGCAAGTTTATGGAGAAACAGGTGGGCTAACAGATGACAGGTGGGGTATACAGTGGTAAACCCTTCGGGAGGATTTGCCCGAGTCTACCAGAATGAGAAAGGTGTTTGTCCTCTGAGCCAATGATTACACTTACGAACATTTACCTTACAAATAACAAACTTACGTGATTGTTCACCACAACGATATTTGTAGTTTGGAAACAAACCAACTGTCCCTCAAATAGAGATTGATTAATAAATTAGAGTTTAGCACAGGATGGGATACTAGACCTCTGTTTGTTAAATGACAGAGAAATACCTCATAGGGGTAGGGTAGAAAAAATACACATAGATTCAGAAATACACCCTTCAAATGTATCCGATATATTTGCTATAGAAAGATCTGATCTAATGGCAGTAAAACAACATATCGTATGCCATTTTTTGTGTAAGGAAAGGAGTAAGAATCTCTGCATTTGTTTACATTCTAAAGAAACTATGCAAGAGATTAGGAGCGTAGTGAGTTGTTGTGAGTAGGAGCATAATTCTCAATGTAAACCCTCTTATGTGTTTTGATTTTTGAACTGTAGGAGTGCGTTTACCTATTCAAGTCTAATAGTAAAAACCGGAAGGAAGGATGTCGCATCCGGAGGCCGGTGGGGAGACAGGAAGGAGCGGGGCCGACAGCAGAGGTGACCCAGCCGGTGGGAAGGGACAAGGCACTGCCAAGGGAAAGCCCAGGGCCTGGGCCGTCTTGTGGCAAACACTGCTCACACCCGAAAGGTCACACCGTCAACTAAGCTCACGGTGACAGCTGACAGGCTGCCCCTTGGGGTGCACCCTCACCCCCGTGTCATTTCAGGCCTGAGTCCCTGAGCCGAGAGCTACGGCCTCCTCCCGTGCCCCTGCCCCACCCTCTGCCCCTTCAACTCCCCTTCCCTAAGGACAAGGTGGTGAGCTTCCTCAAGCGAATTGAATCCTGCTGTCTCAGCCCACCAGCCTCTCTGCTGCTCCCTCACTGGGACCCTGCCGCCATCTTGGCTTGGCAAAGGCTGTTTACAGGCCACCGCCCACACCGCCCTCTGGTCTGGTCTCATGTCCTTCCCCGGCACCAGCCCCAAGTTCTCTCCGGCCAGGCGGAGCTTCTCCCGGGCCCTTCACTGTGGGCTCTGTGTACACTGGAACGGTCTCCATTCCCTTGGCAAACTCCTAAGTGGTCTTCAAGACCCACTGCAAATGGGACCACTGTGGTGCCCGGTCACGCGCTCCTGGGCTCCCACAGCACGGACATCCCTCTGTAGAACCGACTCTGCCGAACCTGAGCCCTCCTCTGCCCGTGCACAGGTCTCCCTCCTCCAACACAGCAACTATGTGCCTAGCGCACAGTAGGTGCTCAGTGTTGAATCAGTGAGTCCGAGGCACTGGCGTCACCAGAGATCAGAGATCCGTCTCTTAGGAACCTATCCTCTAATGGGGAGGAAAGCACACACATATGGGCGTTTATGAGCTACGCGACCTTGGGCATGGCTGGGAACGGCAAGGGTGCACCTACACGTCCGAGGCAGTCATGAGAAGCAGGTGGTTGGCACAGCGTCTGGCACCTGCCGGAGCCTCTGTGATCACAGGGCAGACAGAGCCTCTCTAAGGGTTCTATATGACAGAGGGCAGGACCCGTTCCCGGTGAGGCAGGGCCAGGGAAGGCTTCGCAGACGCTGTATCTGACCTGGACCCCGTAGAATAGAGGGGTTCCGCCAAGTTAGTGGGAGGAGGGTCCAGGCCAGGGCAGGGAGAATGGCAAGTTCAAGGCAGAAGCAGGCAAGTCACACCCAGGGCCCCGATCAGGTCCCCGGCCCATCTCCATCGGACACTTGCGCTTGGGACAAGGATGCAGCCCCAGCCTGCTTCCCTCCAACAGCAGCTCCTTCCCACCTCTTCCTTCGCTGGAAACCGCATCAGCTCCAGCCCCCGCGTCCTGACCACCCACGTCTCCTCATCTTTTGCCATCTGGCTCCCGCTCTGGACGGAAGGGCCTCTGGGTCCACATTATTCTTGGCCTTTCTGCAGTGTCCCTCATCGCTGGCGACACTCCTTGCCTGCAAATGCCGGCTCCTCTGGCTGGCTTCCCTCCCCGTTTCCGCCCCTCCGTAGAATGTGATCTTCGTTTCACTAACCCTCAGGAAGCTCGTGAATGCCCAGCGCCAGCGCAGCACCTGGCCTCTGGCTTCCCACCTCCTGCCCTCCCCCTTTGGCAGCCCCTCCTCCTCTTCCTTCCCCAGGGTTCAGCCCTTTCCCTCTGCTCTGCTCTGAAGTCCAGCTGCCTGGGTTCAGTTTTGGCTCGGCAGCTTAGCAGCTGTGAGACCTTGGGCAATTTACTTAACCTCTCTGAACCTATGTTCCTCATCTGTAAAATGGGTATAAAATAGTGCTTCCCGCACAAGATGATGAAAAGTCAACGCGATGATGCATGCACAGTGCATAGCACAGCACCCAGTTCATGCAGCGCTCAGTGAGTGTGATCTGCCATTACTATTACTCCAGCACAATCAACTTTAACCCTGACCTTTCTCCTAAACTTAGGTGCCCCTGGGGCACTTCAACCTCAACATGCCTAAAATGGAATTCTTCTCCCCAGGCCTGTTTCTCTCAAATGCCCACAAAGTCCCTTCCAGCCCAGGTGGAAACATGGGGACACATGGGCCCCTGCCTCTCCTGCCTCACACAGCCAGGGCCCAGGCAATCAGGGAAGGCTTCTTGGAGGGGGTGAAACTTGGTTAGGGACCAGGTTAGACGGGAGGCAGGCACTCCAGGCTTGGGTGTCTCTGCCACCAGACACTTAGGCCTGCTCCTTCCGGGCTCTGAACAGGATTGCTCTCCCCGGCTTTATGGCTAGATGGAGCTGGGTGACTGCCTGAGCAGCCCCACTAGTGACCTGAGGACAGACCCCAGCCAGGGCATTTAATGCCCATGCAAGGCGCAACTGGGCTTCCCTTTACTCTCTGCCACTGTGGCCTGCAATGTTCTAAAAATGCATGCTCTCGAACAAAGGGAGCACTGACGCAGGGGGGAGCAGAGCCCCCACCAACCCACAGGGTACACGGACTCGTAACTGGTGAAAAAGGAAACTGCGGTTTCGAGCCACTGGGATCTCAGGACTGGTTGTTCCGCAGCACACCCCGGCCTCTCCCGACCTGCGTGCCACACAGCATCCTGCGCTCAGCGTGGGGACCGTCCAGAGGGATCTCCAGGGACGGGCAATTACGCTGGAGGCAGGGTGGAGAGCAGAGGGAGCAGAGCGCGCCAGGGGGCCTGTCCCCGGGGCTGTCCCGCGCGCTCCCTGGCACCGCTCAGCTGCTTGTCTTAGAGCCTTTGAGGGAACGTGCCCAAGGCGGAATCCACAGGCCTCCACACGCCCACGGGGCCTGGGCGTCCCCTACAGCACACCCATCCTGCCTGGCTTTCCCAGTCTGTCCACGATCTGCCTCCCTGACCGCAAGCTCCAAGGGACAGAGCCGTAGGCCCCCGGCTTGTCACCAAGGCCTCAAACAGTGCCCAGAGCTTACTCCATGCTCGGTAATATTGCCGAATACGTGAACGAGCAAAAGCTGAAGGCGGACCAAGTACCGTCTGTACCCCGGCAGGGAGGGGAGGACAGGCCCCAGCTCAAGCCCCCGGCCCCACACTGGTAAGCCTGGCCTCCCTCCAGAAGACCAGCTGTCCCGGGTGACAGCCCAAGGCTCCGGGCTCCGAGACGGTCTGACGGGAACTCACCCACGTAATAGGAAAGGGTGCGCTTGAGCCGGTCGAAGACAAACCAGCGCTTCTTCCATGATTTAATCTTGCCGCCCATCTTGACCAAGTAGCCGCGGCAGACCTGGCAAGAAGCAGAAGTGAGGAAGGACCCGGCGGCGTAGCCCCCAGACCTCTCCTCCCGGAGCGGCACTATAAAAGCCATCGCCTGTGCCTGGATTTTCGGGGGACTGTGGCCCACAACGCTTCGGGCCAGCACACCAGGTCCCGGGACAGAGACCACTCGTGTTAGGGCAGGAACTGGGGCCGCTATTCCGAAGGCCCAGGAGGTGCCCAGACTACAGGGTCCTCTCCCCAGCACCCCGGGCCCACACAGGCCTCGCACCTTGCTGCTGAGCACCACGTGCAGGCAGGTATCGACGCCGTGGCCCGACGACTCAATGTGGGTCTTCAGGTCGAAGTCCTCCTTCCGGATTGGCAGGTAGCGGGTCAGAGGCCGTGCCTGGGGACAGACGGCAGCGTCAGCAGTCTCCTCTCTTCCCCGCATCAGCCCCCTGTCCAGGTCCCTTGGCTTCAGTCCCGAACCCCCACTGCTGCCATCGGTCCCTCCCCCACCCCGGGGCTGTCACTCTGGTTTCCGAGCGCTTGTGGCAAAAGCAGAGACCTAGCGGGCCGGCACTGATGCAACCCCGGCCCGGGCAAACTGCTGAGTGGCTCTATGCCTCAGTTTCCCCACCTAGGACCAAGACACAGCCATCCCTGTCTTCTCCCTGTCCCTGGTCTCCCTCCTGGGCTGAATGGAATACAGCAAGAAGCCAGAGGTGGGCAGGCTCTGGGAAACAAAGCCCAATAAGCAATCTGGCCTATGACTTCTCATCGGACCATGTTTGGATCACATGGCCTCTCTGGGCCTCCCTTTCCTTATACGTAAAACAAGGGTTTTGAACTAGATCATCACTAAGGTCTGTTCCATCTCAAAAATCCTGATACCAACTAGACCTTTTCTCCTACTCTCCCTCTACGTTAGAACGGCCGGAAAAGGAAACATCATAAATTAGAGAAAAAAACGAAACGCACAACTTCCGGGAGGTACCCCGAAGATGGGCTGGCTGTGCCCCCTCCTACAGCAGACACCGGTGCCCCTGCAGCGACACCTGAGCCCCAGGGCAGGGGGCTGTAGGGGAGAGAGACGCAAAGTGGCCACGGGCTGGGGCAGGAAAGGGGACCTGGACTCCTGACGGAGAGGCCAAGCATGGAGGTAAAACTCAAGAGTTTCTGATTATTTTTTTATTTCTATTTTTTTGAGAGAGAGCAAAAGAGTGAGCGTGAGCGGGCAGAAGCAGAGGGAGAATCCCAAGCAGGCTCCACACTCAGGGCAGAGCCCGATGTGGGGCTCGATCTCATGACCCCGAGATCACGACCTGAGCTGAAATTGCGAGTCAGACGCTTAACTGACGGAGCCACCCAGGCGCCCCCTGGTTATTTCTTAATTCCCAAACCCAATCCAGGTGGCCTACCCCTTAGAATTCATGCTGTTGCCTCACGGAACATCAGGGACCTGTGGTCGCTGGTCACTGCTGGGGAAGATCCCACAGGACCCCCACCCTGGGGGGGGGGGCTTTATAAGACTCAGCAGGAAGGACTAGCCTGAGTCCCATAGGCTCTCACATGGGGAGGGGGGCAGGATCTGACACAAGAGACATGGGTGGAGCTCCCTATACAACCTAACTTCTCCTGCCACCTTCAACTGTTCTGCCTAAATCTGTGTAAAGGAAAAGCTCAGGGGCGCCTGGGTGGCTCCGTCGTTAAGCGTCTGCCTTCGGCTCAGGTCATGATCCCAGGGTCCTGGGATCGAGTCCCACATCCGGCTCCCTGCTCGGCGGGAAGCCTGCCTCTCCCTCTGACCCTCTCCCCTGCTTGTGTTCCTGCTCTCGCTGTCTCTCTCTCTGTCAAATAAATAAATAAAATCTTTAAAAAAAAAAAAAAAGAAAAAGCTCAGGATTCCTGTCCCAGAACGAGTACGGTTCTCTCTTGGAGATGTAAACAGCAAGTCAGAGTGACACCATCTGCTGGTGGGGGTCTGGAGCCCCGAGTGTGGTGCAGTGAGGGCCAGGACAGCCACGAAACACACACACACACACACACACACACACACACACACACTCGCACACACCACACCACACACCCCCACCACACCCCCCCACATGCACAACCCACACACATCACGCACACATGCACACCCCCCACATGCACACCCCACACACACCACGCACACACGCACACCCCCCACCCCATGTACACCCCACACCCACCACACACACACACCCCCATACGCAGACCACACACCACACACACACACCACACACCCCCACACGCAGACCACACACCACACATACACACCACGCACCCCCACACGCAGACCACACACCACACACACACCCCCCCACACACACACGCGCCCAGATCTCTGTTCCTGGGGGCTGAACAAGTCCCAAACTGAATTCTGCTTGTACTGAGCCAACAGCAGTCTTTTCTGGAGAAGAGGCTTTACAGCCCCCAGGGCTAGCCCGGGGTATCCCCAGCCCTCCCCAGGCCCACCCTCAAGCCCACCGCCCAGCACCCCCCAGCGCCCACACACCTGGGAAAACTGTTTCTCCCGCATCTTGACCTCCTTCTCCACCAGCTGCTGCCTCCTGGCACTCTCGCTCTGCAGCCTCCGCTCTACCTGCTCACGCCTCCTCCGCTCCTCCTCCAGGGCCTGCCGCCGGAGCTCCATCTCCCGCTCCTGCCCCCAAAGCCAGCGGTCAGCGCCCATGGCTTTGCCCTCTGCCGCCCCTTCCCCCCACCGCCCCTCCTCAGGCTGGGGCAGAGCTGTGGGAGGCACCCACCTCAGAGGGCAGCCTGGCACCAGGGAGCATCACCCCCAAAACCCACCCTCTGCAAGCACCTTCCCGGTCGGGTTAAACACTTTCAAGTGCTCGGATCCGGGCTCTGCCGGATGAGCTCTGTGAGCCTGACATCATTCAAACCCCCTCGGCCTCCGCCATCTCATCTGTAAAATGGGGCCGAGGGCGCCTCCCTTCGGGGATCATAGGGAAACTTACACGAGGTGGTGTATATAAACGGCCCATCACGGATGCCGGCAGGACGGAAGCACCGAATAAACGGGGCTCTTACACTTCTTACCTGAATTCCTACCACACACATCACCTAAGGGACTTTTCCTGATACTGAATATTTTCAGGTAGTCCTTCCCTAATCATCACTAAGGCCCTTTGAAGCCAAATAACAAACATGCGTAGTCGAATTTCAAATTTTATGGGGAAAAAATGAACTTACAGAAGCCATTCTTAAGAGTCTAAAAGTCCTTAAACCAAATCATCAAACACAAAGCACGTCAGTGACGTTTTATGTCCTCATCAACTGTAACGACCTTCACACCGTGAGCTCCTGTTTGCCATTTCTTCCCAGCTCAAAATTGAGCAGAGTCTCCTTTCTCTCTGTTTGCCAAGAGCTCCTCGTAAATGTGCCCTCCTTCGATGGGAGTACGACTGAGAGGCCTTCTTTTCTGGCTGGCCTAGCGACTGCCTCCCACCCCCCAAATCCCACTCTCACCTGCAGAGACGCAGAGCGCCCGGAGGGTGGACACAGACCCCCCCCCACCCCCTCCCCAGGCACGGGCTCCTCAGCCCCCAGCGCCCCCCATGTCCCCTCCGCCGACACCCCTGCTCTGGCCTGGACACCTGCCTGCTCTTCTAGTCCTACCCCTTGGGCCCCCGTTCCCGCCTTTCCTCGCCATCCCTGAGAGGAAGGACCTGCCGCCGGGGAGACCAGAATCGGAGTTCCCGTGGCGGCCACAACACCCAACACCCACAGAGGCAAACACACAAAGGCCGGAAGGCGCTGCTGGGCAGATTCACGGTGGACAGTGCTTACTGTGCCGCCGCCTCTTGTCCTAAGAGCTGCGACACCTGCCACGTGGCCAGGCCTCCTCCACTTGAGGAACACTGACTTTAAAACCCTTTCTTCCTCGAGGGAAGGTCTGGAGGAGCCTGGGGGCGGGGGGGCTGCGGCCAGCACCGGCCTGCCTCACCCTGGACTCCATGAGCCGGCTCTTCTCCGCGTGCGCTTCTTTCAGCATCTTCTCCATCTCCTCGATCTTGCCCACGTCCAGGCCGCTGGCGCTGGGGGAGGGGGAGAGCGGGGGGGGGGCATCAGGGGGCCGGGAGGCGGCTGGCAGAGGCAGGGCCGGCCCCCCGGGGAGGGTACCTGGACATGTTGTCGGGCGAGCAGGCCGAGTTGCCGCCTGTGGAGATGCTGGTCTCCATGCTGTCCGAGCTCTCCAGGCTCAGCGTGTCGTAGGCATGCTCGCTGTCCTCCCCGCGCTCCCGGCCGGCCGGCAGGTGGTGCAGGATGGAGTGGTGCATGAGCGGGGGGAAGCCGGAGGGGCCCGGCGGGAAGGGGGCCGCCCCGTGCAGGGCATCCCACTGGCACTGCGCCTCGGCGGCAGCCTTCTGCTTCAACTCGGCCAGGCGCCGCCGCTGCTCCTCAATCACCTGCTGCCCTGCGGGAGGGGCGGGGGCAGAGTCACGGCGGGCCCTCTGGGGAACACTGGCATCACAGAGGGAAGAGGGGAGCAGGGAGAGGTCAGCACAGGGCCCAACCCTCGGCCGCCCCCCCCCCCCAGCCCCAGGTCTGGCTGCCCTGCCAGCACTCGGTTGCCTGCACGACCGGCCACGGCCACATCGTCCGGCCGCAGCGCTCCTTCTGCATCCTAAGCCCCACAGGGCACTGCCCCTGCCCTGGCAGTGCCTCCAGCTCACAACCATGGCCTGAAGAGCAGGGCAGGGCCCATGCACCACCCCCCGCCGCCTGCTGGGGAGGGGAAGGGGTGGGGGAGGGGGTCTGTGAGCAGGGTGTCCATGCAACCCCAGCAGTGATGCATAAGCAAGAGCAACACCAGCAGGGAGGAAGGGGAGACAAGGCAGAGCACTGCTGAGGCAGAGCCAGCCTGACTCGAGGGGCAAGACCAAGGGACACCCCATCCCAGCTCAGCTTGGGGGGGGGGTGGCAGCAAGGACCTGCGCAGGATACATCATGCAGATGCCCAGGCAGGGCTGCCTGACCAAAGCAATGCCCCCAGTGACCAACGCTCTACCTGCTGGGTTGTCGGCTGGGGGGGGCTCGGCAGGAAGCGACTCGCCTGGTGTGGGGGCCCCGGGCAGAGGGTAGGGTAGAGAGACACAGAGGGGATGAGACGAGGAAGACGCACAGACATGGGCTTTCAAAACAACCAAAAGGCACACAGGCAACAAGGACTCCTGGGTCCCCAGAGCCGGTATCTTAGGGAACCACCTCTGGAGGCCATCAGGTGCACCCCCTGCCTCCAGACAGGGCAATGTCCGTCCCAGCTCAGACCAACAAGCATCTCCCTTCTTTGCTGAGCTCTCTGGGAAGGATCGCACGGCCCCCAACCCTTAGTCTCTTGATAGATATCCAGGAAGCTCTTCTTCAGATATTGAATCTAAATGCTTGCTGTGCTTGCCTAGAATGCCATTAAAGCAAAGACACCCTGCGAAAGGTGTGGCACGGGGGGGGCGGGTGGCATATATCCAGGGCCCCCCGGGGAGAGCGGGGGGGGGCAGGCCCGCAGCCACTCACCCTTCTGCTGCAGGGCCAGCTGGCGCTTGGTCTCGATGTCCTGCAGCGTGGCCGCCAGGTTGCGAGGGAGGCTACCTGTCCCGTTCTGGGCGAGTAGAGCACTCTGCGGGGGGAATGGAGCACTGGGACCTGGGGCTCAGAAGAACGCCCCCTCCCAAGGCTGTCCTGGGCGGCTCTGACCCCTCCCCAGTGGCACAGCCTCCACATCCCTACCCCAGCCATGCCCACGGTCGTCAGACCTTTGGGGAGGGGCTCCGGCCCAGGGTAGCCACGCTGAGCTGGGAGGAAGAGGAAGAAGAGCCAGAGGAAGAGGGGAGGGGGCCACTGCGGGTCCGGGGCAGGGGGCTTGTGGCCTCACCATCCATCTTGGAGCGGTAAACCTGGAGGGAAGAGATCCTGACTGGTGAGCTCCAGCCCCCCCACCACCAGCCAGCACCCCCATGTCACCTAGGCTGTGATCCAGGCCCCACCCCAGCACCAGGCCAACAACAGCATTGAGCTTCTTGAGCCAACCCAACGGACGGGTGTTACTGGCAGCCACCAAGCCTTTTCCAGGCAGCTCCTCTCTGGACCAATCCCTGGTCCCAGATCTCAGAAAAGGTCTCAGAAAATCGACCCATGTGAGGCGGCATTCACATCACATCGGTTGGACAGAGCTGTGCGGGAGACCAGTGGGAGGCCGGGGTTCCTTCTGGTCCAGCCTCGGCCACTAACAGGCTGTGTGACCTTGGGCCATGTACCTCCCAGCTCTGGGCCCTAGATCTGCAAAAGGAGAGAGCAGGGCTAGACGAAGGAACTGTCAGGCTCCCTCCCAGCCCTCATGTTTGCTGAATATGGGTCTGGAGTCAAGAACCCCGACTCCTTGCACAGGCTCTGCTACTTCCTAGTCGTGAGGCCTTGAGGAGATGACTTATCTTTTCTGGGCCCCAGTGTTTGCTCTGTAAGAGCAGAGAGTGAACTGCTGATGATCATGTGAATCGAAACACGTACAAATAGAGCTGCCTCATGTGCTAGAAGAATCGAACTCCTCCCAAAGGGAACATGGAATTAGAGCTGAGACACAAACGTAGAGGTGCGGTGCCTGCACCCCAGGAAGGAATCTTGAGCGCTGGGGTCCTGGGCACAGCCGCAGGTCAGTGGAGCACGCCCTGACCCCTTTCCCCATGCCACGGTTAGCAGCTGGCTACAGGCTGAGGTCACCTGTACCCTCCACGGAAACGCTGAGGAGGCCTGGGCACGTCCTCATGGCTGTTACTTCAAAGTCTGTCCCACCAGTACTGCCCCCGAGTGTCACCCCTGGGGAGACCCGGAGAGCAAAATGCCGGCCACACTAGTTCCAGCTGCAAGAGGCCCAAGAGGGCATCAGCCCAGCCCCGCCCACCCCCACCCCCTCAAAGGAGGGAGAGACTCCAGGCCTGAGCGCTGCGGGGGCCAGAGCAGAGCCATGGTCTGCCCTAGCACCAGGCACCAGACCCACCCCACCCTGACCCCCCCCTCCGGAAGGCCCTTCCCCTGCACCAGCAATCCTCTATGCCGTCCGTGGATCACAGGCTGGCCCTCCAGCTACCCAAAGGGCCAGGACGCTGCCCATGAGGAGACCTCAGGGCCCAGAGGCCCCTTTCTGCCCTGACTCGACTGACCGCCCCTCCCCCACCCCCCCATCTAAGGTGGCGCTGTGTGGCTGCTGGACCAGCAGGAGGTACCCAGAGCAGAGAGGAGCAGGGCTCGGGGAGGGGCGGGCAGGGGGAGAGGGGTTACCTGCAGCTGCCGGGAAGCTTTGGCGGGCAGAGGCGGGGGAGAGGAGCGCGGGGAGGCCGCCGCGGGGCGGGTCCCCAGCCCGGCCATCAGCTCCTGGTACCACTGCTCTAAGTCTACAGCAGGGAGAAGCAGCTCCTCCATCTGGAGTGGGGCGTGGGGAGCAGGCGTGGAGAGCAGGCAGGAGGGGAGGGGAGGGGAGGGGAAGGTTGGAGGAAGAGTAAAGGCAGGCCTCGATCAGGGGGGAAGCAGGAAGGTGAGGGGGAAGGGAAGGCAGGAAGGGAGAAAGGACAGCACAGAGAGAAGGAGGAGAAAAACAGTGAGAGAACAGTTGCTGCGAACACGCGGAGCGCAAAGAGGAACAGTCAGGACACAACTCCCAGACTGGAGACTCGTGCTCTGCTAGCTTTGATGCCGGCCGGCCGGCCAGCGCCCGCAGGCACCGAGCACTCCCGGGCCGGCCTGGAGCTCCGAAGCTGGGAGGCCGGAGCGGCGCGCGCGTGCACGCACGCACGCGCACGGCCACACCCGCCGTGGGCGGAGGGGGGGTGGCAGGAACACACAGACCACCAACCTTGGGTGAAGGCGTGAGAGAAGCGGAGGAGGAGGAAGAGGGCAGCACGGGAGGAAGGCAGGTGGTGGGAACCAGGTGCCGGGAGGCAGAGGCCCAGAAAGGCAGGCCTGGCGCAGGGGCTGTGGGCACGGGCGAGGTGCCCCACATCGCCTTTAGCTGCTCAAGCGTCACGTACTTGGGGGAAGGCCAGGATGCAGGAGGGAATACAAGAGGTTAATGGAACTGCGACGCAAGAGATGACCCTGCCCATGGGCAAGGGAAGGGTAATCCTAGGAAGCGAAGAGCAGCAGAGCCTTGCATAGCCCGGGAAGGCGAGTCCTCTCAGTAGGACGCCCTGGCGCCACAGCAGAACGCCTGCCCCTCGCTGAGCCGTCAGGAGCTGAAGCTCCCGAGGCCCCCCGAGAAGAGAAGAAACCAGTCCCCACCGCCCTTATGCCCGCTGCTCTTCTCCCTCACCACTGAAGACAGACCCTGTTGTCCCCCAAGCCCCACCCAGGCCTGAGGCACCATCTGGGCACCCACGAGGGGGCCCAGGTGGGCTCCCTCCGTGGCTGGTACCTCACTGTCAGGCAGGGCCTGGGCGAGCACGCTGGGGGAGGTGGCAGAAGCATGGGGGTCCAAGCGGAAGCACAGCTGGAGAACCTCTGCCAGGCTCACATACTCCTAGGGTGCCCGGTGGGAGGGGGAGGGATGGGCAGAGAAGAGGTTAACAGGGTACAACCAGGTACCCAACACCCAAACTCCATGCCTTCGGGCCAGCACTCCATTCAATACAAGATCCAGAGCAGGGGTGGGGAGCTCAGCTGCCCACCGTGGCCGGAGACAGCTGTTGGGCGGGGGGGGGGGGTACCAGAAAAGGGCAGGCAGAACTGTCTGAAGGCTCTTCTTGACCTCTACCTTTTGAAGCTGCCTTGCCATCATCCAGGCAGACCCTAAAGGCCCACCCATGGGTTTGCTCTGGGCTGGGGACAGGAGAAGCTGAGGGAAGGCCTTCCAAGAGTCCACTGAGGATCAGGACCCGGCTCCCAGACAACCCTTCTGTCTCCGACACCTTGGGCATCCCCAGTGGGGCACACAAACATGCATCCATGGAGTACCAGCCACCATTCCCGAGCATCTCCTCGCACCCCATCTGCTGGGGCGGGAGCTGGAAGGGGTGGGATGGAAACACCCTAGGGGGTGAGCTAGACGGGCTTTGAGAGAGAGACCTTAGCAGGGAACAGCTCAAAGCCCAAGAGGAAAAATGGGCCCAGTGCCCATGGGTTAGTACTTGGAGAGAGATACTAGCACACTAGCTAGTGGGGTGGGAGGTCAGGGCCTGGCATAGTCCCTGAGCATATCCTTAGACCCCTGAGCTTATCTAGGTGTCCCAGGCATGGCAGGCATCCAGAATCCTGCTGAGTACACAGGAGCCTAAGCCTCCCCTATCCAGAGGGAGCCCCAGCCTGGCCTAGCTCCAGAGGGCAACTGTCCTCCAGGGGTCAGGGAAAAAGAAAATGAGCTAGAGGATCCAGTGGGTTGTGAGAACTGATGAATGGCATGCAGAACATGTGCAAAGTAATATGCAAATCGGTGCTCTGGTTTTGCACGGGCTGCGCAGGCCCTCTCAGGAACAGCAGGATGGCACACGCACTCACACTCTCACAAACTCTGGCCAAAGGGTAATGGCCACACGCCCTTCAGCTGGGCCCGTGGGGGAAGCTGTAGGCGGGAGCTCAGCAAGCAGGCAGGCAGTGGGCACAGCAGGGCAGGCAGTTAGCTGTGATTACCTCTTGTGCTTTGGGGCTGAGCTGAGTGGAAGCAGGTGGGGTTAGGGGGACAGAGGAGGCCCCAGGCTCAGAAGACCCTGGGAAAGGGACCAGAGTCGCAGATCCCAGCCCCATCTCTGAGGACTCGGAGATGAGCAGTTCAGCCTACAGAGAGGGTACATGGTGAGGGGCCTCTCCCCTCACACAGCCCAGCCACCCCGCCCCGGGCCTCAGATGCTTGTGCAGTGAGGCAGGTAAAGAGCTTGGGAACTGGGGCACATCCTGGTTGGACCTTACACCCCAGGCATGCAAAGACTCGGGAAAGAACGCCTTAAGGGACGTCAGAGCCCACTTCTCAGCCAAGAGCCTTGCTCTAGACTGAAGCCCAAGGAGCTCCAAGCTCAGGACCCCTAGATTCCTGTGCTCCCCCTCAAAGGGAGTCTACCCAGCCCTAGCCCTTACCAAACCTCCGAGCTGTCTGTCCTCCCAACTCATGCGTCCTGAGACCCCCAGATGTATTTAAATACCCAAAATGGCAGCATCAGTAAGCTCCTCCAAGCCAGAAAGGTATCTGAAAAGCAGCAGCTGGTGGCCACAGAGGCTCAAATCCCAGACGTCAGGGCCATTCCTACTCAGACCTCTCCAGTTCGGGAAAATGTCCCCATACTCAACCTCAGTGGCGAAGGTGCCCCATGTGGCTCCAGAGCCTCCCGAGAGACCCGCTGGGCCTGAAGCTAGGGCCGAGCCCAGCACGTTCATTACCTCTCTGAGGGTGGATGTGGTCTTCGGGAAGGGCCGGCCTCCTGTGAGTGAGTGGTATCTCCCCTCCAGCACAGTCAGTCTCTCCTTCTCCTGCAAGCCCCAAGGGGCCGAGTCGGCACGAGGGAAGACCAAGGGAAGGGGGTCCCACCTGGCCTCCACACACGTCTCCCACCATCGCGCCCCAGCCCACCCCGCCTGGGCTACCTTCTGCAGCAGCTGCAGGGAAGCGTTCTTGTCCCTTGCCAGGCGCTCCGACTCTTGCACAGCCTGGGCCCGGATCTGCCCCGCCTGGCTGTCCAGGATTGCCAGGCGCTCCTGGAGGAGAGGGGGGCCAGTCGGTCAGGCCTGGGAGACAACAGGGCTGAGCCCACGGGGAGACCCGTGGCTTGGGCGGAAGGCATCAACCAGCCCTTCTGCTTGGCTTCCACTCACCCCGGGGAAAACAGGCAACTACAGTCAGCTCTCCCCTCAGCCCTCCCTCAACCAGCAACTCCTGTGCCCTGCCGTCAGCGAGTCCAGAACCCGGGGCACAGTGAAGAGTTCCCCACCTGCCCCGCCCCCCCCGCCAAGTCTGCTGCCTTCCCGGCCGGGACCTCCTCACCAGCCTCCCGCTCCCACTCTCTCGACTGTCTGGTGGGCTCCACACTGCCACAGATACCTTCTTAAAATGGCCTTGGAGGTTTGTTTTTGTTTGCTTATCTGAATTTTCAAACCCTTCCAAAAATATATACACATTACTTGAATAATTTTTTAAAAATTCACCAGTAAGGTTAGATGACTCCTCTCCTCAAAATCTTCGAGTGACTCCCCACTACTCACAGGCCAGAGCAGGGACTCTGAGGCCGGCATTTGAGGGCTCCTGGAACGGGGCCTCCACCGAGTCCCCGGAGTCTGGCCGCGGGGTACAGCAAGCTGCGAAGCTGCACGCTCTCAGGCCTTTCTAACACCGCCCCCCTTAGCCGGGGAGAGCGGCCCCCGACCTTCCACCACCGAGGGCTCACTTATCCTCCAAGGCCTGAGGGAGCGCTACTTTCTCTCCCAACACCTTCCTCAATCACCACTCATTTCTCTGCTCCTCCCTCTGTGCTCAGATGACTCTGTAGCGCCCTCTGCCTCATACTACTGGTACTTGTGAACATGTGTCTCCATCACCACCCAACCCAGGCTGTCCCATCCAAGGGCAGGGTCAGTGTCTTAGATTCTGCCTTCATTTCCCCAGTAGAGCTTAGCACAGTGCCTGGCTCAACAACCATGGGCTAAAAGGAAATGAAAAGAGAATAACGTGAGAGAGAAGGATGGGGGATGGGGGGGAAAATGGGCTGGGTTAATCCCAGGAGGGCTTCCTGAAAGAAGTGGCCTTAAACCACCACCTTTAAGAGAGTAAGACGTGAGCAAGGAGGGAGGGAAGAAGGGAGCTGTCCTAGATCTGGGGTCAGCCCAAGGGGTAATCCCCACAGCAAAATCTGCTGTTTATTGAGAACCTGTTAGTACTCAAAAACTGCGCTAAATGCTTTGCATTTGTTACCTCATTTAATCCTCTTTTGAGGCAGGTGCCTTTGTGCCCATTTTACAGATAAGAACACTGACATAGGGGCACCTGGGTGGTTCAGTTGAGCCTTCGGCTCAGGTCATGATCTCAGGGTCCTGGGATCAAGCCCCATGTGAGGTTCCCTGCTCAGCGGGAAGTCTGCTTCTCCCTCTCCCTTTGCCCCTCCCCTCACTTGAGCACACACGCACCCACACTCTTTCTCAAATAAATAAATAAATAAAATCTTAATAAAAAACCTGACATATTTAGGAGCTAATGAGTGCTAGAGCTGGGATTAGAACCAAATCTGTTGGGACTCCAAAACCAGTACTCTGAACCACTCTGGATCACAGTGGAGACGGGAGCACCAGACACCAGGGCAGATGCAGCCTGGCACGGGTGGGACACTGGGAGCTGAGGGAGGAGGGGAGGCTGAACAGGCTCAGGAGAAGGCAAGGGAAAGAATGTGACCCCCAGGGTCCCAGTGGCTCAGCTCGGTTCCTAGCAGCCAGGGTGGGCATGGGGAGGAGACAACAGAGGTCGAATCCTGCTGACCCCTCCCAAACTCCCTGGAGCTTACACCCACCAGGACCTCAAAGGGATGGGATGAGCTGATCTAGGGCTCCCGGCTGCATCCTCTCCAGAGGGAAGAGGAAGAGGCTGGAGAAGTGCCAGCCCCTGGCCCCAGGGCAGTACAGCATAAGGAACAGATACTTTGGGGCCAGGCGGGCCTGGGGTCCAATGCTGACTCTGAAGCTTGTAAGCTGAGAGGTGTGGGGCAGATACGTAGCTTCTCTGAGCCCTCATTTCCTTGTCTATAAAATGAGGATAAGAGCACTGGCCTGTGAGAGCGTTGTAAGGTTGGCATAAGATAACCCAAGAAAGCCTCCTGGCACACACCCACGTGCTTGGGCAACGCTAGCTTGCTTCCTTCCTTCCATCTGTCTCGCATCTGGAAGCGGATGCATTTGTAAGGCAGAGAAACTGAGGGCGAGGGGCAAGGGATCCAGACGCAGGGGGAGGGCCAGCAGCTCCCCACATAGCACCAGACTCAGGCTAGCCCTCGAGACCCCAGCCACCATTTTCAACACCCCTCCCCTGATCTCACTGCCCTCACCTCCCACCCACTCACTCCAGCCGTCTCAGGCACATGAGCTGCTGGACCATCCTCCCCCTTCTCCTTCCCGACTTAACACAAGTCTCCTCCCAAATGTACTCCCCACCTTCACATACACACACACACACACACCCCCTATCCTGGGCTGGCTGAGATCAGGAGCAGAGGATCACCGCATCCGGAGCTCCAGAACTGGTGAGGATACCATACACAATCCCCTTGTTTTCTGGCTCAGCTAAGGCTGAGCCACAGCTGGAGCCTAGGGGATGCCCTTTCTAGGACCACGGGTTGGCTCGATATCCAGACCTCAGCACCTTGTATGTTTCCCAGCGCGTCCACCAGACAGACAGATCTACAAGAGCAGCAAGCCTCCCCCCAGCCTCCTCCTCCCCCATCTCGACCTTTCATTTCTCTGCCCACCCCGGCCGGCTCCGAACGGGAGCCCCGTCCACTCTCCACTGGGAGCGCACACTCACTAACAGCGCCTGCTGTCCGCCCAAGCGCCCTCAGACTACCCTCGGGGCCCAGGCTGTCCTCACACACACCGTCCTGCTTCATTCTCTCAACAGCCTGTTCTTGGTTTGCAGAGAGGGAAACTGAGGCTCAGAAAGGTAAAGTTAGCTTTTAGGGGGTCATCAGCTGGGATCCAGCTCACTGGCCTCCAACCTCCCCTCTGGCTCCGGGCAGGGGATGGGGCGGCGCGCACCTTCCTCTTGGTGATGCTGCGGAGCAGCTCGGCCTTGCTCCGGAGCAGCCCCTGGCCAGTCAGCTCCCGCTCCTCCTCCACGCGGCTCTCCCGCTCCAGCTGCTGGAACTCCAAGTCCTCAAACAGCTTTGTCTCCGTCTCCAGGGCCTCGGCCTCCTTGAACGACAGTGACAGAGGGGGTCAGGTGGTGCTCGGTACCACTCCGGGCCTGGAAGGCCAGGCCACAGAGGGGGGGCAGGGGAGTTCTGAGGGCTGGCCCCAGGGAAATCAGGGAAGGGACCTGCCCCCGCCCAACCCCCTTTCCTCTGCTTGGCTTTGCCCCTTGCTCGGGGCATCAGTGCCTGGAGTAGCAGAAAGGAGAAAAGCGCTCCCCCCATCCTTCCCGGTCCCCTCCAAGCCACAGCACCGACCCTGGTGTCCGGCAGGTACTGCAGGGCCCAGGTGGTCCCGTCCCACCGCTCTCCTCTCTTCTGGGTGGGTGGCCCTCGGGGGCCAGGGAAGGGGGGCTGGTGAAACTGACCCTTCTCAGCTGCTCCTGTAACTGTTCCCGCACTGACTCGGGGCAGTTATCGAGCTGCGTCTGGAGCTCGGCGTAGAGCGCCTGGCGGGCCTCCAGGTGCCTCCGTCCCGTGGCCAGCTCCGCCCTCTCCTGGTCGGCGGGAGGGGGGGGGAGGGCGGGCACAGGGGAGAAACAGAACACACACTCCTCAACTCTGGCCCGCGGGCAGCGGCAGCCATGGGGGGGGCGGCCAGGGAGGGAAAGAGCCAGAGCCGGGGAGCGGCAGGGCGGTGGGGGGAAGAAGCCGAGGAAGAACAAAGGAGGATACGCGGGAGAGAGAGGAAGAGAGAGGGGGAAGGCGCGTGGGAGGGGTGAAGCACGGGAGAGGCGCAGGACACTCGCAGGTGCAGGGGGCCGTGTCCGACAGCCAGACGGGCGGCTCTCGGGCAGAAATTTTGGTCTCTTGGAGTCCCCTGGACTAGAAACTGTTTGGGGAGGTCCTAAGAAAAGCCCTCTGTCTTCTCTCCAAACCCATCAAGGCCGAAGCTGCTTCCCCATCACAGACGCCCAGCCTCTGGCCCCTGCTTCTCCCCCTCTTCCACCGCCTGGAGACCAACATTTCACCCTGGGGCAAAGGGTAGAGCCGGCGGAGGGTTAAGTGCAGGGGCTGGGAGTGACTCAAAGCTGGAGATGTCAAAGCTCCGGGCAGTCAGTGCAGCGGCGGGACCCCAGCCCGACTCCCGGGGCCTCCCTCCCTCCTGCCCGGCGTGGAGGTGGGGGGCTGGTGCTGCAGGCTGAACTCCAGCAGAAGAGGGTTGCAATTAGTTCGGCCGTTACCGTGGCAACAGGAGCCCCAGGAGTGGGTACAGAGAGGAGGTGGATAGCTCTGTCTGGGGCGAGATGACACCTCCAAGGGCGGGAAGGGGGACGAGGGGAGGAGCTGGTGAGTCACCCCTCCGAAGGACAGGCAGAGGAGAAACTATGATTACTGATTCCAAAACCAGAGTGGGGCTGTGGGCTGGGGAGGAAAGCCGAGTGAACCTTCCCCACGGCCACCACCCCCACCCCCCACCACCACCTCAAATAACTGGGCTCAGAGAGAAGGCACAGTCCTGACTTCCAGGCGATGCCAGGTCAGTGAGAAAGGAAGTTAGGCAGCTTCCCTCTGAAATGTTGAGCTTACTTGAAGTAAATCCCTATGCGGAATCCTGCCCCGCCCTCCCCTGACCCACTCTCCCCCATCCAGGGAGAGGAGGACCCAATCAGGCCAGTTCCTGGGGTCCAAGAACCTCCCCCTCGTTGGACTCAGCCTTTACAACACCCTACGTTCCCGATGGCTCAGGGGTGGGAGAAGGGAAGAGGCCTACACATTCCCACCCTCCGGCTGGGGTATTTGAGCTTGGGAAACCCCAGGGCGGAAGCTGGGAAGGGCAGCCACAGTGTGGCAGAGAGAACCCGTCCAAACCCTCCCCAGGCCATGCCTCCCCAGCTGCACCTCCAGACCCCTCAGCTCCGAAAGCAAGAGAGGGAAGGGAGGCAGATGGCTAGAGGACAGCCGGCTTCTCCCTGCTGTATGGAGGTAGCACCCAGGACTCTTCCAAATGGGGGGCGCTCTTCAGGCTGAGAAGCTCCCCGGCTAGGCACTTCCCCCAACCTTTACCCCTCTTGCCAATGCACCATTGAGTAAAGTTGAGCTGTGCCCCCTGTCCATTCCTTTCTGATCAAAACCCTGGGGTCCCACACCAAGAAAGGAAGGAGGCAGAATTAGACAGGGAGAGGTCAAGGGCACGGCGGTTGCCCCTGGAGTTAGTACAAAAGCAGGCGTGGCTCAGCCCTGCCTGGGTGGCACTGGCAGTTAGGGGCATGCGGAGAGCCCAGGACAGTGATTAGAGGGGGCATTAGTGCAGGCCTGGTTGGTAAGCGTGGAGTTAATTTGGCACAGAATTTGGGAGTGTGGTTTTAGGGGCCAGAGCCAAAGCTCCAAAAAAAAAAAAAAAAAATTGCAGGGACGTCAAAGAATTTTTAAGACTCTCAAAATTGGGACAGGAGGAAGACGCTCTCAAAAAATTCAGAAGGAAATTTAATTCTTGGTAAAAATACTGTCATAAGTCCAGAAAGAGGTGGCCCCGCTCCACACTCCAGAGCTTCTGGCACGTTGTTGGGCATCTTGGGCCTGGCGGGCTCGGCTCCTGTGGGACGGAGCGCCCCCTGCAGGCTGGCACGGGATCTGAAAAGGGCGGGGGCAGAAGCTGGGACCACCTGGGATGGGAGGCTGCAGATCCTGAAGGCTCAGGGGAAGAAGAGACGTGAGGGCCGTCTCCCAGAGATCACATCCTGAGCACCCGAGGCATGCCATGCCGGGCAGGAGACATTCTCTCGTTGGAGGGACCCAATCCCGAACCACTTCCCCATTTCCCCAGGCCCTCAGGCTGTGCTCACTGCCCAGGAAGCGGTTTTGGCACTGCCTAGAAGGGCCACGAAGGACCGGGAATGGCTGGCACCCAGAGGTAGCACAGAGACCCAGACAGAGGAGACCCCAGACCCCAGCCCAGGCCCTGACAGTGCCCTTCAAGCTGGTACCTTCCACAGAGGACAAGGCCCCCTGCCCCTGGGCGACACAGGAACCGCCGGGTCTGAAGGATGGCTGACGAGGGAAGGGGTGAGAGGCCTAGAGGAGGCACTGCCCCTCCCCCAGGCCACCGGTAGCCAGCCTGGGCCAGGCCAGCTGTGCGTTACCTTGTCCCTCTCCTTCTGGATGCCGGTCTCCAAGGTCACCAACTTCTCCTGCAGCTGGTCCATTGCCTTCTGCTCCTTCTGCAGTAGCACCCGCTCTGCCTCCCTCTCCCCCTGCAGCAACGCCCGCTCCATTTCAGCCTGGGGGCGACACCAGGGCCACAGGAGGGCCAGTCAAGGCAGATGGACTCAGGCCGCTCCAGAGGCCTTGCCTCGGTGGGGGAAAGAGTGCAGCCAGGGCCCCCATGGCTCACCTCCCGGGCCGACTCCTGCAGCTGCTGTTCCAGCTCCTTCACGCGGACCTTGAGCTGCTCCACGCGCCCCAGCACCTGAGCCCGCTCCTCTTCCAGGGCCAGCGCCTCGGCCTGGAGCTTGGCGCCAGGTGCATCTTCATGCTGCAGGGGGAGAGAAGCCATCAGCTGGGGGCGCCTGGAGCCTTCCATGATCAGACTCAGAGAATGGAGCCCCCATTCCTCAGGGCATTTGGAAGGGGTAGCTAGACGGAGAGAGGAGGCCAACTCCCCTCCCCGCAAGGGAAGCAAAACCAGCTCAGCCAAAGGCAATGGCAGTTCCCCCCTGAGCTCCAGGCCCGGAGGAGGCCCCACGGCAAGGCCGGGCAGAAAGCGTATCCAGGGCGCCTGGGTGGCTCAGTTGGTTGAGCGACTGCCTTCGGCTCAGGTCATGATCCTGGAGTCCCGGGATCGAGTCCCACATCGGGCTTCCTGCTGAGCAGGGAGTCTGCTTCTCCCTCTGACCCTCTTCCCTCTCGTGCTATCTCTCATTCTCTCTCTCTCAAATAAATAAATAAAATCTTAAAAAAAAAAAGAAAGAAAGAAAGCGTATCCATAGCCTGGGGACCGCATCAACACCTCTCATCCCCAGTCTCTTCCCAAACCTGCCCCTTCGGTGACCTCCCCCTCCCTGGACCTCGGCCCCTGCCACACCGGCCTCCTCTGCCCCCCAGCCCCTCTCGCCAGGCACCCCCCACCCCGCCCCACCTCCTGCTGGGTGCTCTCCGTGCTGCTGCACTCCTCCCTGAGGTTCTCCTCATCCGAGCGGTCCACGCACTCCCACAGGCGCTGGGGGGCACCTCCAGGCTCCTCAGCGCTCCGCCCAGAGGCCCCAGTGGCGCCTGAAAGGCCCCGTGAGGGCCTCCGGGCTGCCAGTGCCAAGGCTGCGGTGGCCTCCCCAATGCTGGGCAGCTCCCCGGCCTCGGGCCCCCCGTCGGCCCGGCTGTACTCAGCACACAGGTTCAGAATGGTCTCCAGGCGCTGGCGTTCCTGGGGAGGGTGCACAGAGCAGCGCATGAGAGTGGGCGAGGGAGGCCGGGTCCCAGCAGACCTGGAGCCAGGCGCGGCGTGCTACCAGGACGGAGAGCTAGGACACCAGGTACTCGGAGCTCAGAAGGAAGTCAGGAGAGCCCCAAACCCAAGGCCTGCGGAAGCAAAGGGAAGGAGGGTGTCCCAGGAGTAAGCAGGACGAACCAAAGCCACTGTGCCACCTGCCCACATGGCTAGCCCCTCCCATCTCCCAGCTTCCTTTCCCCTTTCGTTCTGTCCCCAAGGGGGCTTCCTTGTGGACACCCAGCGACACAAACTGGTGAGCAGGCTAAAGACCACAACGAGACACTGATAAACACTCGGGTGCTCATGCTGACTCAGACCCACAGAGATCTACAGACACAAGGGTACACAGGACCCCCACCCCCCACCCCACACACACCAGTCCTGACCCACAAGGACACAACATATGTGCTGTGCTTACATTTAACAGGCAGGTCCTGGCATGCACGGACGCACGCCAGCACACACACAGATAAACACAGCCTAGCATGCAGACAGGTGGGCACTGACCTAGACCGGGTTGGAAACCAGACCCACAGGCAGCTAGGGATCCCAGGTTCCCGCAAAGCTGTGCTCGGCCTGTGTACACCAGGCCTGGGACACGGTCGTCCTCATGCTGGCCCCAGCTCCAAGGTGCCCCCCCACCCCCACCCCCCCACCCCCCCCCACCCCCCGTGTCTTCCCAGCCAGGTGAGCCGCTGCCTGCCCTTGAGCACCCAGGCCCAGTTGTGAGTGCTCCAAGTGACTGCCACTTCATCCGTCCCCATAAACAGCCCCAGCCAGATACCTCTCGGGGCCCATGAAGTGAAGGAGGGACGGTGCAATCGTGCTCCCCATCTGTGACCCCTCTCTCATCCACAGCACTCTAGCCTTGAAGCTCCCCCCTCCCCGCTCCCAGGCACCCATGGCTCTGCAGGGGACCTCAACCTCAGGTGTCTCTCACTGCAGTGCAGCTGTGACCCCAGACACGTACCCAGCTTCCTTCCGGCTGCCTGCCCAGTTCCATGTCAAAAACAAAACCAGGAACAGAGCCTCTGGCACCCAGGAGGCTGGGCCAGTGCCCCCGCCCCTGCCCTAGGACCCAGATAAGCAGCCTGCCAGAGGTGGGAGGGGCAGGGCAGGTAGCCTCCAAGATTTAAAGTGGCAGGTGGGGCAGGTCAGGGCCGGTGGTGAGGTGTGTGCTTGTGCCTGGGGGTGGGGAGCCTGGGCCCCTCACTCTGCCTCCACCAGACTCACTGCTCCCTATCCAGGATGAGCCCCCAGGGTGGTCCAAGCATGCTCCTCGAGGCCAAGGCAACAACAGTGAAAAGATGTAGCGACAGAAAACACTGGGGATCCTGCCTCATCTCTCCCCCAACCCGCGACACAAACGCACTGGCCCGCACCCTCCAACCTCACCCAAAGCTGTCCCAACCTCTTCTGAAAAGCTCTCCAGACAAACCTCATTTCTGGTTCTCTTCCTCAAACCAATCCCATGGTCCCTGGGCCCCCCAGCAACCCCGCGCTACTCACAATCCATTCTCCTGTCCGTGTGCTTGAGTGTCTACACACCAGCCAGACCCCCCATGAGCTCCCTGCGCTATCCGGGGAATCCTGGCCCCCGCCCAACTCAGATGCTGTCCCTAGGACAGCTGCCCAGAGCCACACCCGGCCCCCAAATGCAGCCCCACATGTGCGTGCATGCACGCCGATGCACACAATCACAATCGGTCGGTCCCGCCCAGGGTCAGGCCAGGGGCGGCCCTTCCCTGCCACCCACCTTCCCAGATGATCCTGCCTGGGCCAGGGTGAGCAGCTCCTATACATTTGCAAAAGACCAAAAAGAAGAAAGAAAGAAGGAACTTTTCTAAAGAACAAGGGGCTCTTCTAAGAAAGGAGCCCTGGAAAGACAGGAGATTCCAATTCCAGCCCTGCCCCAGCTCGGACACACCCACCCTCCTCTGGGCCTCAGCCTCCGCATCAGGAAGACCCGCTTCTCCAGCTGAGAGGTGCCAGGCCTCAGCAGAAACGTGGTGCGTTTTCCTAGAGCTTTGTTATATTCAGGTAAATACCGCGAAATTTAACTTATACATTAAAACAAATGCCGTGTTATAGAAGAAAAGCAAGATTAACATGAACTTAAAATAAAGCCTTTGAGATTCCAAGCAAAGTTCTTCAGGGCACCAGACCCCTGAGGTACAGGTCACTAAGGTGCCTCCTGCAAGTAGAAAAGCTGGAGAAGCCCAGGCCCTTCCAAGGGCCCCTCCCACTCGGCCAGCTGGCCTGCCCACGCCCTGGCAGGGACCCCGCCACGGGCGGTGGCGGCCTCCCTGGCATCCGCTCACCAGCCTCTCCATCTCCTGCTCCCAGAGCCGTTCTTGGCGCTGCCGCCGGTGGTACTCCAGGAGGTCGTCCTCATTGTCACTGATCTCTGTGATGCTATTTTTCCGCTCCCGAGTGACAGGCACCCGCAAGTCCCCACTGGACAGCTTCCTCTGGGCGCGGGGGCTCTGGCGGGGCGAAGCCCCAGTGAGAGAGCCCAGACTGTAGGCTGGGCTCAGCCTGCCGCTGAAGCTGCCCTTGCGGGGTGCCAGGGACTCCCCAAGTGTGGGTGAGGGGCTCCGTGTCCTCCGGCCCCGAGCCCCCAGGGTCAGTGAGAAGTCCTCTGGTGAGGCCCCATGGGCGGCCCAGCGCCGGGGCCGGGGACTCTCTGCCACTTCTCTGGTGAGCTTGGGATCTGGAGCAGTCCTGGTGGGCATGGGGGACAGTGCCCGTCGGGACAGAGCTGGGCTCAGCGGAGGGAGTTCTCGCATACTGTCCAGGCCCCGCCGGCCCAGGCGGGGACTCTCGGGAGGCTGCAGGGTGCGGGCGGCTGGCCCATCGGAAAATGTTCGGCCCACCAGCTGGCGTGAGGGGCTGGTTGTCAACAGCCGCTCGGTGCCCGGCAGCTCACGGAAAGGGCTGGGAGGGCGGTCCTGGAGTGTGCCAATCTTGTTTCGGGGAGCAGGGACCGGAGGCTGGAACTTGGGGCTACCAGGAATGCTGGTGGGTTGGCTTCGGGCCCCGGAAGCTGGGTACTCACTCAGGCTGATAGCCACCATGGGCAGCTGTCCACCCAGCCGGGGGCTCTCGGGGGCTCTGCGGGCCTCCGCCAAGACAGTGGCTGCAGGGCTGTCTGTCAGCAGGCCTCGGAGGCCAGGACTGGGAGGCCTCTCATGACCCCCTTTCCTGCCCAAGCGGGGGCTCTCAGAGGCGCGGGCACCGCTCGGTCGGGACTGTGGGGGCTGCAGGGCCAGATGGTAGCTAGAAGAACGGGCAGGTACCAGCGGGGGCATGGAAGGCGCTGGCTCCTGCCCGCTGGGTGAGTGGCTGGCACAGCTTCCGCTGCTAGCTGGTGAGGAGAGTGGAGAGAAGGCTGGAGACGTGTTCTCATAGCTGGAGCCCACAGACATGGCGCCAGGGCTGGTTGGGGGGGACAGCAAGTAGCGCCCCCCATTAGCCATGGGCGACAGTGGGGAAGTCGCGGCAGGCTTCTTGCCTGCAGCTCCAGGCTCCTCTAGCACCAGTGAATCCATGATTTCCTGCAGGTCCTTCTCAATAGAGCTCACCAGGGAACTGTGGCTGGCACAGGCGGAGGGTCCCCGGGTTGCCGGCTGTGGGCTGTGGTTGCCATTCACCAGGCTTTCTGACTCTGCTGGTGGGAAACGCAAAGCCGTCTCAGGCCCTAGCCTTCAACCCTGGGGAGCTATGGATGCACGAGAATGAGGGCACTCTCCGGCCTTCTCCTAGCCTCTGCTAGGAGAGCCAGGTGACCTGGGTGCTTCTCTGCCACTGAACCGCTGGGCAACCTTAAATCACTTGCCCTCGGTTGCCTTCCTTTCTATAACGGAAGGGGATGGGCACTGCTCTCTGCTGGCTCTGACGTTTCCGGCTTGTGACAGGGCTGCTAACAGTGCCAGCCACTTCTAGGCCCAGTGGTGCTGGGCTCACCCCAAGAACAGGCCCCCTCCCCGCCTTGGTTTCCCCAACCTCCTATCCCTCTCGTTCAGGAAGGGCAGATGGACATTCTGTAAAGGGGCCGGGGGCATGCTGTGGAGCTGGCCAGAAGTTCGGGGTTGGGGGGGGTCCAGTCTAATAGGACATGAGGGCCTCCCAGCACAGCAGCGGAAACCTGGGAAAAAACACAAACCAAACCTCCAGTGCTGGGCAAGAGGGGTGTCCCGTGCCATTCTGTGCGGCCGGAGGTGGGGAGGGCCCGGCACAGCTGGGCAGCCCCTGGAGGCCAGGCCGGCCGGCAGCTTGGTGCCTCCAACTGTTAGCCCACTGAGCCACGCCAGCGAGAGCCTGCCTTGGCCCTGCCCCGGGCCTCGCCAACCAGCCAAAAGTCCCTAGAACCACCGCCCCAGACAGCTGCGGGAGTGGCGTGACGAGGCAAGGGGGAGAGCAGGGTAACGCCAGCCGGGGAGTGGACTGGGAACCCAGGCTCCCGTGGGGCTCACCTGCCGTCCACGTCCGCCTGTCTCAGTACCACACTGACACCTGACATCCTCTTGAATGCGCAGAGCCTCGGGCGCGGGGCTCACTGGCGGCCCCGCGGTCTCCCCCCTCCCCCACCCCCTAGGCAGCTGGGTTGAGGGGCATGGTGCCGGCTCCCTGCAACAACCACCCACTCCCCCCTGGGGGTCAACAAGTCACACACTAAAGGCAGCCATTCCGCCGAGTAACGGGCTGGCATAGTCTGGGGGAGGGGCAGGGCCCGAGGACCTAATCACCAGCCGGTGGGACCCCCCAGCGCCTGCAGGGGCTCGACCTAAGGCCTCCTTCTGCCCCCTAAGGCCGCCGTCAAGGCTGAGGTTCACTGGTGGTGACACAAGAGGCACCTAGTGGTTAGGGTCCCAGGCGCTGAGGTGGCATCTTCCAGTACAGTGGGGCTGCCAGAGCCCCCTGTCCCTGGGGCACATGATTCCCCAATCCCAGCCAAGCAGCACTTCTTGGATCTCTCCCAGTAGCCAGACTGCCTGGCATTCTCCACCAGTGGCCCAATGGCAGGTGGCAGCAAGCCCAGACCATGGGTAACGTCCTGCCCTGACACCGCAAGCATAACTGGAATGGGCAGGGAGGAGGACCATCCAGGAGGACCACCAACCCAACCCCCGGCCCCAGCTGGGCATCTACCTGAGCCAGGACTGTAGGGGGGCCCTGGGGCCCGGCCCCCGGCCGGAATCATGCTCTTCATCCACTTGGCTTCGGCTGGGTGGTTAAAGCGGAGGAAGGTGGACTGGCCCAGGCACAACATACAGCCTACAGAGAAAGCAAATGCTGAGAAGGGCAGGTAGGGTTGATGCAGCCCTCACCCCAAAGCACCAGTGGGCTCCAAAGAGCCGTGGTCCCCGCACTCGGGGTCTACACGGACCCCGCCTGACCCTGCCTGACCCTGCCTTGAGACAGGGCAGAGTGGAAAGAGCACTGGTTTGTGAATCCCAAGATTGGACTCCTAGTCCTAACTCTTGTTACTTGTGGTGAGATATTCAGGTGAAGTCACCTCCCCTCTGAGTCCAGTTCTCTCAGGAGAGGAATGAGGATAATACCACAAACCTTGCAGAGTTAATAAGACCAATGTATGTGGCCGCCTGGGTGGCTCAGTTGGTTAAGCAACTGCCTTCGGCTCAGGTCATGATCCTGGAGTCCTGGGATGGAGTCCCAGGATGGAGTCCCGCATCATCGGGCTCCCTGCTCAGCTGCGAGTCTGCTTCTCCCTCTGACCCTCCCCCGTCTCGTGCTCGCTCTCTCTCATTCTTTCTCTCAAATAAATAAGATCTTAAAAAAAAAGACAACGTATGTGACGGCGTCTTGTGAACAGAGGTTCTTCAGAGAACACAGACACCCATGTCCCCCCTCAACCTGTACCAGTGATCCATCTATCTGCCCCTTGGGTGGAAAAGTCAATTTGAGAGGCAGCAATTTCCAGGATCAAAAAAAGCTCTGAGAGAGGGGACAGGGGAAAACCATGAATCAGTTAGATGCCGCGAGAGGAACCAGATTTTGCTTCCTGGCTCCGACTCCTCATCATCCTCCTTATCATCGTGTGGCCTGGGGAGAGCCATCAGCCTCTTTCTCTCTGACAAAGCACCCTCTGGCCTGCCATCTTCCTGCTCCTTGGTCTTCTCTGGAATCTAACCAAGCCTAGGGCCAGTGGGCCCTGCCTCAGCCAAGCACATTCCCAGGCAGCAGACACAAGCCCAGTCCTGCCCAGTAAGTGTGACTACATGGAGAGGGGAGGGTGTGTGGGAGCCAGAAATGTAGCCAGGGGCACCAAGAGTGTGCACAGCTGCAGGTGTGCCCACGGGCACCTGAGCCTGGCTCACAGCACTCCTCCTCCTGGCCACACTACAGGATTCCTGCAAAGGATGCTGTGCTAGGAGACGCCAGAGCGCTGGTGCTCTCTACAACCACCCTCCCACTTTGTCTACGCCACTGCCTCCAGCCTATCAACCCAATCTGGTGCCACTTGGCAGCCCCCAAGCTTCATGCCAGTCTGAGCTAAGACTGGCAGGGAAGTCTACATTCCTGGACGCTGAGACAGTTCAGCTCAGGCAAGCCACAAGGGCAAGGGGCATCCAGGCCACGTGGATACCATGGCACTAGTGGGCTCCAAAGACCCCCACTGAAGAGCTCAGGAGCCCACTGCTGGGACCTTAGGCGTCGCTGTGGCCGGTAGGGAAGGGGCTAGCAGGCCGAGCAGCCCATAACAGATAACCAGAGTGGACAACACCACCCACTGCTCTGGCACACCCAGAGGCCCTCACAAGCGGGCGGGCACCAACAATTCTAAAGACTGATGGATGGTTAGGAGAGAGAGGAGCCTTCCCGGACAAGCCGCCAATCAGAGGAGCTGATCCCAGAGTAATCATAACCGGAATAAATAATAGCCAACCACACTTCCACCTAATTACAACCACAGCTGTTTCAGAAAGAACCCTGCTGGCCCCTCCCCCTCCTTTCAGCCCTTTAACAAGCTAATTAATGATGAGTTCGCAGGGTCTAGACAGACCCACTCAATCCTAGATTGATGCGGGTGGGGTGGGGTGGCGTGGGGTGGGGTGGGGTTTGGTGGGCAAGGATTGGGAGCCTGATCACACAGCCCACTCTGGGACTGAGGTGGGGAGTCTGAGTGGATTCCAGCCCATCGTGCCAGGACCTGGCACCCAAAGACCCTCGGCCCTGGCTTCTATAGCTGAGACTTCCCTGCCCTCTTTTCTACCCCTCAGCCTCCTCCACAGAGGGGGTGTGGCCTTGCTGCCTCTGGGCTATAAATAGGTGATGCAGCAGAGCTGAATCTGTATTAATAGAGTGGGCAGGAGGGCAACAGGACTCAAGAGCAGCTCAGTCCTGCCCAAATTAACTTTCTATTTGCACTCAGGGGCCCCAGGCATTGCCCCAACTCCAGTCCCTACTGCCCCAAGGGCCTGGTTAGCCTATTTCTGGGAGGTAACCTCCTCTCTCGGTCCACTCCTGCCCCACACCTCCAAAGGTCAGCCCATTCAGGAAACCCAAGAACCTCTTGTCATCCAGGCAAAGTTGTGGCCGGTGCCCCCCATCCCCAAAGGGCACCGGGCCCAGCTGTGTGTGTGCAGGTGGGTGGAGAAGCTGCACATCTGGAGGGGAAAAGAAAAAGAACAACCAGGGCAAAGGAGAGGGCGGATCCTACCTCTTGAGAGACACGGAGGGGAAACACCGCGCACACACACTCTCTCCTACAAGCTCACACACATACCCGCTCCCAGAAACATACAGGGGGGCAGACCTGCTCCCACACTCACGGACTGACAGTCACTGCTCAGCGGGCCACACAAATAGAATGGACTGGCCAAAGGGAGGCTGGGGTGAGGGGAAGATGCGAGGAAGAGCCCCCGCCCTTCCATCAGACACCCCTCTCAGCTCCAGCACGGGCTTTCCCCATCCTCATCAGGACCCCTCAACCCCTTCCGGAGGCGGGTCCATGGAGGGGACTTCCGAGCGCGGGGTAGGGGGGGGGAAGATGAGGTCTGGCCGGCCGACCGACGAGTGGCCCCGAGCCCAGACCTCCCACTCACAGATGTTCAGGGCACACAGACCATCGAGTCTCACAGCGCCCCCGCTCCTCCAGAGGAGCCGGGCCACCCCGCCCCCCCCCCGCCGACTCGCCGTCGCGCCCTCAACACCCCACCCCAGCCCCTCCCAGTCCCCCCCCCCGCCCCAGACCCCCCCCTCCCGCTCCTCGGTGCCCGCTGCCCGGGAGCTGCGGCCGGCCGGGCGGAGGACTCACCGCCGAGTCCGGACCTCCGCAGCGCCGGCCCCCGCTAGCTCGGGCCCTCCAGGCTCCCCGCCCGCCCCGGGCCTGCGAGGGGGCGCGGGCCGACCTCCCGCCGCGGGCTCCAGGCTCAAAGCAGCTAGCCGCCAGGCAGCCAGCAGCCGCCAGGGCCCGGGGAGGGGCGGGCCGGCCACCGGCGGGGGAAGGGAGCCAGGGAGGGAGGGACAAAGGAGAGGAGGAGGGGAAGAGGAAGTGATGGAGGAGAGGCGAGGGGAGCGGGATGGAGAGGGCGGGGCGGGAGGATGCGGGCGGCCAGCCGACCGACCGGGGACTCCGAGTCCGGGGTGCAGGAGCAGAAGTGAGACGGGGAGGAAAGGTGCGGGGGGAGTTGACGGAAGGAAAGGTAAGGCTAAGTAGAGGCCAGAGGGTGAAGCGTCGGGAGGCAGGAGTGAGAAGCAGGGTCTCACTGAGAGCCCTGGAGGCCCCGGAAGGGGCCAGCCTCAAACCCGGCTGGCTGGTCACCTTGGGCCAGTCACACCCCCTGGCCTCAGATCCCTTACCTACAGAATGAGGAGGCTGTCTTCACTGACAGCAAAGGTTGGGCTCTGACATTCCATGGCTCCCAGGGCTCCAGCTAGGTCACTAGGTTCCAGCTCTGGCCCTCCCTGCAGGCACTGTGACAGGATCACTCCTGGGCTGGGAGTTCAGGCCTAGGCGGTGCTCTGTGCAATGTGAGCAGCACTGAACCCGGCTCCCCTCTCCAACCTAAACACCACCCTGCTCTCCACACGCCCAGCAGCTCAGCTCAGCTCACCCCACCACCCAGGCTGGACCAAGGCACTGCCCCTTCCAAGCCAGTCCACCGCCCTGGGGCTCCGGAAGCCAACCCCACCTCCTCCCAACCACCACCACCAGTTGTGCTGGTCTTCCGAAGAGCTCTCCCACCCCAGTGAGGCACCTTCCCATCTGGAAAACACAGTGCCACCTGTCTCTGGAGCCCCCAGGGGCTGGCTGGGCTTCTGGGCCAGGCAAGTACCCAGCCCCCAGCCCGGGCCCCAGACAGTTCCTCTTGTTCCAGAGACCCGCCCTCTGGACACCAGAACCTTAAGGGACACAATGTGTTTTCTCTCAGACGTACCCTATATGCTCAGAGCTCACACGCCTCACACACGTTCTCCGATACACACCAACACTTGCCCAGTCACACAGACACCGCCTTGGCTGTGCACACCGAGTCACACAAACACCCCAGCCGAACACACCCTGTCTCTCATACACGCTTATTCCCACCCACATAATACCCCTCTTAGTTACACACTCATTCAGGCACAGACATCCTTTCACTCAGTCGCTGGAGAGACTCTGAAATCAAAAGCCAACCTCCTTAGAGAAAGAAAGGATTTCTCCACCCTTGCCAAGCACCTACCCGCACTGCCATACCCCAGGCTCACACGCGCACGTGTATCTCACTCCCCTTCTGAAGGAAAATGGAAGACCCATATAGGGTTAAATGCAAAATAGGGGAAGGCTTTAAGAAAAAAATCTCAGGAAGAATGATTCATCGGTCTGGAAACTGTGACAGCCAGCTGGACAGACCCAGACAGACACGGAGGATGCCCGCCAGTGAGAAATAGGGCAGGAGGCAGGCGCGAAGAAGGGAGCAGCTAGAAGCCTTTGCTTTTTCTCTCCTCCTTTTGATCTTTATCTTATAGCAGAGGACGGCTGGAAGCTTCACTCCCATTTTACAGAAGGGATAACTGATAATTGGGTAGGAGAGGAAGAGGCTCAGTGTCCTGGATCCCAGAGGGAGATAGCTGGATTACCCAGGAAGCCCAGGCTCCCCCGGCCATGTTCCGAGGAGCCCCCCCCCCTTCTGGCCTTCACACAGCCCCTACCCACCAATGAGGGGCTTAGGGAGGGAAGGAGACGTGGAGACTGGGCTGGCAGCGAATGCTGGGGGTGGATGGGGACCTACTGTCTAGACAGCCTGGGCCCTGAGCTGTGTGGCTTTCTGGGTCCTCCCCTGGTCCTTCCCCTCCCAGAGCTTTCATGTGGTCTGGCGCTGTGGTCCCAGGGCGGGGCAGCCCCGGCCGATTGAGATTCCTTCCTATTTCCTTGCTCACATAGAAAAGAGGACAGCGTGCGATGTGCCAGAACACCGGGGTATGGAGGTGGGATCAGGCTCGTCCTCGGCTCCCTCACGCCACGCTGCCGTGTCTGCAGCTTTAGCAAAAGCTAAAGGCTGGCGTCTGCTTTCTGCCTGCTCCCCCTCTCCGCCCCGCCCCCCCAGGCCCAGGCATGGTCCTGCTGGAAGAGCCTGTCACTGCCATCTCTACTCCTCATGACATGTGCCTCCCCAAGTTGCCTCTGGCTGGCACAGTGCCCAGAATGATGCATCTATGGACGACCTAGCCGGGCCAGAACCGGCTCCTTGTTCTTTATAGGGTAGCCCTCTGTTTTTCAAAGAGGAGGGTCCTCCTATAAGGCTGGGGCAGGGGAACAAGACAGGGAACGCGATCCTCTTGTACATATGCCCACAGATAGGCACGGGGCCAGTGGGTTCTCAAATCCACCTGGGACTGCACACATGGACCCTTTGGTACCATCAGTCCTGAGTTCACCCCCATCCCCCACGTGAACACGCTGATCCATAAACACAAGGAAAGACACAAACAGCGATACACAAGCCCAGAGTCACAAACACATCCGGAGATCTATAAACACACTCCAGTTACACAGACACACGGAGATAGCACATGCACCCCCCGAGCCACCCAGTTTCCAGGGAAACGCACTCCCAAGAATGTCCGGAGTGGGGCCAGGCAGGGCTGGGCTTGGTGCCTTGCTCCAGAGATGAGACAAGGAAAGTCTCAGCTCCCGGGAGCCCAGGGGAGGGGGAGTGCTAGGGGGAAGAACACCCGCTCCTTTGTGCCTCTGCATACCCCTCCCGGGGCTGCCAAGCTCCTGAGACAGGCAAGCCCAGGCAAGGAGGCTATGGGAGTGGGAGGGAGCCAAAGGGAAGGGGGTTTAGGGTCAGAAGAGAGTGGGAGGGTACATACTTGGCAGGGTGGGTCCTTGGCTGGGGAAGAGTTAGGGGTCACCGGGGCCACAGGAAATGCCTAAGAATTCCATCTTGACCCAGGCCCTCCCTCTTCTCAGGGAACTAAATGATGCTCTGGAAAGACTGCACCAGAAGGCCCTACAGAGCATCCGTCCCTCCACCCTGCTCACAAGACACGTGTCCTTGCCCATGGATGCGAGAGGGGCCGGGGGCTGCGGGCCTAAGGGCTGGGCTCTTTCTCTATAGCCTTCTTTGAACTCTGCCCCTCCCTCTCCTTGCTGCTCTTCTAGCGCACTTCCACACACCCAAATCTTGGGGAGGATGTTCTCTTGGAGGTTGAAAGGGACTGTCAGGAACCAGATGGCATCACAGCCAAAGCCCCAATTTATGGGGGTTCTTCCTCTCATCTGGAGTCAGACAACTTGAAGCCCCGGAAGAGGCAAGGGCCTGCTTGCTGCGGCTGCCGCTGGCGGACCTGCGTCCCTAAAGCCACATGTCCCCCTCACACTCCCAAGGGCAAGAAAAAAGGAGTAGGGCAAGGTTGGGTCTCCTGGGTCAGCTGTGAAGGGAGTAGCATCTAAAGAGAGCCTAAGGGGTGTGAACAGAAGGACAGAGGGAAACAAAGGAATGAGTGGGATTTCCACTGCCAAGGAGCTTCCAGCCAGGAAGAGGCGAGAGTCCCCAGAAAACAGTGGCGGGATGTTAGTCCTCCCGCTCAGAGCCAGGCTTGGCCCATAGTTCCCAGCCTCGCGTCAACCCCACCTCTACCCCCCACCCCAAGCGTGCTTTGCTCACTCCCCTAATGTGACGATTCATTGTATAAATGGATGTCCAGGGCAGACACACCTGGTCTGTCAAAGTGCCACCTGGGCCGACCCCTAAACTGCCCGGTCACCATAGGAACTAGGGGCCCCAGTTTTCAGAGCCACCTGACACAACGGAATGGCCTGTGGCTTTGGGGAACAGGGTGGTAACCATATTCATGACCCCAAAGCTACTGTCAACAGCATTTTACCAGGAGTGAACGTGTCCTCAGCTCTCCCCTTTGCTCCATCCCCATCAGGGGGTACTGGCCACCCTCTCTACCTCTGCGTCTTTTCAGACCAACTCCCTCTTGGCATCACGGAACAACGCCAGGGTTGTCCTCACTGTTGCTCCAACTGCTCTCCCTTAACCATCACTAATGACCACTCCTCCGCTCCCCCCCCCCGCCCTTTGAATGCGGTCATCAGAACCTCTCCCCGCCACGTCCCCCTACCGAAGAGATGACCAGAGAAGAAAAGCAGGCTGAAGACAAATCTGGATGCTAGAGGAATTTGGGATGTTCCTGAGGCACGTCCAGAGGCACCTGAGCATCCCACTGGCTCCGCGTGGCCCCTCGGCGGTTACCATGGCAACCTCCACAGCAGGCTTCCCCAGCCCCTGGCCAAGGCTCTTCTGTTAACAGAGACCGACGCCTCTGGCTGGGGCGGGGGGGGGGGGGGGGGGGGGGGGGGCGGCAAGCCTTACCCTGAGTGAGCCGGGTGGGCTGCCGGGCAGGGAGCCCATCGATACTGCAGACGTTGCCACAAGGGTAGAGGGTGAGGGTGCCCCGCACGTTCTCGATGTAGCAGTGCTCTGGAGCCAGGCCCGGACCCTGCAGTGAGATGTCCCTGGCCGCGGAGCCAATCACTGTCTTCCCTGAAGCCGGAAGGCAAAGTGAGTCAGAGGCTGGGTCGGGAGGGCAGCAAAGGAAATATAAGCCCACCTCCTTCTTCACGAAGGGTCGCTGCCTACGACCGGCTGCCCCTTTTGGACCCCTGAGCCTGGTGGGGCCAGGCAGGGGTAGGAACTCTGGAAGAAAACTCTGGCTCACAGATGGGGGGACCCAGAGGGCACAGAGCATCCAGGCTCCATGGACAGAGAAGGGGAACTTCTTTTCTGCAGACCTTCCTTTAGTCCTTCCAACTCCTCGTCCCCAAGTCCTTTTCCTCCTCCAACCCGCTCCCCACTCTGTTCCTCCAAATCTGCCATCTCTCATTCTTCTCTCCCCCTTTCTGCACCTGCAACCCTCGCCCTTCCTCGCTCCCCTCCGTGCTGCAGCTTGCACAGCTCCCCCTGGCAGAGCCCCCGGGACTGGTATTTGGAGAATGTGGGGAATGTAGAATCACCCAGGCAACAAGTGCAGCCCAGGGAGAAGCCAGGCAGGGCAGAAGCCACCGGGGAAGGGGGCCGGGCCAGGGCCTTATCTTGGGAGGTCTGCCCCTACTCCTGGCCCTCCGGCCCTCCATGCTCCACAGGTACCTGCTCCCACGCCAGGCATCGCCCTGGAACGGGGCCCCTTTCTTCTTGGCCACACTGGTTGCTAAGAGCAATGGACTCTCCTGTTTCAGTGCTCTCCTCGTTTCTAAACTGATATTTAATCGCAGTCCCGGAGCCAGATTATCTACCAAAGAGCGTCAGGCAGTCCAGCGGGGCCGGGACAAGGGGGGCAAGCTGGTGAAGTGGGGTGGCATGGCCTCGCATCTGGGAGAGGCGAACATGGCGGACAAAGGGCAGAAGGGCCCCAGCACATGCCTGGGATCAGGGGCAGAAATGTCTGGAAGGACAGAGGGGTGGCAGGGGAGCCGCCCCTCCAGACTTACCTTCCTCCAGAGGCAGAAGGGTGATAGCCGTGCTGAGCCGCCCGCTGCCCAGGCTCACCAGATGTGGTTTGTCCGTTTGCACTTTCAGCCCTTTGCCTGTCTCAATCAGGTCCAAGGGCCCTTTCTGCAGGCAGTGGGGGTGAGGGATGAGCATCATGAGAAACTTCAGGCCAGACCCTGAGCGCCCAGTCATACTGACACCCTCTCTGGCACTTGCCCTCTCCAAAGGGCTCCAAAGGGCTCTGAGGATGTCGGAAAGGCTCAGCACAAAATCTTGCACGGAGCATTATCACACTAAATTGTAATGAGATCTGAATCTAGGCCACTAACTCGTCCCACTGGATTTATCTCAAGTCTTGGTTTAACTGCCCCTTTTGTCTATTAAGACAGAAACAAGGAGAAAGTGAGGGGAGCAAGCGGATGGGGAGGAGAAGGGGTGCTGCAGAGGAGGGCCAACGCAGACTTGTCACTGTAGACTTGTCTGTGGCCATCCCTTTGGCCATTGCTTGCCTCCGTGAAACTAAATCACAATGGAGGGCAGGGCCACGGATCAAGGAGAGGGACACAGCCCAGGGTCAATCTGTAAGCCGCTTCCTGACTTGCAAAGGGTATATTCTGGGTGAACCAATTAACCTGATTCAGATAGACTTAGCTGTTAATAGGCTTGGGACCTGGGGAAGGGCTCTCATCCCTGGGCTGGGGCCACAGGTGGGTAGAGGAGCCAAACCCACCCTCTCCAACAGCCCTCTTGCCCCTTGGCCTTGACCCTACTCACCTTTACCATTGCTTGGGTCTTGCATCCAGGGCCTCCCTGGTTCCTGTTAAGAGCGTCCATGGTCCTGGGGCTCCAGAGCTCCTGGGGACACAGCAGAAGGCGGGTGTTGGTGGGGAGGCCAGGGGAGGAAAGGGAAATGAGTTGGCTCTGCGTCCAGGTTCTCAGGGGCAGGGGGCAGTACCAGTCACCCTCATTCCCAGCAGGCTTAGGCAGAAGAAAAAGTGCAGGTAGCTCAGGATCTTGGTGCGGGGGAGGCAGTGCCTCATCTACGGCCACACACAGACACCCAGCACACAGTCCTGGCCCTTGCCACCATAAGCCCAAAGGCCCCTAGAGGCCCAGCCTCTATTTCTCTGCTTTCTTGCCTCTGACACCCAGGAGCCAGGCTTTGGCAGCAGCCTCAGACATTTGGAGCCAGAGGTAGGGTGGGGGAAATTACCTCAGTGAAGGAAGCTGGGGTCGAGGAACTCCCCCAGGGACACTGGTAGCCAGAGAACCCCCCCCCCCAGGCAGGGCTGAGAAGGAGCTCCCTCCCTGTGCCCTTCCCCTGCTCTGCCTCTCCCTTTGTCTCTCCCCACCCTTACCCCCACCCCCCCACCCCCCCACCCCCATCTCCCCAGGGGTCTCAACAGGGTGTCTGCTTAAAGGAGACGCCACAGGAAAAACTCAACCATTCCTGCCTTGTGTATGTCTCAACTCCTACACCTCCTCTTCCCCAGAAAGCAGTCTCACCCCCAGACAATCAGCAAAAAAAAACCCTCAGTGGTGACTAATAGCAGGAATACAGTTTTCTAAGGTTCTTTATCTGATCTGGTGGTGTAGGAAGCTTAGGTCTTTAGAACCAAGGGTAAAGTAGATTCCAGAACCAGAACTTGAACTCTTCCCACCCATCCTTTTTTCCCTGACTCACAGTTTTGGTGCCTGAGAAATGTGAGGGACCTTTGGGTACTCATGTGTGCCTGCACGCCCATCCCTTGATCATCTTGCTAAGGTTCGAAGCTTCCCATTTGTTGCTCAAGTGGGGCTGGGGACAGCTGTGAGAGCTTGGCTCAAGGTAGGAGGGAGACCCAGGAAGGCAGGGTTTCCCTCCACTTTCTCTTCTAGCCCTCGACCAGGGCCGGGTGACTTGGAGAGGAAGTGGGGCCAGAAGCCAGCATTCCAAGGAGTGTCTGACCCTGGCAGTGGGGCCCAAGGGCCTCAGCCATAGAGAGTTACTAATTTTACCCTCCCAGCTTCCACCCTTCCGGACCTGGACGGCATCATGTCCGTCACTGTGTCCGCCCAAGTTGGCGGAAGAGAAACCGGAATAGGGCCTGGGGCCCACCCCAACTCTGCCTGCGAAGAGGGAAGGCAAAGGCCATTAACCTACACCAAGCTCCAAGCTGGCCTGGTACCTCCCCAGGAGATCTGGCCATGGGGAAGGATTTCCAGGGTCAGAGCCTGCTGTCCTGTTTCCTTCCACTCAGGGAAATCCCTCGGCATTCTCCGAGGGAAGAGAGGTGAAAGAGTGGGTTGGGAATGGGGAGTTTACCTAAAAGAGGGAGTAAGAAAATAAAACAATAAATAATGGTGAAGGAAAGGCATCACTGTTTAGTGGAAAGAAAACTTTAGGCTGGGATGCAAGAGCCTTAAATTCTCACCCTGACTTTATTATTTATTAGCTGTGAGATCTTGGACAAGTTACTTAAATTCTCTGAGTGTCAAGTCATTCTCTATAAAAGTGGAATAATGACTTTTTCACAAAAGATTGTCTGGATTAGTGCTTGCCTGTGGCTAAGGGTAGGATGGAGAGTGACTATAAATGGGCACAAGATTTCTTTTTGGGGTGACTGAATTGTTCTAAAATGAAACTGTGGTGATGGTGGCACAGCTCTGTAAATATACTGTAAAAATCATTGAACACGCATTTCAATTAAGTGAATTTTATGGTATATATGTTATACCTCAATAAAACTATTTTTATTTTTATTTATTTACTTGAGAGCAAGCAACAGAGAGCACGAGTGGGGTGCGGTGGGGGGCAGAGGGAGAGGGAGAAGCAGACTCCGTGCCAAGCAAGGAGCCCAACTCAGGGCTCCATCCCAGAACCCCAGGATCACAACCCCAGCGGAAGGCAGACACCTAACCCACTAAACCACCCAGGTGCCCCAATAAAACTGTTTTGTTTTGTTTTTTTAAAGATTGGAGATGCAGCTATTATATTAAGTGACCCTCTGTGAAGCGCAAAGCACCATAAACATGCCAGTCATTAGTATGGGTTTCAAGATCTAGAACACGTCACTTCGTCTTTATCTGTCAAATTCGTCACTGTCACCCCGTTAGGCAGCTTTGGGCGTGTTCATTCATTTACACCAAAGAATTTCAAGTGGAGATGAAGACTGTAAAGGAATAAGGTTGATGGGGAACAGGAGTGATTAGAGGAGAGAAAAGAAGGAAACAATCATGTGAAAGGAGGGGGATGATAAGGAGGGAGGTGTGGGGAGAGACCGAGAAGATAAGAAAAGATGGAGAAACAGCAGGGTCGAGGCTGTGGGCCCAGCTCTGAAACCCAACCCAGGTGCAGTGGAAAGCTACACCCGACCGGCGCGTCCCAGCGGCGCTCGGACAAAGGGGCTGCCCCGCCGCCACCTGGGGGCGCGCTCTCCTTGGACCCCACCCCGGGCCCGGGGCGCCCTCACCCGCCAACCCGCTTCCGCGGACAGGGCTACCCACTACCCCGGGCAGTAATTACCCTCTCCCAGCGCCCCGCCCGGTCCCGCTGCCAAAAAAAGGCCCCTGCGGCGCGAGGCCGGCTCCCGGGAAGGAGGGAGGCGAGGGAGGCGCCGCGGTCAGCCCCGGCTCTCCGTGGCCCTCCCGCACCTCCTGGGGCGCAGCGCCGCAGAGGCCTGGGAGCCCGGAGCCGCCGTGCAACAGGGAGGGACCCGGCGGTGGGCGAGGCCAGGGCTCCCACGGGTGACCCCGCTCAGGCCCGGCCCCTCCGGACTCCTCGCCCAGCGGGGACGCGCGCGCACCCAGGCCACGCGGGATCAGTCCGTCCCCAGCCTCTCCGCAGAGTGGGTGTCCGGAGGCACCGCTCGGGGGGTCTCGGCGCCCGAACTAGGGTGACGGGAGGCCAGAGGAAGGGCCGAAAAGGTCTGCAACCAACAGGCACTGGAGGAAGTCCAGGCTCCAAATCGGGCCCCCGGCCAAAGGTCCCAGGCGAGTCCCCGAGCGTTAGCCCGGCGCTCCCCGGGGACCCGCGGGACCGCTCCAGCCCTCACCTGCGGCCGGGGGGACCAGCCGAGACCTCGCCTCGGGCGTCGCATGGCCGCGGCCCGAGGCCTGCGGGGTCGAGCTGGGACCCTCTCCGCCCGCCGCCGCCGTCGCTTTCCCGACGCGCATCCGCCCTCGAGGAAGGGACGCCGGCAGGGGAAGGAGTCCGGACGGGAAGGAAACTGAGGCTGGGAGCCCGGAGGGCGGGGGCCGGGGAGGGGTGTGGAAAGGCCGGGGCGGAGAGAACTTGAGAAGGGGGGGTTGAGGGGTCAGCGGCAGGATCGGGCGGAGAAGGGGAGACGCAGGGATGGAGGGGCGGGATGAAGGACGGAGACTGAGGGATGAGGAGAAATGAGAGCTGGGGAGACGGACAGGAGGGGGAAGAAGATGGGAAAACAGGCCTGGGGACGCAGAGCTGGGTGGAGACGGAGGGACTGCGAGGTGGAGGGTCTGGGGGACAAAGAAGGAGATGGGGAGACTCAGGACAGAGAGGTCGTCGAGTAAAGGGGACGACGGCCAGGGGCAGCCCTAGAACGTACAGAGGGCAGTGGAGGGGGAAACCGAGGGGCCGGGAGCCAGGGGAAGGAAAGAAAAGGGGAGACTGAGGGCAGGCCGGGGCCGCTAGCGATCAAAGACGAGAGGCGGGCGGCGGAGGCTCGATGGAGCAGAGCCGGGGAGAGGCGGGAGTGTAGAGTGGGGCTCTGGTTCTCATGGGGAGCAGGAGGGGTGCTGGAAAGCGCCCCTCTCCGAGGTCGCGGGCAGGGTGGGACTGCCGCCAGGGCGAGGCTCCTCGCTGGCCCTGGGCCTGTGCTGCCCAGGGCCGCCAGGTGGGACAAGGCCGCAGTGTTGAGCCGCCCCGCCCGCCGCGGACGCCGGACAAGCGGCCTTTCTTTGGACAGGCAGGGAGAAGGAGCCGCTTGTTTGCGCGGCCGGGGAAAGGGGCGGCCGCTCCGACACCGCCCGCTCCCCGCGGGGTAGCTGCGGGAAGGGGGGCTGAGGGCACCCTCAGCCCAGTGCGAGGGTACGCTCAGGGCTGCGAGGGTGAGCGGCGGGGTGAGCGGCGGGGTGTGCGGGCGGGAACTGCGTGAGCGCAGCGCGCGCGGACTGCGGGCGGAGGTCCAGGCGTGCGGAAGGCTGCCCCGCGTGCGACGGCGGCCGAGCCCCGGGCCGCGCGCGCGGCGGGCCGGCGCGTGGGTGACACGGGGTGGGGCGCGGTGCGTGTCCGCTGCGTGGGATGCCTGACGTGGTGGGGAGCTGGTGTTTGTGTGCGAACGGCCCGATGAGTCAGCCCGGGAGCCTCCGGGACGGCTGAGCTAACGGGCCCAGAATGCAGCCCCGCCCCGGCTCCCTGGGTCCCCCGCCGGGCCGCGCGGCCACCCGGCCAGGTCCCCCGCTCGCCCCAGCCCCGGCGGAAGCGTCCGCGGGCGCCTCGGCAACCCCGCGCCCGGCGGCCCCTCCCAGGCCCCGCCGCCCGCGTCGGCCCGCCCGCACTTCCCCATCCCGGAGGAACCCGGATGGCTGGCTCAGCCCCCCGCCTCGGGGAACTCCGTTAGGGATACGAATCCGGACCCGGAGGGCGTGGCAAGAACCTGGGACTCACCCCCCAAAAGGTGCCCCATCCGGCCTCCCGGACCCCTAAAGATGCGGGGCCTCGGAGGAGGGCTCGGAAGGCCCCGGACGCGCCTCCCAACTCCTGAACACACCAAGAGTCCCTCCCGGATTCCCATTGCCTCCGGGCTGGACTGGGCACACACATTCCTCGTCCGTCCAGGCCACCTGGCCGGGGACAGGAGCCGAGATGGCCCAGGGGAGCCCCTCGCCCGGGGCAGGGCTCTCAGTCCTGCCGTCGGCCGCTGAGTGGGAGGAGCGCGGCGCGGGCGGACGAGACCCCGCGAGTGTCCGCCCGACCGGCCGTCTGGGTGCCCGCGGGAGAGTCTGGACGGGGCAAGGACCAGCGTCCCTCCCGGGGAGGAGCGCGAGGGCCCCCTCTGGCGGCTGCGCGGACAGAGGCTCGGGAGGGCAAAAGCAAGCAGCCGGCGGAAAAGCTGCGGAGCCCGTCCCCACAAAGACCCTTTCGGCCGTCCCCCCACCTCACTGCACTCACCTGGGGCGCCCCCTCCTCCCCCACGGTTTCTTCTGGGGCCCCCCAGCCCAGAGCTGATCTCAGGGCTCCCGCCAGGCCCTGGGACTTCCCCTTATCCAGTCCCAGAAGCTCAGCCAGCGAGACCCACGGGCCTAAGTGGGAGAGAGCGTCCTTACCTCGCGCGGGGAGAGGGGGACACCGGTTCCTTCGCCTGGCTCGGCCGCTGCGGCCTCGGGCTCTGGAGGACACTGTTGCTTTTCCCTGGGAGCCCGCTGAGTGGGAGGAAAGCGAGAAGTCCCGCCCCCCAGTCCCGCCTCCGTCCCCCGTCCGGTCCTGCCAGGCCAGCCAGAGAAGACGCCCTTGTGGAGCTGGAGCCCAAGGTTCCCCCCCACCTTTCCCATAGCAGCACCTCCCCCCCGACCCCCCCCCCCCCGCCTGCACAGCGCCCGCTTTGTTCCTCTCTGCAGCTGGGCTCTCCACTACCATCAACACACACACCCCTCCCCCTCCTCTCCTCCCCTTCGGACTCCCCTAGACCACCCTCCACCCCTAGGCCTTAAGGCTCTTCTGAAAGGGTGTTTTTGACGATTTCTCACTCTCTCCCCCCGCCCGCCCGCTTTTTTAAAACCTTAGGTGCCTGAGTCCTCCGTGGCTCCCAGTGAACTTCTTGGTGGCAGAGCCCTCCGGCATAGTCTCAATATCTCCAGAAAATATCTGCTGAGGGGACCCAGGTTTACCCCATCACCCCTCCTCCTCACCCTATTCCAAGCCCTACCATGAAGAGCTGTAAATGGAGTTGATAACCCTGCACATCAGGCTTCACAGACTTTTCTAAGGAGAGGTAGAAGACACGTTAAAGTGCCCTGGGGAAGTGTAAAGCACAGAAACCTGAACTGAATCATCTCGCCCCCGTCCGTGTAGCTCTGCCATACACCACCTGCTGACTTACAACGGGAGGCCGGGGGCGGGGGGGGGGGGGGGGGGAGCGCAAGCTATAGACAGACTATTGAGTACACCATCCTATAGCAGTTTGGGTCTCTGGAGGAGTAGGGGGCTAATAAGGAAGAAAAGGAGGGACTAAAAACCCAAGAGGAGTCTAGAAACAGCCTAGTTGAAGTCATTCATCTCAACCCCCACCCCGAAATCCAACGCGGTGGACAGTGGATCCTTACCTTGCAAAGCCAGCTCTTGCCCCAAGAGACTGACCAGGGAGGCCCTAGGGAGCTGACCTCAGCTAGGCTGGACCTCTTTAACCTGCCCTAGAGGGATCCCCGAGACTCCTCCTCACTGAATGAGGGAGCAGAAAGCCCCCAAGGCTTCCAGCTGGAGCACATAGCAGAAAATAATTTGCCCTCTTTAGGATGGACATACCTTGTTCTGATTCGGTGGCTTTAGTTTGTGCCCCCTTTCCCTAACCCTGGAACAGCAGGAGGCTGAACTGCAGCAATCTTTGGTCACTCATTGACAGGGCCAGCGTTAGCAGGGGGGCCCCCCACGGCTGGAGGCTGGGGCTGACTGGAGCCAGGCAGTGGATGGGAAGGGGGAGGGGAAAGACACTTCGCAGTTACCAGCTGTGGCTAACAGAGGTCAAACAAGCAAGGCTCCAGCAGGCATCGTGGGTACCAGGAAGCCCCAGGATTTGGGGGATGGGAGGAAGCCTCTTATTCTTCCTCTCTTCACACTGTTTGAGGCTCCTGAAGGTATTTTGACTCTGGCCACCTTTCATGAGGCAGATCACAACAGTAATTTCGAGACTATTCTGGTAAAAGAAAAAGAAACAAAACCCCAACTATTGCATCCTACGCGCCAAGACCCAGCATTTGAGGGAAGAGGCTCTGATTGGGGTACCTCAGAGTCTTTTCACATAACTGTTTCACAACTCCCAGATCTTCTTTACCATCTCAGTCAGGAGGAATTTCAGCGAATGATTGAGCCCGCCACAGGGCAGCTGACGCAGAGGCAGGGGGCCGAAACAGCACCCATCTTCTCTCTCTCCTCCCACCCAGGGACCAGCTGACCCCATGATAAAGGCTCTGTGCAATGTGTCCTCACTCCTGCTAGGTTGAGGCCCTATGTTCCCACAGTTAGAGCACTCAGGGGACTACAGACCTACCGCCCCCACCCTCCACCCCCACCCGCTGCACATCTGGAGCCCATCAAAAAACTCAGTGCTCTCTCACAATTACGCAAGAGGTCGAGCAGCTGGGAGCTCAGGAAAGGGGGAGGAAGAGAGAAGAAAGCAGAAAACAGCTTTCCAAGCATGCTTCAGACTTTCCGAACTGGAAGCAGGGGGGAGAGGGCAAAGGCTGGGTGTGGAAGGAAGAGTGGATTTTTGAAGGCCCTCTGCACTTGGCTATGAATGTCAGGAGTCTATTTCCACATCCCTCCTGCCTTTGCCTAGGCAATCTTCCCACCTCTGTGCTCCCCCTCGCCCCAGAGGGAGGCGATTATTGCTCATTACAGCAAGCGAACCCTGCACAGTCACATCTAAAGCTCTCCTTTCTGGCCTCTGCGGATCCTGAACTCAGGCATCATTAGCGTAGGTGTGGTGACAGCAATGACGCCAAGTAACTCCTCCCTGCATCCAACTTGGGGAAATGTTCAAACCTTTCTGCAGCAGGAGGTCTCTCCTCGGCTTGTCCTAGAAATTGCACAATCCATGCTCAGACCCAAAGCTAAGAGACACCAAAGCTGAGTGGGCAGTTTGGGTAGTGGGGGAAGACTGGTCTCATCTACATCCGTGTAGGCTCAGGACCTTCCTATGAGCTGAAAAGAACCACCACTGATTTGGGCAAGAGAATGGGAAACAAAACCTATCTCCACTTGGCTTCATTGCCTTGAAAATGTAACGCCTCTTTCTCAACCAGCCCGTCTGGTTATCAACCTGATCACAGAGTACGCTTATGGGAGCTTTCGAGAAATGGGCTAAGCCCTAAGTAGCCATTTAGCCCCTGCCCTATGAACAGCAAGGCAAAAAACCTTTCTGTCTGTGGGGGGTGGAGAAGTGGGAAGGGACCCAAGCTTCTAAAACTGCTTTGTGGCTAGATTGCTTGTGTTTGAGAGTGGGCAACAGCTTAGTTTGGAAAGGTATAGTCTTCCTAAAGGTCTGGCTCCACGTAAACCTCTAACCCCCGAGGGTAAGATGGGAGACTGATGCTTGTAGAGAGGCTTTCTAACCTCAGGTTAAGAGTGATGTACAGCACCCAGTGACTTGTGGAGCCTCTAGGAGTTTCAAAGCTCTATAGCGGCAAATAGATTTACCAAAGGGGGCAAGAAGAGGAAATGGAAGGAGAGAATGGTTGCAATGAGATGTGCATAGTAAAGGGGAGTTAATTCGGAGTTTTTGCTTTCCTTTGAGAGATTGCTCTGAAGCCTACGAGACAGACCCCTACTTATTCCTCACCCTCACTGAGACTCGCACTAGCATCAGCCATAGTTAACACTTGTCTACCTGAGGAGACAAGGCTTTATAAAGTAGGTAGCCATTGCTTCTAGTTAAGACTTTCATCTTCTTGAGGATGGGGCTTTTTCTATTTTTCTATCTTCCTTCAATGAGCCCGACCAGATGTGAACTTTTTTAAAAAAGCTACTCTGTATCAAGCCTGGAAATCTCTCAGAAGCTACTCAGTGTGGACAACTTCACATTAATTGGAGGGCAAAGCTTCCGGAGTCAGAGATGCATGGGTTGATAGATCCAGGGGGTCTGAAACTACTGTGAGTAGATGAATTACAGATCTTTTTTGGAAAGGAATTCCTGACCACGAGGTGTGTTCCCTACCTCCTGTGTGGAATTAATTAATTCAAAGCAGGAACCACAAACCTCCTACATTAACCAGAATGCTCAGTCAGATCTAATTATTTTGTTCGGCTCCCTCACGAGAGGCCAACAAAAGGTCCACTTGGTGCAGTGGAGGGACCAGTGCCAGTCGGGCGTGGCATGGCTCCGGCGCGCTCCCCGGGGTTAGGGTTACAGTCTCAGAGAGCCACGCCACGCTTCAGCAACAGACCAGAGACTTCGTTATTTCTCTTAAGTAAGAAAAAAATTCAAACTCTTGGCTTTCACCCTGAAGATAAAAAACTTTATCATTCCCAGACACTCGTTATTCATTACAGAAAGTAATTTGTCTTCCAAAGAATTTGTTGACAGTCAATAGTTAATTAAGTTACATAAAAAGAAAGTAAGGATGAAGACTTTCCTGAGGGAATTATCAAAACTCCCCAAGCATCCATCCATCCCTCACCCCGGGATCACTTTCTTACCACTGTTGCTCTAATGGGGAAGAGAATGCTCTGAGACATCACCGATCATTGTTATTCTTTGTAGATGAAGCCTCATGGTTCTGACTCTACAACTGCCCCTGACAAAAAATTAAGACCAAAAGTCCGTTAAGTAGCATCAAATTAAAAAACTCCACGGACCGGAGTACACGTATACGTGTACGTGTATGTGCGCTCCGATGGAGAATACACATGGAGGCACGATCCCTGTAATGTGGGGGAAGGCAATGAATACTCTCGGATAGAGATGCTTTGCTCTTAAAAAAAACATATCATTAATTTTTAAACTTAGATCCCGTTACATCATCTCGAATCAGCAAGGAGACACCAAAGTATGAGAGAGCCAAGAGTCTAATAAACATTCATTTTATAATACTCTTTATTTGATTAAAGAATTTTCCTTCTTTGTGTACACTGGAATGTTATATTCCCTATGTATTTTACAGGGTTACAAAATGTCGCTCATTTTAAATATTACCCCAAAAGTAATTTCAGAAAAAAAAAAAGTTGTGAAACTAAACAACTTTAAAAAAATCATATGGACAAGCAACTTTCAAACAAAACTGGATTAATAAGATTTCTTGCCTACGTAACTACATGACAGATTTCTTGTTCCAGTCCCCTTCCTCAAAACAACCTCATGTGGAAACCAAGCCAGAGATAAAGATTCTTCCCTGATGCAGTTAAGGGAAAGGGAAAGGCCAGAAATTTCTTTGGCAAACAATTCCATCCATGGCCATCTGTGTGTGACTGCTTTGCTTCGAGGACAGCACACTCTTTGCAGGGGAGGCCCGCTGTCGTCCCAAGTGGGAGTGGTCATCTCCAGCCCAGCTGGAAGTGCAGCAGGTCATCTGCCTCTCCGCCCCGCCTGGGGCTGTGGCCTAGCAGCAGCCCCAGCAACCCTACCAAGTGCAATACTGAGTTAGAAAGCCAACGCTGGCCTGGCTGATGTAGCCTTCTCCATTGCACAAGTAATGGATGAGAGGGGGCATGAGGACACTCAACAAGAAGGGCTCAAGGGACGAAAAAGAAGGACTTCAGAGACCGGAAAGACAGGAAAGGACTGAGAACACAGAGAAGAGCCAAGAAGGAGGAGGTGATGAATTCAAGGACACGTGAATGGATTACAAAGACCATGAGCTTTTATGTTTTAGCTGAAGTACCCAAAGTGTAGAGAACCAGAAGCTTGGGTAGCACCAGCAGCCGACAGGATTACCTGTGGATGTGAAAGCCCTCTCTGGACATAACCATTCGCCTCTCAGGCATCTTTCAAGTGGGGGCTGTGCCATCAGAAAGCTGCTTCTCAGTGGTCTTTACTACTGGCACAAGTGGGATTCACAGTACTGTTCTAAACAGGAACATGACTGAAGGAAAACAACGTGCAAGGGAATGGAGGGATAAGTGGACATAGGAAAAAGACAAAGTACATCCTTATCTGTTAACTTCTAGACCTCATACCCCTTAAGCAGTTCACCTGTATAGTCCAAAGACCAAGGTTGGATTAGATCAACCAGTTCCCAGGAGTGCCAAACAAATACAATGCCTACATATGGATGATCCCAGTGCTTGACTGAAGGTATAAAGAAAAACTGAAGGTAAAGGAAAGGAGTATGAAAGATTAAAATTTGCAGAGAAAAGAAAAAGAAAATTTGCAGAGAAAACTTTTTAAAAATGAAGTATGAAATGTAACCATATTTAGGGATTAAAACAAAGGAGCAACAATGAGGCAAAGGCAGAGAAGCTGTTCAACTGGGGGGCATTCCCTGGAGAACGTGCTTTCCTGCTGGCCAGTAAAATCTGCCAAAGAAATCAGCAGCCTTTCCCTTTATGTTTGTGTCTTTCTTTGCCAAAGGATGTCTCCGTGACACTTGAACACTGAGGGTGAGTTGAGGGTCCTTGCGCGCAGAGAATCGTGCATTGTACCAGAAAAAAAGGGTCTCCAATGGCTTGTGGATTTGGAAAAAACTCTTCAGCCACTGTTGGCTTCTTCTTTATTAATATGAAAAATTTCCTTTCCGGTTCCCTCTTCTTGGTACTACAGGATTTCATACTTATCCACCAGGAAAGTGGTCTCTGTGGAAAACCTTACGGGGCTATTTCCATCTACCTGGGTCACTTTGGTAACCTAGGGAAACAAACAAAGAGTGAGGTAAAGCAGGAGGAGAGCAAATCTCCAAGGTGCTGACTAAATTCTCAGGACAGAACAGATCAAATTCCCTTAAAGCAGTATTAAAAATAACTCAAAAACACTACAAAAATTCAATTCATAATTGTGCTTTATAGCATCACTCTTCTCCACCAACACGATTAACTTGCTTTCTAGACAGAAAAGACAACTGTTGGCATGAGACGTACAGTGGTATCAAGTAAAAGATCTAGAATGAGTGGTCACTACCCAGACCTTGCCCCATAAAACCTATGAAGTTCACATTTTATCAGGCTGATCAATTAATATTTTGACCCAAAATGCAATAGTCTAACTCTTCAACTTCATTTGCCTGATTTGCTCTCCAAGTCTCATTAAGCTGCTCTATCACAGTTATTTTCTAGATATGGCTGGGTCCTTCTATGAGATCTTGTTTTTTCTTTTTCATTATAAATGTCTAGTTTAATGAATTACCTGTAACATCAGTGCCTGTAATGGCACTAACACAATGCTTGAACCACTGATTATATTTTCTAATGAGGTTTTCAGAGAGTCCTCCTACTCTTCGAATTGTCCCAAACAGGAAAATGTGCCCATTACTATCCCATGTCTTGGTTTCAAGCCTGTACTACCAATACTGATGGGCTTATGCCAATAACTGAGAGTGGAGAGAGAAGTGCTTTTTGGAATTATCCAACAGAGGAAGGAAAACTGTAACCTCCCAAGCACTTATAGGAGAGAGAGAGAGACCATCTGGGAAGATAAGATAGTGCCACAATAACAAGCAAATCAACAAGTCAGAGGGGAAAATGACAATATAAATTGGGTCCTTGTAATGCAACTTCAAAAACAAGAGGTACAATGAGTTAAAAATAACAATCTAAAGAAACAGTTCACAAATACTCATTACTTTGCTTATCTAAAGGACCAGGTCTGCAAAAGAATTGGCTCATGATTATCTGTATTAATGAAGGGAAGCTATAACATAAATAATCCAAATATTGTGGGGTTTTAAAAAAGATTTTATTTAATTAATTAATTTATTTATTTATTTGAGAGAGGGAGGGAGAGCAAGAGCGAGCATGAGCGCACATGGTGGGGGAAGAGCAGAGGAAAAGGGATAAGCAGACTTTGTGCTGATCATGGAGCCTGACTCGGGGCTCGATCTCAGGGTCCTGGGATCAAGGCACAGATCAGGCTCCCTGCTCAGTGGGGAGTCTGCTTCTCCCTCTCTCTCTGCCCCTCACCCCCACTCATGTTCTTTCTCTCCCTCTCTCAAATAAAAACAAAACTTTCTTTCTGTCCTTGGGTTCAAACCAAGTGACACATAAAAGGCATTACAAAACAAAACACAAACAAAAACTTAAAAATTTCAAAAATTAAAAAATAAAAGGCATTATAAAACCATAGGTTGGCTGTTTTGGTAAATGGCTTTTAAAATGTATGAGGGGCGCCTGGGTAGCTCAGTCATTAAGCGTCTGCCTGCGGCTCTGGTCATGATCCCTGGGTCCTGGGATCGAGCCCTGCACTGGGTTCCTTGCTCCGCGGGGGGCCTGCTTCTCCCTCTCCCACTCCCCCTGTTTATGTTTCCTCTCTCACTGTGATTCTGTCAAATAATAAAAAAAATCTTAAAAAAAAATAAAATATATGATCTTATTTAAAAAAATAGACAACTAAGAAATACAAATCTTGCACAATCCATAAATACTTCTTTTTTTTTTTTAAGATTTTACTTACTTGATGGAGAGAGACACAGCGAGAGAGGGAACACAAGCAGGGGGAGAGGGAGAGGGAGAAGCAGGCTTCCCGCGGAGCAAGGAGCCCCATGCGGGGCTCAATCCCAGGACCCTGGGATCATGACCTGAGCCGAAGGCAGACACTTAATGACTGAGCCACCCAGGCACCCCACAATCCATAAATACTTTTATACGTATTCAATTTCTTTACCTTGCCCAATCTAGAGAGGAAAACTGAGTTAAAACAGGAGAGGAATTTGACCAAGATCATACAATGAGAGTCAATAATGGAATCCTCAGGGAACACCAGTTTTTCTATTTTTTCTTTTTAAAGTAAGCTCTAGGCCCAACATAGGACTTAAACACATGACCCTGAGGATCAAGAGTCACATGCTCTACAGACTGAGCCAGTCAGGTACCCCAGCTTTTCTGAGTTTTGATACCATGCTGTTTATCTGGCATCCATCTTACCACTTTCCCCATATGTGCTCTCGATTAAAAGGGGATACCTCGGGCACCTGAGTGGCTCAGTCATTAAGCGTCTGCCTTCTGCTCCAGTCATGATCCCGGGGTCCTGGGATCGAGCCCCACATCGGGCTCCCTGCTCGGTGGGAAGGCTGCTTCTCCCTCTCCCACTCCCCCTGCTTGTGTTCCCTCTCTCGCTCTCTGTCAAATAAATAAATAAAATATTAAAAATAGGGGGTATACCTGTATATTACAGTAGTTTCTTTTGGAGATGAAGGAGACTTGAACAGGGAAGAAGTCACTGGGCTGCCCAGCAATGCTGAACTCGAGACTGCCACTCTTATTTTTGGCATCAATCACCGGCAGGCACCACTCCAGGGTACTCCGTCGGCTGTCGTGCCGGTATTCGCCATCAATCTCCCCAACCACCGGCGCGCCCACACCAGATCTGCCATGAGAAACACCTGTGTCACCTTAGCGGTCCAGAGCTGGAAGAACTCTGCCAAGGAAAACCAGCCCTGAATTTGATTATGCTCCTCAGCTTCTGCCCACTTTTTTAGGGTCCTAGAAAAAAATGAGGCTCCCTAATAACTTCAAGGATCAAACAACGTCCTAGCACCTTGGCCAAGGGTCTCACTCACTGCCTTTATATATACAGATACATGCAACCACAGGTAACTGGCAGAGATATCCATGGGCTGCTCCAGCTTGTGGATTAAATCTGGACTTACCAGGGGACCGAGACTGACAAAAGTGGGATATATTTCCAAAAATTCTGCACCAAGGGTTTGTTGCCTTGTCAAGAAGGAATTTTAACATACTGCAGCTCCCTTTATAGGTGACAATGGGGGGAAAACAGTTGATACTAGTGGTGCTAAACCTTATACATCACTATCTGGTTATTTAGAATGGAGATGAATTTGGGCCTTTGAAAAGATGTCTTCAAAAGATTTTGTTTCAAAACCTGTACTTGACGCTGGTGGGTCTGATTTATAATCCAGTAAGTGGACTTTTATATGATAAGTAAAAACACAATCACCCCTGCCCAGAATGTGAACATGATGGAAGAAAGACACACATAGCTGTCCTTAATTTGCCAGAGAACCAGGGCTAGTTAGGATGTACTTTGCACCCCAAACATGGCTGACAGGCAGTGTCACCCACTCCTACACATTGCAAATTTACCATCTTTTCATTCACCAGTGCCATTCAATGCTTCCATTAGGGGCAGAGTAAATAAGGAGACAAAGAGAAGAATTTAACAGTGATACAACATGATCAGCTCTTCCCTATCAATTCTATGGTCCCAGTTGTATATATGTTTCTTCTCTCTGCTCTTCTTCCGATTCTGGTCTCTCAAATTTGATCAGTTCTAGAGAAGAGGGTAAAATGTTGTTTAAGGAAGGGTCTCTTCTGGAGACTATTGCAAAAGTGAACTAAGACACAGGAAACCACCATAACCACAATTACAGGATAGATGGAGAGGCCTAAAAATTGTGGCATCCTAAAAATAGCCTGGTAAAATAAATCTTGACAAAACAAAACCCACACCTGTCACCAACGCCCAAGTCCTACAATGGTTCAAGGCAGCCATCTATTGTTCTGAAAGAATAACCAAGCTGTGAAGAATAAGACAGTTACCCCAATAAAGGAGAGAGTGATAATAAAGCATATATGTATATATTTTAAAGATTTTATTTATTTGACAGAGACTGAAAGATAGCAAGAGCAGGAACATAAGCAGGGGGAATGGGAGAGGGAGAAGGAGGCTTCCCACCAAGCAGGGAGCCCGATGTGGGGCTCGATCCCATCATGACCTGAACTGAAGGTAGACCCTTAACGACTGAGCCACCCAGGCGCCCCTAAAGCATATTTTTTAAAATGGAAAATAAGAATGACAAAAAACCAGACCTGGCCATGTAAACGTCTGAATTATCAAAAAGGAAACAAAACTACAAATTAAACTAATACCATTTTCTCTGCAATAATAACTAAGCAATATAATAAAGATACACTAAGAATACACTTACTGGGTGTTCATAATTATACCCTGTACTTAATTATGGGGGGCAGGTACTGACAGGTAGAGGAGAGGAGCTGGATTCATTGGCGATATAATAGAGCACACTCACTGGAAGTGCTAGTGAGATAAACTTAAGGGAAAGAGTATTTCCAGATGATCCTAGAAAGAGGGGCTTTAAAGTACACATTAAAAACTTATTGGAACTAAAAAAAAATAATAAAAACAAAAACTTACTGGAACTAATCTTCTGGGGGTGTTGGACATTTTCATTATCTTAATTGTGGTGACAGTTTCACAGGTATATACGTGTCAAAACTTATCAAACTGTACAACTTAAATATGTGTAGTTTATTGTATGTCAGTTATACTCAATAAAACTGTTAGAAAATTTACGAAAACTAATGTATATATGTTCTCCGGCAAGAATCAATGGTTCCCTTGAAAACATACTCTCATCTTTAGCTGAAAGTTTAGAGAACCAAGTGAAAGAGAAAAAATTCAGTCTAACAGATTCAATTTCTGAGTTGCAAAACAAAATCAACTTTTTTTTTTTTGACTGAAAAATGGCTCCTCCTTCTGGAAGTCTTCATTACTACAAGAACAAAGAGGCCCAACATCTGGAAACAGCCCTAGAACTACAACTGGCTCTGAGTTGGTTTTAAAAAGAGTAAAATCCACTCCTTTTAGCGTGAACAGCTCAACACCCTCTGACAATTGTATGTAATCTTGTAAACACCATCACAGTCAAGTCATAGAACATTTCCACCATCCTCGAAAGTTCTCTTGTGCCCTGTTGCAGTCAACTGTCTTCCTCTCTACCTCCTGATTTCTGTTCCAAGAGTATTATGTTTTCCCAATGTCATATGAGCATACAGTGTTGTGGACTTTTGTAACTGGTTTCTTTTACAACCGGCCTTTTTAAGAAGCAGGTATCTTAGAATGGATGGCCAACTAAGTGCTGCCTCCAAACAAGTTCCAAAAGACTATTTCTATAAGCCCAGTACCAAAAAAAAATCATTATGTGGGGACACCACTTACGGAAGTGGGATGGTGATAATCACATCATTCAGTTCTAAATTATCTTCTTGCAGCTCATACTCTATGTTGACATCACAGCCATTTCCACTCTCTGAGGGCCAGCAATTAACTGAGAAAAAAAGCAAAGCAGGAATACTCAAATATTAGAAAAAGAATGGAGAAAAGTTAAGATGGCAAATCAAAGCGGACAGCTAGCTGCAGGCCTTAGACACCCTAATATAAACTATTATAAATAAGAGTTTCAAAATTAAAGCTACTAAAAAATGAAAGCTCATGATTAAAATACACAAAATGCAGCACTAAGCCCATTTTGAAAGAAAGTCATTTTGTCAAAAAGAATTTTGCTACAGCAATGAAGATAAGCATGTACAAGCCAGGGCTATTTCTAGTTCTCAGTGCCGACTAGCTTAGTGGGACTGGCCAGAAACACTTACTTGTCAGTGGAATAAAAGATTCTTCTGTGGTTTGTAGCCTCCACTTTAGTACCCCTACATCACTGTTGACTGGAAATGACTTCTCTGGATTCTTCAAGCCAATTAGAGATTCTGCAGTGAAAAGTTTTTTATCCACATTTGGATGGGTCTGAAATGGCAAGTAAAAGAAAACTTCTGAGGTTCAGGCATAAGATAGGAAATAAATTCCTTCTGGTCTTACATGGTCCATAATCTACACATCTAAAATAGAGTACCACGGGGTGCCTGGCTGGCTCTGTCGGCAGTAGAGCATGCAACTGTTGATCTCAGGGTTCTGAGTTCAAGGTCCATGTGGGGTATAGAAATTACTTAAAATAAAATCCTTAAAAAAAATAAAAAAATAAAATAGAGTACCTAAAAGAATGCCAATTCCTTTTGATCTGAAGAAAGATGTCCCTTTTTTAAAGACTTCAAGACATTTTAAAATAGGAATTGGGGATACCAGAGTGGCTCAGTTTGTTGAGTGGCTGACTCTTGATTACGGCTCTGGTCATGATCTTGGGGTCATGGGATCAGGCTCTGCATCGGGCTCTGTGTTCAACAGGGAGTCTGCTTGAGATTTTCTCCCTCCCTCTGTCCCTTGCCACCACCCCCCCATGCCCTGCACTTGAGCATGTGTGCTCTCTCTCTCTCTCTCCAAAATAAATAAATAAATCTTTTAGGGGCATCTGGGTGGCTCACTTGGTTGAACGTCTGCCTTCAGCTCAGGTCATGATCCCAGGGTCCTGGGATCAAGCCCCACATCAGGCTCCCTGCTCAGTGGGGAGCCTGCCTCTCCATCTCCCTCTGCCCCCTGACTCGTGCTCTCTATCTCAAATAAATAAAATCTTTAATAAATAAATAAATAAATTCTTTAAAAGTAACTTCAACTCTAAGGCATTTTGTTTGTTATCGAACAAGTTAATAATTTTGTAACTGAAAAAGCTGAAGACCTTTAACCAAGTCCTTTCTAAAAATACTTCACAGGAAGCAACATCATGGGAGGGCCAAGCAAGCCAAGTAGGAGACTACTGATCAGATGCCTGGGTCATATAGCAGTCCTGGCCTTACAGTCAGAAGGCAGAAGAGAGAAAAGCTCTGTGGAAAGTTTAGTTGCAATTTTGCCCAGAGCACTATAAAGTTATTCAAACTCAGGCCAGCTAAGATAGACTAATCTTTTAAAAAGAAGTCATATTAAGAGAGAAAAGGGAGGGGCGCCTGGGTGGCTCAGTCGGTTAAGCATCTGCCTTCGGCTCAGGTCATAATCCTGCAGTCCTGGGATCAAGCCCAGCGATGGGGTCCCTGCTCAGTGGGGAGTCTGCTTCTCCCTCTGCCCCTCACCCCACTCGTTCTCTCTCTCACACACACAAATAAAATCTTAAAAAAAAAAGAGAGAAAAGGGAAAAGAAATAACTCCTGGACAGTAGCCTATATATACTTTAAGAGCCAGCAAAGCTGGGGCACCTGGGTGGCTCAGTCGTTAAGCATTTGCCTTCAGCTCAGGTCATGATTCCAGGGTCCTGGGATCAAGCCCCGCATCGGGCTCCCTGCTGGGCAGGAAGCCTGCTTCTCCCTCTCCCGCTCCCCTGCTTGTGTTCCCTCTCTCGCTATATCTCCCTCTGTCAAATAAATAAATAAAATCTTAAAAAAAAAGAGCCAGCAAAGCTGTTGTCAAGACTATAAGCACTACTTCCAAAAGACAACTTTGTGCTGATTATGGGGGAAAAACAGACAAAAAAACCACATTCTTCCCTAAAAATGCTTTGTTCTTGTAACAAGAAATACAAGATCAACCATTTAAATAAAGTGACAAAACAACTGTAATAATACAAAGAAGTTTCATACATATCCAGGTAGGAGGAACATACATATTTTGTAAGGATTTTTATTAAATTTTCAAAAATACCATTAAATATTGCCCTTCAGGGGCTCCTGGGTGGCTAAGTCGGTTAAGCTTCTGACATCAGCTCAGGTCATGATCTCAGGGTTCTGAGATTGAGACCCACCTCGGGCTTTACACTCAGCGGGGAGCCTGCTTCTCTCCCTCTGTCTCTGCCCCTCTCCCTGCTCTCGTATATGCTCACTCTCTCACTAAATAAAAATCTTTTAAAAAACTCTGCCGTTTTTTAAAAACTGTGTTTGAAACAGTATCCTGAATTATTTACTCTTTGCGTAACAGAAACAAATAAGCATCTATCTGTACCTTTGTTAATGACTATGAAGTCATTAAATCGATTTCAAAATGACCTTTCATTCAATTCCACTATTAAAAGTCTATTATAATACAACTGCTGTCAGTTGCTCTCAACCCCCCTGGTAAGATATTTACTGTCTCAAGGTCTCCACTGTATGTAATAAATTAACTTCTTTCCTAGGCATCTAGAATGGCACTAGTTCTATAAATTCCTTTTTTTTTTTTTTAAGATTTTATTTATTTGACAGAGAGAGACACAGCAAGAGAAGGCACACAAGCAGAGGGAGTGGGAGAGGGAGAAGCAGGCTTCCCACTAAGCAGGGAGCCCGATGCGGGGCTCGATCCCAGGACCCTGGCATCATGACCTGAGCTGAAGGCAGACGCCTAACAACTGAGCCACCCAGGTGCCCCTATAAATTCATTTTCTATGTTCTGTGGTTCACATGAGAAACTCCAGTTGAGAAAGACTGTGCTAGGCAGACAAATCGAAGTCGGTTTTTTAAGATTTTATTTATTTGAGAGCGAGCAAGCAAGAGAGAGCGGGGGGGGGGGGGCACGCGTGAGTGCACAAGCGGGGGGGGAGGGGCAGGGGGAGAAGGGGAAGCAGACTCCCTGCCGAGCAGTGACCCTGACATGGGGCTTGACCCCAGGACTCTGAGATCATGACCTGAGCTAAAGGCAGGCTCTTAACAGCCTGAGCCACCCAGGTGCCCCAGACAAACCGAAGTCTTAATACTTCCTTACCCAAAGCCTCTACACACCTGTAGCTGCACCCCTTTCTTATCTTCATTTTCCACATGAAGACGAATTCGGCCAAATTTATCATCTGAGATCCTAAGCATGATCATGCCATGCAATTCCATATTCTGCAATCCTCCATCCCGTCCACAAGTCAGTGTGATCTTTTCCTCAATCTTCATGTGCACACTGTAGAGAAAAAGTAATAAATTTTTCATAAAGGTAGAAACCAGAATTCCCTTTCTCCAGGGTTTAATGGTGATTAGCCATCAACAACGTATTTTAAGGTGCTGTTGCTGTATGTACAGAATTTAAAGCATTATACCCTTTTATCCCACAGACAAGTTCCCACCTGTACAAACAATGTAGTAGTTATTCACGGAAGAACTATCTACAATACAAGGTTGGAAATAACTTAAATGTCCATCAGTAGGGAACTGCTTAAATACATAAAGGTATATCCACAAAAATGAATACTAAGCACTTGTGAAAAAAGAGGTAACTGAAAATGTTTTTCATTTGAAAATAATTTCAAAAATTAAAAAATTAAAATTATACCAGGAATACATTTATACCTTTTTGTTTTTTTATTTTTCTTTTAAAGATTTTATTTATTTGATAAAGACAGACACAGTGAGAGAGGGGACACAAGCGGGGGAGTGGGAGAGGGAGAAGCAGGCTTCCTGCGGAACAGGGAGCCTGATGTGGGGCTCGATCCCAGGACCCTGGGATCACGACCCGAGCCAAAGGCAGACGCCCAACAACTGAACCACCCAGGCACCCCTATACTTTCTAAAAATGCTGTTAACATTTTATCCCACCATTTGTTTTATCATTTCATACTCTCTACAACTATACAACTATATTTGGTTTTTTTTTTCCTGATCTGCTTATAGGCAGATTATACACATCATGGCCCTTTACCCCTAAACACTTCAGAGCACATCTTGTGAAAATAGGGATAGTCTCTTACATAACCACAGTAACTTCGCAAACTGACACTGATACTTTCTCTACTCTACCACCCATATGCCAATTCTGTCAGTTGACCTAATAATGCGCTTTAAAGCAGTACAAGATCCCAGGGTGCCTGGGCAGCTCAGTCGGTCAAGCATCTGACTCCTGATTTCGGCTCAGGTCATGATCTCAGGGTCCTGGAATCAAGACCTGCACTGGGCTCTGTGCTCAGTGCACAGTCTGCTTGGAATTCTCTCTCTCCCTCCCTCTGCTTCTCCCCCGACTCACACACGTTCAGTGTCTCTTTCTATAAAATAAATAAATGGATAAAATCTTTAAAAGAAAAAAAAATAAAGTACAAGACCCAGTCTAGGATAAAGTATCACATTTAGATGTCATGTCTTTATAGCTTCAAATAAGGATATTCTCTTCTCCAAAATAAGTGAAAAAAGTAATTGGAAAATGTGTCTAGTATGCTACCACTTGTGTATAAAGAAAAAAGAAAAGGATATATATGTTTTTATTCACCTACATATAGACTATACTTCTCAGAATAGAAGAACTAGAAAACTAGTTAATAGTAGTTGCCTCCAAAAAGAGAAACTTGCCTGGTGGGAGAAAGACTTTATTTTAATACTTTTGTTCCCCCCTTAGATTTAATTTAATTAATTAGTTAAGTAGGGAGGGTGAGGAGCAGAGGGAGGACACGCAGACTCCACGCTGAGCACGAGCCCGACACGGGGCTCAATCTCACGACCTGGAGATCACAACCTGAGCTGAAATCAAGAGTTGGACACTTAACGGACTGAGCCACCCAGGGGCCCCTGTAATACTTTTTGAACCTTTTAAGTTTTGAACTATATGAATGTATAACCTAATAAGAAAAATAAGTAAAATAAAAAGTGCTACTGTTCTGGTCAATTACTAAGTATAATATAACCATATTTTTTTTACTAAAACTATTTTTAACTGGGTGAACTGCAGATACTAAAAAGATTATTCTGGCATCCTACTTTGTTACAATATGTAAGTCTTCCCAGAAACAAAGGCGTATGATACACAAGACCACAAAGGAGTGTATCTTAAAATAACGCAGGATCAGGGCACCTGGGTGGCTCAGTCAGTTCAGCCTCCAACTCTCGGTTTCGACTCGGGTCATGATCTCAAGGTCATGAGATCAAGCCCCACATTGGGCTCCACACTGAGTAGGGAGTCTGCTTAGGATTCTCCCCCTCTGCCTCTGCCCCCTCCCCCGCTCACACAGGGTCTCATTTACTTTCACAAGAGTTTGCTCCATGTTCAAGAAATATTTTGGGGCGCCTGGGTGGCTCAGTCGTTAAGTGTCTGCTTTTGGCTCAGGTCATGATCCCACAGTCCTGGGATCAAGCCCCACATCGGGCTCCCTGCTCCGCAGGAAGCCTCCTTCTCCCTCTCCCACTCCCCCTGCTTGTAAAGAGTCTCAAGCCCTCTCTAATACATGGTTTCCAACATCTTTTTAAAATAGTGTCAAGGCTCTGTCTCACTCAAAGCAACCACTAGGAACAGCACGGGAGCTTCAGTGATTTCAGAGATTTATCTCAATGTAATCCTGTTCATCTCATACAGAACAGGACATACAAAATACTCTTATGTACACCTGATACAAGTATACTCTCAGACTCACCTTTCACTTGACCCCAAAACCATCAGCAACAGAAGTCTGGGCTTCAAAACAAGAAATCTGAGGTATGCATATGTGAACTTGGTAATTAAAAATGTTATGAACCAGTCCTGATGTAAGAGACAAATCAAAATATTCTATGCTCAGGACACCTGGGTGGCTCAGTCGGTTAAGCATCTGCCTTTGGTTCAGGTCATAATCCCAGGGTCCTAGGATCAAATTCCACATTGGGCTCCTTGTTCAGCAGGGATCCTGCTTCTTCCTCTGCCTGTTGCTCCCCTTGCTTGTGCTTTCTCTAACAAGTAAATAAAATCTTAAAAAAAATTCTATACTGGGTTCAAGTAAAACGCAAAAGATAATACGTTAATTTGCTGTGAAAGATATTTATAAATTTTGTATTAAAGACTGGTTCCCCTTAAAGTTTAATTAAAAGAAGACTTGCCAAAATACAGTGCAGAGGCCACCACCACTCTAGCCCTCTAATTCAAGTCCACTTTAAGAGACCAGGCACACACTAGGCAAAAGACAAGTTACTTTTATTTTTTTTTAAGTTTTACTATTTTTTTATTTAAATAAAGTTTTATTTATTTAAGTAATCTCTACACCCAACATGGGGCTCGAACTCACAGCCCCAAGATCAAGAGTCACATTCTCCACCAACTGAGCCAGCCAGGCACCCCAAGACAAGTTACTTTTAAATTCAGCCGGCACACTGGGCTGCCTGGGTGGCTCAGTTGGCTAAGTGTCCGACTCTTGATTTCAGCTCAGGTCATGATCTCAAGGTCGTGAGATTGAGCCCCACAAGGCCCCATGTGGGGCTCTGCACGAAGCGGGGAGTCTGCTTGAGAGTCTCTCCTTCTCCCTCCGCCCTTCCCCACGCTTGTGCACATGCGCTCTCTCGCTCATAAAATCTTAAAAAAAAAATTCCCTCTCCCTTTGTACCCCTCCACGCACACGCTCTAAAAACAAAAACAAAAACAAAAACTTAGCCAGCACAGAGTTAATAAAAGGTAAGTTCTAAACTCCATAAAAAATAAATAGCTGGGGTGCCTGGGTGGCTCAGTTGTTAAGCATCTGCCTTCGGCTCAGGTCATGATCCCAGGACCCTGGGACTGAGCCCCACATCGGGCTCCCTGCTCACCGGGAAGCCTGCTTCTCCCTCTCCCACTCCCCCTATTTGTGTTCCTTCTCTCGCTGTGTCTATGTCAAATAAATAAATAAAATCTTAATAAATAAATAAATAAATAAATGAAAATAAAATCTTGAAAAAGAAAAGAAATTGCTGAGAGCCCCCAATCATGGGAAATGGGAGGAAAAAAAAAGACCCCATGTTAAAATCTAGGATATGCTCTAAGTCTTTTAAATCTGGAAAAATTAAAAGATACGCAAAAAATTTGTAATGCACTAAAATAAACATTTCTACACATTATGTGATCTGTTTTTACTGAAAAAGTTACTGGTTACCTCTCCATATTAATGGGTGGAGCATGCACTTTGGTAGCTTCAGAAGTACGCTTGCCCATATTAGAGGACATGATAGTTTCACCTTCAGATTTCAATTTGTCCACAAAATTATCTACTTCCTTCCCTTTGGCTCCAAGTTTCAAAGCCTTGCTGGGACCTGAAGGCCTAAGTGGAAGAATAAGAAATAACAAAATAAGAAAAACATCACAACTAAAAAACATTAATTAATAACCCCATAGCATTCAACCTTTCCCTGAAACTGTTCTTTAAGAAGAATGTGAAGAACTCAAGGGGAAAAACCCAAGCATCCTAGGGTTTAGGGGAGCACTAGACTATTCCCTGCCCAAACTGGCAGCTGAGTCACTATTAATATGTAAACTTCAGGTGCCCGAGTGGCTCAGTTAAGCATATGCCTTCAGCTCAGGTCACAATCCCAGGGGCCTGGGATCAGGTCCTGCATCGGGCTCCCTGCTCAGTGGGAAGTCTGCTTTTCCCTCTCCCCCTCCCCCCCGCTTGTTCTCTCTCTTTCTCTCTCCTTCTAATAAATAAATAAAATTTTTAAAAAATACATAAGCTTCAAGGACCTAAAGACCAAAGGTATATTTATATAAGCATGCATGATTGGATGAAAACTTTGTACTTTCCATCCTGATAAATATACCTGTGCATAAACAAACTCTTGCACATACTTTCAGGTCGTTCACAGATTCTCCCAGAAATCCATTCACACCAAGATTAAAAAAATCCATGTTCCATAAACGTTAAATATCCCCTCTTTTCCCAAAATAAAGCAACTCTCGTGGTATAATCTATAAAAGAAGCCTCTTTTACACAAAAAATCCCCCACCACATTGATTTCTCCTTCATACCTTTATTATGTAGCCAAATTTAATATTACATCTTATTTCATCAAGTCACTCATTATTTTCAACTTGCCCAGAAATCAGCTATCACTCCGAAATATACACATACAGCCTTCATGTGCCATTCTAGGGTTGTTGGTGACACACTGAATTATACCTGGCTGGTGCAGGTGCCACTTTTGGTTTATCAGTTTCAATGATGGTCTCTGTGATCATGGCAGCAGTGCTGCCTCCAGATACTGCAGAACTTCCAAATCCTCCAAATCCTGGTGCTTTTTTGCCCTGTCTCTCTGCATCTCTTCGGGCCTGTTGTAATTCCTTCGCTTTACGCCGCATCTCAGCCTTGGCTTCACGTTCTTGAGTCTACAAAAAGAGACATCAGTGGTGTGGCTTTGAGTACAGTCTATACTAGCAAATGAGAACAGGAAAACAATAAAGCCTAAAAGAAAGACACACAAACAAGAAGTCCCAAAAAAGACCCTATTTATTTACCTCTCTAACTGCTCTGAACACCTTTTCCTCATGAGAATCCATTTCCGTGAAGGTTCTGATCTGTGCCAGGTTAACATTCTCCCGGTATCCCAGGGCAACAATTTCATCAAAAGCAAAAATTAAATCAAAACAGTGCTCTGATATCTCATTCTCCTCTAAGGCTCGGCAATACTCAGGGATCTAATCGTGGGCAGCAATGGAAAAGAAAGATTTAAAACTTATCAGCATTTATGTTTCCCAAGTCTTCTCCTTTAAAATACACAAATTTCAAATAAAACAAAATACACAAATTTCAGCAAAACCTGAATCCCTTTGATAGCTCCCCTACTCTTTCTTTTAAGCAAGACTTTGGCATAAAGAGCGTGTGTGTGTGTGTGTGTGTGTGTGTCTATATCAATAAGCCTTACCTAATGTGTGTGTGTGTGTGTGTGTGTGTGTGTGTGTGTCTATATCAATAAGCCTTACCTAATGAATATCATCTAAAAATATGGGCAAACAAGTGTCAGAACCACAAAAACAGACTGAAGCAACTGCTTAAAAAAATGAAAGGTCAGTTTGCACATTCTCTTTTGGGATACTTATAGTCTAGGAGGACAAACAGTATCAGCTGAATGAATAAGGAGCTGTAACAAACTGCTGGGGTGGGGGTATGGAGCATGCAAACTGATAAGCATCAGCTGCTTTGGGGAAAAAATAGTTTCACAGTGAAAATTTAAAGCAGAAAACTATGGCCCACAATTACAAAAGGACTCTTACCACTCTTGAGAAAAGCCTTAAGGTCTCCAGATCTTCTAAGATGTTACTGTTTTTGGTAGTGATCAGCACCATGTACAGTTTCTCCATAGGCTGATAGACATATCTTACACTCTCTGTTTCAACAAATGTATGTTGTTTTCCAGTGTTCATGAGCTTTGGAAAAGCTGCTAACAAGCCCTCAATCCGAGTTCGGGTCATCTCCACAAACTGTCGAGAAACAATAGCCTTTCCTGCTTTCGTGCAGACCGCTGCTGCCAACAGCACCTGCCAGGAACATATGTATCAGTAAGTACTAATTATTTCTTCACATCTGTTTTCTTAGCATCCTCCGATCTTCCACAGAATGACACACTCAGTTACTTAGTGATACAACTATTAGAATGCTGATTTTCAAACTCTACTTCATTGCTTTTAATTCCAGTACATAATTCATAAAATAAAGCTACAGTGGAGCAAAATGGAACTATCAGTCCTATTTTTCAATAACCTACCTTAAGAAAAACTTAGTTAAAAAAAAAAAAGCAAAACTTTCGCCAAGTCTACAAATACATTTGTTAACAGATTTCCTATGACTCAGAAATGGGTTGCTTTCTGCTTTGGCTGACCCATAAAAAATAGTTCAAACTTTTTCTAAGAACAGAAATCTCCACAGTGAAAAGAGAGGTCTGACCAGGCAGATTAAAGGTTTATATATAAGTCGCTGACCTTTCCTTTCTTTCTTCCTAGAACACAGAACTAATCTAGCACATCCAAATTTATCTTTTGTTCTTTGATTAATAACCCCATCCCACACTATTCTACCTCTACATATGTAAACAATCTGTAAAATGAAAAACTAAATGACTCAATGTTTCACACAGGTTTTGACACTGGTCAATGATCAGGACCAACAGCCTTTTTTCATAGTCTGGCATTCATTAAACAAAACCAAGCACCAGGGGCGCCTGGGTGGCTCAGTCAGTAAAGTGTCTGCCGTTGGCTGAGGTCATGATGCCAGGGTTCTGGGATCCAGCCCCACACTGGGCTCCCTGCTTGACCTGCCTCTCCCTCTCCCTCTGCCACTCCCCCTGCCCGTGCGCTCTCTCTCTCTCTCTCAAATAAAGAAATAAAATCTTACAAGCACCAAAGGAAGAACAAGAGACCTCAAATGCCATTAGCAGGGGAGTAAGAAAATTAAGTACACTGTTAATCGTCTCTGCAGTACAGGATCCCAAGAATTCATAAATACAAAAAACATTTTGGAAGCCTCAATGCTACGATACAACCTCTGAAATACCAACATCCCACTGGTCAGGCTTCTCAGCTTTACAGAAACCTGTCCTCTACAGGTGAGCAACTTGAAGAAAAAACAAGTTAGTCAATTCAAATATTCTTATAGTCTAAGTACATCAAAACAGTTCTATAATAATTATAGGAGAACATAATGTCCTTATCCATCAAGAATAGGTAATTAGGTATTTGGGAGATAATTACCATCATGTTTATTTCCAAGCAGCTAGGTAGAAACAATTTATTGGAAAAGTGATCTATATCTTGTACAAATAATTTCCCTCTCTCAAATGAATTTTTATTTTTACTACTATCAACTCTACACCGAAATTTAATTACCCCAGCTTAAAGTTACTTTTATGCTGCATAGAATTAAAAAGTTTTTAGCTGTTCCCATAAGCAGCCTGAGGTGATCTCTGAAAATGGTTCACTATTCACTTGACCCAGACAACCCTACAAAATCATGCAAATCAAGAGGTTCAAATCTTTGTGTTCACTTTAAGAACACATATGAAACCTTCCAGGCCATCAAGAGTATGTATATCTGAAAGCCACCAAGTATCTGAAGGATGTCACTTTACAGAAGCCATGTGTGCCATCCTGTCACTATGATGGTGGAGCTGGTAGGTGTGCCCAATCCAAACAGTGAGGTTGGACACAAGGTTGGTGGCCCAAAGAGTGCTGAATTTTTACTGCAAATGCTTAAAAATGCAGAGAGTAATGTTGAACTTAAGGATTTAGATACAGATTCTCTGGTCACTGAGCACATCCAGTTGAACAAAGCCCCCAAGATGCAGCAAGAACTTAACAGAGCTCATGGTCAGATTCACCCAGACATGAGCTCTCTCTGCCCCACTGAGATGATCCTTACTGAAAAAGAGGACACTGTTCCTAAACCGTAAGAGGAGGTTGCACAGAAGAAAAAGATATCCCAGAAGAAACTGAAGAAACAAAGACTTACGGCCTAAAAGTAAATTCTGCATAAAATAAATGCAAATAAAACTAAAAGCAGGGAGAAAAAAACTAAAAGCAGGGAAAAAGTTTTTTAAAAAATGTCCTAAATCAGAGGTGCCTGGGTGGCTCAGTCAGTTAAGCATCTGCCTTCTGCTCAGGTCATGATCCCAGGGTCCTGGGATCGAGCTCCGCATCCAGCTCCCTGCTCAGAAGGGAGTCTGCCACTCCCCCTGCTTATGCTCTCTCTCTGTCAAATAAATAAATAAAATCTTTTAAAAAATGTCCTAAATCATAAATACTCTTAGGAAGAATCTTGTTTTGTAAACTAGTTAATTTTAAAAATAGCAGAAAATGTTTTAGGCATTTAGAGAGGTATAAAGTATAAAAATTACCAGTTCATTACTTTAAGAATCACAAATAAGCTAGTTTAAAAGTCCAAAACCAGGGGCGCCTGGGTCGCTTAGTCGTTAAGCATCTGCCTTCAGCTCAGGTCATGACCCAAGGGTCCTGGGATCGAGCCCCGCACCGGGCTCCCTGCTCGGCAGGAAGCCTGCTTCTCCCTCTCCCACTCCCCCTGCTTGTGTTCCCTCTCTCACTGTCTCTCTCTCTCTGTCAAATAAATGAATAAAATCTTAAAAAAAAAAAGTCCAAAACCAGTCACTTCCCCCCAGATATTTATATATATTTAAAATAGTCTTGTACTCAAGAAATGTAGTTTTGCCATCACTAACTACTTGGGAGGTTTTTGCCATCACCTACATATGAGGCAAGAGGATATACTTAGGATAGTAAAGGATACCAGAAAAAGAATAAAAATGCAAAATGGTTATGACACATATTTCCCAAAAGAAATCCTCCATTCCATGTCTTTAACTTTATTTATTTTTATTTTGGCTACAGATTTTTATTTTTTAATTTGGTTTAAGATATAAGTGACCTATCAAATTGTAAGCTATTTAAAGTGTACATCGTGGCAATTCCCTATCTTTAATTTTAAATTAATAATATGAAATAAAGATTTCTTCAAATAGGGGAAGGGTAATTTCTGGTACACAAATAATGGTAATATTTTAATCACTAAGGAGAAAAAATTGACCAAATGTACTCAAGAAATTCAATTTCACATTTATCATAGGAGGTTCATGTTTCAACATCTACATATTTCTGGCAAAAAGATATGTTTTTATTTTATTTTATTTTTTTAAAGATTTTATTTATTTGAGACAGAGAGAGAGGGGGGGAGCACAAGTGGAAGAGGATCAGAGAGAGAGGGAGAGGCAGACTCCCTGCTGAGCAGAGAGCCCGACGTGGGGCTCGATCCCAGGACCCTGAGATCATGACCTGAGCTGAAGGCAGACGCTTAACCGACTGAGCCACCCAGGCACCCCAAAAAGAAATGTTTTTAAATAAAAATGTCATCACTGTTTCAGCTTACGCATGACAAGCAGATAAGTCTCTGTACTGGTCAATGAAGGCTTACATGCCACATATGTCCAAAGAAGGTAAGATTTTTGCCCCAAAATTATCCCTGAGAAAATAGCTGTACTGCATAAAAACTTGTTCATAGCAGCATTATTCATAATAATGAAAATAAGCTAAAATGTGAAAACCCAAAAGTCCATAGACTGATGAATGGATAAACAAAATGTGGTTTACCCATATAATGGAGTATTACCCAGTCATAAAAATAAATGAAGAACATGGATGAACTTTGAAAATATTGTGCCAAGTGAAAGAAACTAGACACAAAAGGCCACATCTTATGTGATTACATTTATATGAAATATCCAGAATAGGAAAATCCAGAGAAGAAAGTAGATTAGTGGTTGCCAGAGGCTGGGAAAGGGAAATGAGGAGTGACTGCTAATGAGTACGGGGTTTCTCTTTGTGGTTATGAAAATGTTCTAAGCTTAGATAGTGGTGATGGTCGTACAACTTTGTGAATATACTAAAATATCTACTGAATCTTATAATTTAAAAGGCTAAATTTTATGGTATGTGAATTATATCTTAATTAAAAATAAAAAGGAGGGCAGGGGTGCCTGGCTGGCTCAGTCGGTAGAGTTTGTGACTCTTGATCACAGTACTGGGGTGCGTGGGTAGCTCAGTTGGCTGAGTGTCTGTCTTTGGCTCAGGTAATGATCTCAGGGTCCTGGGATCGAGCCCCGTGTCAGGTTCCCTGCTCAGTGGGGAGTGTGCTTCTCCCTCTCCCTCTGTCCCTCCCGTAAAAAAAATTATGTTTTGATTAACTGGGGGATTTGAGTATGTAAAGATGAATCAACAGTGGGGTAAAATAGCAAGACCTAAGCAGGAAAACTCTGAGACTCTCTCTGAGTCATTCCATTATACAGGTACAAGCAAAATAAGGCTCCCAAAGTAGGACCAAAGTGCCCCACTTTAAGTATGGCAATAAATCCCCAAGACACCACAATCAGAGGGTTCACGAAGCTGACACAGGTTTCTATTCACTATGTTATTCATGTCACCTTTGGAACATACAGTCACCTCTAAACAAGGTAAATTTAACCTATTCTAAATTAATATTCATTTTTCTTAAATGCCTTAAAATAATAAAGCTTCCCTTCACATCAGTGTTTACCAATGTTTAAAAATTATTAAAATACTGTATACACTAAAAGGTAAGTTAATTTTTCCAAATATAATTTGATCTGATTTTCTTTGGGAAGGAATGACTAAGTATATTCTCTATAAAGTTGTTTTATTTATTTATTTTTTACATTTTTGGAAAAGAACATTTGGACCTAACAGGACCCTTCAAAAGCCCTTGATTGTTTTTTATAGATGTAGATACTGAGGGGGCCCAAAAGCTAGATCTCTCCAGGATTATAAAAAAAAAAAAAAAAAAAAAAATCCCCATTAAGTTGAGCTTTGTCAAACAACTTTTCTTTTAATAATACTTACAACCATTTGAGTATATCATCATTTGTGTTTGGATTAAATAACTCTTCTACCCATATTTAACTACATTAATCAGAAAGAAAGTTCTTTGAGTAAAGAATTAAGTTTCTGTTCTGCCTCTGTCACTAATTATGTATTGCATAAGTCACTTAACTCCTTCCCCAAAATGGAGGTTAGTTTATACGAAATCTAAAGTGCCTTTGCATCTTTATGATTCTACAAGTTAAGCTTTTGAAAACTTTACAGCAACTAAAAATGTACAATACCTCCACTTTACACACACTGCTCCGGTAGCAACTACTTTGCAACAGTATTTTACATTAACGCTAAAAGGCAAGTACCTCATCAAAACAAATCATGTATGTGCACAGTATGTGTGTGAGATAAGCTGCTGTACCATCCCTTCATCCTTACCAGTGATAGAGGTCCAAGAATAATAGGGAGTAATTCAGCATAAACATGCATAATTCTCTAAAGAAAAAAAGCCAACGATTTCCTCGAACCTCTAAATGCTTTCATATTCCTCACTTCCAGATTTAGGCAGTCACTTTCTCCTTTGTAATTCACTGTGATGAGGATATGTATTGTCATATATATACATGTACATTCATATGATTCATGATCATATTCAGGGTAGTTTCTACAACTGTTACAGAGGACCATTTTGTCTTTCCTGTTTGCATTCGAGAATCAGAGGGAAGATTACAATAAAATCTAGATCACATACAAAACCTAAAACTTGAAAGTTACCCAGTGAGAGTTTTAAGCTCATCACAAGTTTCTTGTAGAGAATAAAAATAAAAGAGGACATTGTTCTCGGTTTCTGCAGTAAACTTTCTATTTGGAGAATAAACAGATGGCAAGTCGATGGAAACTCAAGAAAATCATTTTCATTCCTTCTGTCCTCTCAAACAACAATCAAAAAGATACATTAAAAAAAAGCTGTGCAGCTGCTGTATTATATACAAAAGAAAATAAAAGCAATAATAACCCCTAATTGGGGACTGATACTACTGTGTAGGATTTCAGCTTCTCCCTCAGTATGTACAGATCATCCACACAAACCGAAATCTAGCTTTCCAATAACTAATGACTTTTGGAACTGAGTATTATCATTTATATTGAATGTGTCCAATCTAGTTTATTCAGTGCTATACTGAGTGAATAAGAACAGCATTCTGTAGGTAAGCAAAGATCTTACAGATTGTTGCTCTGTCCCTCTGACCCTCCTCCCTCTCATGCTCTGTCTCTCATTCTCTCTCAAATAAATAAAGTCTTTAAAAATAAATGTATTGGGGCGCCTGGGTGGCTCAGTTGTTAAGCGTCTGCCTTCAGCTCAGGTCATGGTCCCAGGGTCCTGGGATCGAGCCCCGCATCGGGCTCCCTGCTTGGCAGGAAGCCTGCTTCTCCCTCTCCCACTCCCCCTGCTTGTGTTCCTTCTCTCGCTGTGTCTCTGTCAAATAAATAAATAAAATCTTTAAAAAATAAATAAATAAAAATAAATGTATTAAGACAGAGAACTGATTATAATACCTAACAAATGTTAAGAAAATAAGAACACAGGGGCACCTGACTGGCTCAGTCAGTGGAATGTGGGACTCTTGATCTCAGGGTTGTGGGTTTGAGCCCCACGCTGCACGTAGAGATTGCTTAAAAATACAACCTTTAAAAAATAAAAAATGAGAAGAAAATAAGAACATGTTTTCATTAATTTGCAGAAAACTAGAAAAAAGATCAAAAGATGCCCTTTTTTAATTAAAAGATTTTATTTATTTGACAGAGAGAGACACAGCAAGAGCAGGAACACAAGCAGGGGGAGTGGGAGAGGGAGAAGCAGGCTTCCCACAGAGCAAGGAGCCCGACGCAGGGCTTGATCCCAGGACCCTTGGATCATGACCTGAGCCGAAGGCAGACGCTTAAAAGACTGAGCCACCCAGGCACCCCTGTTTTGTTTTTTTAAAGATTTATTTATTTGAGAGAGAGAGAGAGAGAGAGAGAGAGAGAGAGCGAGCACATGCAGTGAGGAGGAGCAGAAGGAGGAGAGAGAGTCCCAGGGAGACTCCAGACTGAGCACAGAGCCTGACTCAGGGCTCAATCTCAGGACACCGAGATCATGACCCAAGCAGAAACCAAGGGTTGGACACTTAACCAACCGCACTACCTCGGCGTCCCCACCTGAAACTAATGTTAACATTGTATGTCAAGTTTAAAAATTTGAAATAAAGGGAAACCCCCCACACACACACACCGTTTATGTACTGATATGTGCAATTTACTCTGAAATGCATTAAAAAAAAAAAGATGAAGAGAGGGCTGGCTGGCTGATTAAATGAGTGATAAAACTATAGTGAAATGTTATAGAATCTAGCTACTGGTCATATGGGTGTTCACTGTGAAGCTGTTTCAACTTTTCTAGATGTTTGAAAAATTTATAATAAAATGTTGAGGGAAAATCAACTTTCAGAAGTTTTATTAATTTATTTATTTTTAGGTAGGCTCCACGCCCAATGTGGGGCTTGAATTCACCACCCTGATATTAAGAGTCACATGCTCTACCAATTGAACTAGCCAGACGCCCCAACTTTTAGAAGTTTTCATACAACTTTTAAATCCAAGAAATCTGACAAAATGTCACCCTATTTGGACAATTCTACTGTCCAGGAATCTCTCTGTAAAGGAATAAAACATTACACAGAAATAATAACTTTTGAGACTGGACAGAGCAGAATGTACTAAGTTCTTCTCCACAGTACACCAATCTGGGTATCTGGATCATGCCAAGTCCTATAAAATTAAAAAAACATGCATATTTATACATGACACAACTGTATGTATATGCATACATGTCCAAATGACATGCAAAACATTTTATGCTTATCACTCAACACCTAGGGCTTTATCATCTCTCAGTTATCAATGAATTAAAAATATTAAGTTTCAAGAACTTTTCAACAAACAAGATTTTTGTAAAGATATTTGATTTATAAAATACGAGGCTTTAATTTTGCTCTTAAAATTATAATATGCTCCAAAATGCACTACAAATACAGCCAGGATGTAAACAGGAAAGGAGTTAAAAAATCACTATCCAAATACTGAGCCTCCTAGTGGAAATGAACAAAGGAGTTTTTGGAAAGTTTATGTCCAACAGGAAAGTTTTGGGAGGCAAACTGTCTGGATGCAATTTATTTGCCTGAAGCTGCAAACAAAAATCTTTCAGTGGCTGGAAGACCAAGCATGAATGTCCACCCCACCACCATCCAAGTTCTCATCTAAAAAGGTTGTCAGCAGAACTTATTATGATTGGCACCAAATTATACTGTCATCTCAAGTATGTAGGAAGATGCTTTAAATCAATTATTAATCTATTAACTAGAGAATAAAAAAAAATCCTTCAAAAGATTGAAAGGCACAACGTACACTAAAAAATAACTAGCTTTTTTGGGTGCCTGGGTGGCTCAGTTGGTTGAGCGACTGCCTTCGGCTCAGGTCATGATCCTGGAGTCCCGCATCGGGCTCCCTGCTCAGCGGGGAGTCTGCTTCTCCCTCTGACCCTCTTCCCTCTCGTGCTCTGATCTCTCATTCTCTCTCAAATAAATAAATAAAATCTTAAAAAAAATAACTAGCTTTTTTGAAACCAAAGAATTTCTCCTACTTCATAAATATCCACAAATTGTAGTGATAAAGCAAGATTTAGTGGAGTCAGCATTGTGTTTTGTCTGTCCCATCCTCACACACGTTAATTTTCTCCATCCCTACCACAGACGAGAACACAAAGATCACGCAAGTGAAGGCAAGTAACAGGTCCCCGGGTATAACCCCTTCTTACTCCTCTCCTCCTCCTCTTGTGAGACTTCTGATGACAATATGCCACCAACACCTCTGACTTCACCCGAACAGTAAGTTCCTTGAACACAGAAAGCCTGTGTTCTCTATCACTCGCTCACCTTTTCCCAACGCTCCATACACCGCATATACTCACTAACACTGACAAATGGACACACCCAAATTCTGTAGTAGTGGAAGGTTTCGGGGACACCTGGGTCCTACAAATTAGAAGTTACTCCCTCCCGTTCTATGCCTCCGTTCGAACTTTCCTTTATTTCCCCCTTCCGAATAAACAAAAGAAGTCCTAAATACTAAAGGATTTGGAGTATCACGGGCCTACCAAACACCGGGGATGAGAGGAGAGCTGATTCCCTGAGAAAGGGAGCCCCCCAAGAGAAGCCCAACCGGCCGACTCCAGCGCCCACGGAACCCGCTGGACACTAGCGCCGAGGTGCGAGGTCTGCAGCGCGAGGGTCCAAGCCACAGCACTACGAGGTTCTCGAACGGCAAACACCCCGGGCCCAGCAGAGGAGGGTGCCCAGCTGGGTGGGGGGGAAGGGGTGTGGGCGCAACGGGAGAGGGACTGCAGGCAGGTCCCTCGGATCTCCCGGGAGGTCGGGCACAGGACGAGGAAGGCCACACTGCTCGCCGAGCCCCGAGGGAAGCGCCCGGCTCCACGCCCTCGGGTGGGGACTCCTCGGCCCCAGCACCAGGCCGTCCGGCAGGCAGAACCGCCGACCGAAGCCGGACCCTGGGAATTCGGCCCGGCTCGGATCTTACCATGGTGAGGACGATGGGGGGATTCACCCGCGTTTCCCGTTCCACTGGGGCTGGGGTCAGGGGAAGGGGAGCACCGGCCGCTCTGGACCTGCTGCCCCCCTGTCAAGAGCCGCTACCGCTCTGCCTCTTGCCAAGATGGCGGCCTCGAGCCACGTCTCCAACCGGAAATGGCGCGGGTCAAAGGGCGGAAGGCGGGGCGCCGTGGGGTGGGGAAGGTGCTGGTACCCGGCTGCTGGGCAGGTTTTTGCCAAGGAGGTACGGGGGCTCGCTCTACAGCGGTGGAACCTCGTGTTTCTGCCCTTTCACTGATTGTCAGCATCTTCGTTTAATTAGGGACATCTCTTACAGTTTATAAAGCTCTCATAGCCACTATATCATTTAATATACAAACTGATGTGCATAAAGGACTAGTATCTAGAATATATAAAGAACTCTTAGAACTCAACAATAAAAAGATAACGTAATTTTAGGGTGACTGGGTGGCTCAGTCGGTTAAGCGTCTGACTCCGGCTCAGGCCATAATGAGAGCGCAGTGTGGAACTCCCCACTGAGCAGGGTGTCTAGCTTGTCTCTCTCCCTCTGCCCTTCCCCTGCTCGTTTTCTTTCTATCTCTCTCAAATAAATAAGTAAAATCTTAAAAAAAAAAAAAGTTAATTTGAAAATGGGCAAAATAGGAGCGCCTGGCTGGCTGAGTCTGTAGAGCATGTGACTCTTGATCTCATGGTCATGAGTACAAGTCCCACGCTGGGTGTAGACATTATATACATACATACATATTAAATAAATGAATGAATAAATGGGCAAAATAGACATGTCTCCAAAGAAAATATACAAATAACCAAAAGCACATAAAAAGATGCTCAACATCCTGAGTTCTTTGGGAAAAGCAAGTCAAAACCACAATGAGATACCTCTTCATAGCCAATAGGATGGCTATAATAATAAGTGTTGGTGAGAATCTGGAGAAATTAAAACCCTCTCACAATGCTGGTGGAAATGTAAAATAGTGCAGATGGTTTGGAAAAACAGTTGGGCAGTTTCTCAAAAATTAAACATAGAATTTCCATATGACCTATCAATTTCACTCCTTGGTATATATCCAAGAGAATTAAAAACCCATGTTCATACAGGGGCGCCTGGCTGACTCAGTCAGAAGAGTATGAGACTCTTGAACTCTGGGTGGTGAGTTTGAGCCCATGTTGCATGTAGAGATGACTTATAAATAAACACATGTTCGTACAAAATTTTTACAACGATGTTCCTTGAAACATTATTCCTAATACCCAAAAGGTGAAAACAATGCAAATATCCATCAATAGATGAATGGAAGACAAAACGTGGTACATCTGTACAGTGGAATATCAGTCATAGAAAGATACCGATACATGATACAACATGGATGATCCTTGAAAATATTATGTTAAGTGAAGGAAACCAGTCATGAAAGACCATATCTTATATGGGAAGACTTGCTCTGAACCTGTTCATTTCACTTGTATGAAATGTCCAGAGTAGGCAAATCCATAGAGACAAGAAGTAGGGCTTCAAGGCACTGGGAGAGGGAAGGAATGGGGAGTGAGGTTTGTTGTTTGTTTAAGATTTTATTTATTTATTTGATAGAGACACAGCAAGAGAGGGAACACAAGCAGGAGGAGTGGGAGAGGGAGAAGCAGGCTTCCCGCTGAGCAGGGAGCCCGATGCGGGACTCGATCCCAGGACCATGGGATCATGACCCGAGCTGAAGGCAGACGCTTAATGACTGAGCCACCCAGGCACCCCTGAGGTTTGTTTCTTGAAGTGATGGAAGTGTTCTGGAATTAGAGGTGGTGATTGCACAACTTTGTGACTATACTAAAAACCACAGATTGTACACTTTAAAAGGGTGAGTTTTTATGGTTTGTATCTTTTATTTTATTTTATTTTAAGATTTTATTTTATTTTTTGACAGAGACACAGTGAGAGAGGGAACACAAGCAAGGGGAGTGGGAGAGGGAGAAGCAGACTCCCCCTGAGCAGGGAGCCGGATGCGGGACTCGATCCCGGGACTCTGGGATCAAGACCTGAGACGAAAGCAGACACTTAACAACTGAGCCACCCAGGCACCCATCTTTTTTTTTTTTTTTTAAGATTTTATTTTTAAATGAATGTGGGCCTTGAACTCACAACCCCAAGATCAAGAGTCATATGGTCTACTGACTGAGCTAGCTAGGTGCTCCTAAATTATACCCTTTTAAAACATGTGAGCAGGAGGGGCACCCAGGTGGCTCAATTGGTTAAGCGTCTGACTCTTGATTTCTGTTCAAGTCTCAATCTCAGCGCCCTGATTTCAAGCTCTCTGTTGGGCTCCACACTAGGTGTGGAGACTACTTTAAAAAAAAGTGTGCAGGAAGCAAGGCTTATGCCTTTTTTACAGATGAAGAAAATGATGACAAGTTTAAGAAATTTACACAGGGGCGCCCGGGTGGCAGTCAGTTAAGTGTCTGCCTTCGGCTCAGGTCATGATCCCAGGGTCCTCAGTTTGAGCCCTGCGTTGGGCTTCCTGCTCAGTGGGGAGTCTGCTTCTTCCTCTCCCTCTGTCCTGCTCGTGTTCTCTCTCTCTCACTCGCTCTCTCTCTCTCTCAAATAAATAAAATCTTAAAAAAAAAAGAAATTTACACAAAGTTCTAAGCCAGTATATAATGGAAATAAAACTCAAATCCAGTCTTCTGATTCTGTTGGCAGTTCCCCCATGCCAAAAGTCAGACTTTGAGTAGACCTGATTCAGCAGTTCTTCCCTACATCCTATATCATTTTATCCCATATCACTGGCTCAGCTCTATAGCACTCATCCACTGCTGAAATGGATAAACAGCATTCTTTTATTGAGTGTTTATTTTGTGTCAGGTACTTTACACGTTATCTCCAATTCTTTACAACAATCCAGATAAGGACACTGAGGATCAAAGAAGTTAAACACCTCTCCAAACTCAAACAGCCTGTAAATGGTAGAGTCAGGATTCAAAGCCAGCTTTTCTCATGATGACACTGCCTCTTTTTATCTCTTGTATATTCCTTAATGCTTACTGAACACTTACAATGAGCCAGGCATTATTCTAAATTCTTCACATGGATTATCTCATTTATTCCCCCACAAAACTCTCTCTCCTCCAGCCATTCAAGATGACAAAAGAAAAGGAGGTTAAGGGGAACAAGGTGGCCCCAGCTCCTGCTGTTGTGAAGAAGCAGGAGGCCAAGAAGGTGGTCAATCCCCTGTTTGAGAAAAGGCCCAAGAATTTTGGCATCAGACAGGAGCACATCCAGTCCAAAAGGGACCTCACCTGCTTTGTCAAATGGCCCCGCTACATCCAACTGCAGCAGCAAAGGGCTCTTCCCTGTAAATGTCTACAAGTGCATCCTGCGATTAACCAGTGCACCCAGGCCTTAGACTGCCAAACAGCTACTCAACTGCTTAAACTGGCCCACAAATACAGACCAGAGACAAAGCAAAGAAAGAAGCAGAGATTGTTGGCTGGGGCTGAGAAGAAAGCTGTCAACAAAGGGAATGTCCTCACTAAGAAGCTGCCTGTCCTTTGAGCTGGGGTTAACACTGTCACCACCTTGGTGGAAAACAAGAAGTCTCAGCGGGTAGTGATTGTATATGATGTGGATCCCATTGAGCTAGTTGTCTTCCTGCCTGCCCTGTGTCATAGGATGGGGGTTCCCTACTAGCATTATCAAGGGGAAGGCCAGGCTGGGGCGTCTGGTCCACAGGAAAACCTGCACCACCGTTGCCTTCACACAGGTCAACTCAGAAGACAAAGGAGCTCTGGCTAAGCTGGTGGAAGCCATCAGGACCAACGACAATGACAGATATGATGAGATCCGCCGACACTGGGGAGGCACCATCCAGGGTGCAAAGTTGGCGGCTTGCATTGCCAAGTTAGAAAAGGCAAAGGCTAAAGAACTGGCCACCAAATTGGGCTAAATGGATGCTTTTAAATTTTCTGTACATAGGGGCGCCTGGGTGGCTCAGTCGTTAAGCGTCTGCCTTCGGCTCAGGTCATGATCCCAGGGTCCTGGGATCAAGCCCCACATCGGGCTCTCTGCCCAACAGGAAGCCTGCTTCTCCCTCTCCCACTCCCCCTGCTTGTGTTCCCTCTCTCACTGTGTTTCTCTCTGTCAAATAAATAAATAAAATCTTTAAAAAAAATAAATTTTCTGTACATAAAAGTAATAAAAAGTTCTCTTTCAGTGAGTGTTAAAAAAAAAAAATCCTCACAAGAATTCTTTGAAATAGGTACCACTAATATCTCTATTTTACAGGTGGGGAAACCAAGGTATAAAGAGGAAACCTAGGGGCGCCTGGGTGGCTCAGTTGGGTAAGCATTCAACTCTTTTTTTTTTTTAAGATTTTATTTATTTGACAGAGAGAGACACAGCGAGAGAGGGAACACAAGCAGGGGGAGTGGGAGAGGGAGAAGCAGGCCTCCCGCGGAGCAGGGAGCCCGGTGCGGGGCTCGATCCCAGGACCCTGGGATCATGACCTGAGCCGAAGGCATACGCTTAACGACCGAGCCACCCAGGTGCCCCAAGCATCCAACTCTTGATCTCACCTCAGGTCTTGATCTCAGGGTCATGAGTTCAAGCCCCGAGTTGGGCTCCACACTAGGCACAGAGCCTACTTAAAACAAAACAAAAACAAAAACACAAAGAGGAAAACTATTCTATCACAGATGTCAGGGCTAGAGAGTAGCAAAACCAGGATTTAAACAAAGGCTACTCAACTTCAGAACCTGTACCCTTAAGCACTGCATTATAGAAGCTCACAGATTTTTTTTAAATTTTTTATTGTTATGTTAATCACCATATATTACATCATTTGTTTTGGTGTAGTGTTCCATGATTCATTGTTTGTTCATAACACCCAGTGCTCCATGCAGAATGTGCCCTCTTTAATACCCATCACCAGGCTAACCCATCCCCCTACCTCCTCCCCTCTAGAAACCTCAGTTTGTTTTTCAGAGTCCATCATCTCTCCTGGTTCGTCTCCCCCTCTGACTTACTCCCCTTCATTCTTCCTCTCCTGCTATCTTCTTCTTTTTCTTCTTTCTTAAAATATGTTGCGTTATTTGTTTCAGAGGTACAGATCTGTGATTCAACAGTCTTACACAATTCACAGCACTCACCATAGCACATACGCTCCCCAATGTCTATCACCCAGCCACCCCATCCCTCCCACCCCCGACCACTCCAGCGACCCTCAGTTTGTTCCTGAGATTAAGAATTCCTCATATCAGTGAGGTCATATGATACATGTCTTTCTCTGACTGACTTATTTCACTCAGCATAACACCCTCCAGTTCCATCCATGTCATTGCAAATGGCAAGATCTCATTCCTTTTGATGGCTGCATAATATTCCATTGTGTATAGAAGCTCACAGATTTTAAAACTTTGCCTGCCTGGGAGGATATATGTCAAACTGTATTTTTTATTTTTGTTATAAAAACATACTGTAGAGCGCCTGGGTGGCTCAGTCAGTTAAGCGTCTGCCTTCAGGTCAGGTCATGATCCCGGGGTCCTGGGATCAAGTCCCATATCCTGCTCCCTAATCAATGGGGAGTCTGCTACTTCCTCTACCCCTCCCCCCTGCTTGTGATCTCTCTCTCAAATAAATAAATACATACATACATAAACATGTTGTAAAAAAGACAAATTGTTAATTTTAAAGAAGTAAAAATCTTGCCTGGAATTGTTGTTTTATTGTGGCAGCTTCCAGGGGCCTTCGATATGGACCACCGAAGCTCAGACAAGACGAATTGATGCTGATTCTTTGGAAATATGACATTAGCTAAATTACACTGCGTAAGAAAAGCACCCCTGCAAATGTGCTTCCTGAGGAGAGCTTTAGAGGCAGTATGTCATAATGGTTAGAAGCTGAGACTTCGGAATTTGACCCGTGGTTGACTCCTATATTGACCACTTACTAGCTGAATGCCTCTAGGCAAGTAACTTTTATCTAATCTATCAACTGGCAGGAACATCTATCTCATAAGGTTGTGAAGTTAGATAATATATTAATAAATAAGATTATATAATCTAAGTGCTGCTACGTAGTAAGTACTCAACAATACATACACATTATTATTAGCAATAACAGACAACACAAAAATTTTAAAATGTTTTGCAATTCCATTTTTAACCCCAGGTGTCTCAGGAAAGGTGTCTTCTCATTTTCCTTTTTTTTTTTTTTAAAGACACATTTATTCAGCGTCATGATCAGACTATTACATTTAGCAATCAACAGCGTGGGTGCAAAAAAAAAAAAATCTACATTAAAACCCTTTGTTGGAATGCTTTACACTTTCCACAGAACAGAAACTAAAATAACCTGTTATACAATTAGTCACAAATACAGTCCTCGAGTTTTTTGCCCATACACATGAGTATTGTCTAAAACATGTCTTCTTTGTAGCCGCTAGGCCCTGCCACCACTGTGCTTGGCTGAGTTCACAAATCTGTTGTAACCTGTAGCTTCCCTGTCACTTCTCTGGCTCTCCTCTCCTGCTAAGCTTTGTTTCCTGGCAGTGATTAGAACCTTCTGCCACTGCCATAGCTGCTGCTGCTGCTGGAATCACCACAGCCACCTTGGTTTCGTGGTTTGGCAAAGTATTGGCCTCCACCACCAAAGGGGCCAGAGCTTCTGCCTCCAAAATTTCCTCCTTTCATGGGTCCAAAATTTGAGGATTGATTGTTGTAATTGCCAAAATCATTAGAGCTTCCGCCACCTCCAGAGTTGCTTCCATCATGACCAAATCCGTCATAGCCAACCCCACGGCCACCATATCCACCACCACCTCGACTGCCACCAAAGCCACCTCAACCGCCACCAAAGCCACCTCGACCACTGAAGTTCCCTCCACGACCAAAGTTGTCATTCCCACCAAAACCACCTCCACGACCAGCACCAAAGTTTCCAGAACCACTTCGACCTCTTTGGCTGGATGAAGCCCTAGCCATCTCTTGCTCAGATAGGGCTTTCCTTACTTCACAGTTGTGGCCATTCACAGTATGGTATTTTTGAATGACAATCTTGTCTACAGAGTCATGGTCATCAAATGTTACAAAAGCAAAACCTCTCCTTTTGCCACTGCCTCGGTCAGTCATGATCTTGATCACTTCAATTTTCCCATACTGTTCAAAATAATCTCTTAGGTGATGTTCTTCCGTGTCTTCTTTAATGCCACCAATAAAAATCTTTTTCACAGTTAAGTGGGCACCAGGTCTTTGAGAATCTTCTCTTGAGACAGCCCTCTTTGGTTCCACAACTCTTCCATCCACCCTGTGTGGCCTTGCGTTCATGGCTGCATCCACCTCCTCCACAGTGGCATACGTGACAAACCCAAAGCCTCTGGAGCGCTCGGTGTTTGGATCTCTCATTACCACACAGTCCGTAAGCGTTCCCCATTGCTCAAAATGGCTCCTCAGACTCTCATCGGTTGTTTCAAAGCTCAAACCTCCGATGAAGAGCTTCCGCAGCTGTTCAGGCTCTTTGGGAGACTCTGACTTAGACATGAGGGCGGTGGGAGGGGAGACTTTAACGATGCTTACTCTGCGGTGTCCACGGGCAGAGAAAGCCTCATTTTCCTTTTTAAAGCCACATCTCACTTTCCTCTGGCAGGTTTTCAGGATCAAATTTCAATACTTTTCTCTGCTTTCCTCCCTCTCTCACTCCTCAAATTAACTATGTTTATAGTTTTGAAATATTTTTTACTTAATCTTCATTCACTCATTCCTTCATTCACCTATCCAACGAGCATTTTTTTTAATGTTTTTTAAAAGATTTTATTTATTTATTTGAGAGAGAGAGAATGAGAGATAGCACGAGAGGGAAGAGGGTCAGAGGGAGAAGCCGACTCCCCGCTGAGCGGGGAGCCCGATGCGGGACTCTATCCCTGGACTCCAGGATCATGACCTGAGCCGAAGGCAGTCGCTTAACCAACTGAGCCGCCCAGGCGCCCCCAACGAGCATTTTTAAAGTGCCTAATTTATGCATGGTACTGCTGCTTAAAGAACTTAAAAGTTAGACACAGACCCTGCCTAAAGAAGCTCTGTCTTCTTCAACAAGTAAAAATATAGTATTTCTATATACAAAACACTGTATTTCCAGATCGGAGGGCTAACTAAACCAACCGACATTCATCGGCCGGTTGTGCCAAGTTGTGATCGCTAGATGCCGCCACAAACGCATTTACTGAAACCATAGAAAAACAGGGGACTAAACTGCCCAGAGAGGCTTTGTCCAAACGCCACTAGATCCTCCCCCGCTCGCTTTGCTGCTGGGAAGAGACGCAAAGCGCGAGTGGAGAAGGTCTCACGAGACTGAAAGCAAATCTCGCGATTTTTATTTATTTATTTTTATTATTATTTTTTTTTTTTGCCTAGCGACTGACAACAAGGCCGGTTGCTCCACGTCGAAGCCCCTCAAGTGGCCTGGCCTAATACTGGAGTGAGACCCTGGCCCTAGGCTGGGGTTCTTTCCACATAGAGGAGACGGATTCAGAGGGGCTACAGGTAATTCGTACTCCCCCTAGCAGAAAGAGCACTGCCTTTCTCCCTCCGGAGAGGAATCTAAGGGCACTCCCCTTGCCTCCAACGCCCCCCCATCTCTTCCCATCTCCTTGACAACCATTCCTTCTCCTCGCCCTTCATGCCACCAGCAACCATCCCGCTTCCTTCACTCCCCAAGAAACTGCTGGGATCCGACCTGCAAGACAGGGGGTTGGGGATGGGGCTGATGCTCTTGGGATTATTGGATGGGACCGAGAGACTGGAGTTTATCCTCCCTTCGGGTAAACAAGGTGACTCCGGAGACAGAACTCTTTCCAGAGCCTCTGCAGCCCCTTCTCCCCCACTCCCACCCCCGGAAACCCCAACAGCTGTGGGAAAACTCTACCGAAACTAAGGAGAGAGCTGCCGTCCAAGACGAATACTGTTCTGCCCTTGTGCGTGTATCTACAGCTTTGGGGAGCTGCTGCCTAAATTAGCTGTCTTTTCCCTCCACGATTCCCTCCCTCCTCAGCCAGGCTGTCAGCAGTTCCTAAATAAGAGTTGCAGCAGAATGACTTAACCGATTGACCTAGGGCCAAGGAGCCTTAAGGAAAATAATGGGGGTGAAGGTTACAAGTAAAACCGGTGACTTGGGTAAGGAGGAGGAATCAAGGCTGGTTCGGAATCAGCTCATATCCTGTGATATGAGCTAAGTAATCATGTCTCCTTTCATTTAGACCAAGATTGTTGAAAACCAGACATATGATGAGCGTCTAGAGATTAACGACTCTGAAGAGGTTGCAAGTATTCATACTCCAACCCCAGGACACAAGGGTAAGAGGAATAAAGAGGAAAGAAGAGAAATGGTTCTCAGAACAAAGAATAAGATGGATCCATGATGGTCTCCAAGAAATTCCTATTTTATAATAGCAAATGTTGGCTATCAGAGTCAAGTTTGGCAAACACTTGCCATTATTTGTGTTTTCTAACTGGTTAAGGTGGGGGAGAAAACACAGCCCCCCAGATTCAGGATTTTCCTCCCAACATGACCAGTGTTCCCTGTCAGCGTTTGCTTCGTGATGTGCTCTGCTCACAATCTGCCAGGGATTCATGGTTGGTTGGTTGATTAGTTGGTTGGTTGGTTTGAACTTATTAAAACTGTTTTGCTCAGTTTTGAAGATGCTTCAACAACCTGCCCTTAACTTGCAATCCCAATCAAAATCTCAGTAGACTCTTTCAACGGGACTTGACACAGTCATTTATTCAACAGACATTTCTTGAATGCCTACCATGTGTCAGCTTTATGCACGGCAATAGGTATACAGTATTAAAAGAGACATTGACCCTGCCATCCTGATGCTTGTAGCCGTGGGAGATCGATGACAAATGAGTAAACAGACATAATTACAAATGTGGTAAGCACATTGATGGAAGCAAAGGGTTCGATAGGATGGAGAATAATGGTGAGGAGTGGGGTCTCCTTTTGACGGGTTGGTCAGGGAAGACCTGAGGAGGTAACATTTGAGACCAAAAGATAAGAAGGATTCAGACAGACATTGAGAAGAAGTAGGCCAGGAAAAGGGAGCAGCAGTGAAATGTGAAAAGGACCTCAGGCCAGAAAGAACTTGGGTGCGTTTGAGGATTTGAAAGAGACCAGCATATGGTAGGAAGGAGTGGTATCAAAGGCAGGCAGGCAAGAGGTAGGCAGAAGTAGGTAGGAGGCCTAACAAGAGGAGCTTTTGAGGTGATGTTGCTGGTAGGTGTGTCTTGGATTGAAAGGTGCGATGATGAAAGTCAGGAGCCAGTTGGAAGGACTGTTGCAATGGCTGAGTTGAGGTGACAGTGACTTGGATGTGGTGAGGAAGGTAAGAATAGAGAGAGGATGGGCGCCTGGGTGGCTCAGTTGGTTAAGCGACTGCCTTCGGCTCAGGTCATGATCCCGGAGTCCCGGGATCGAGTCCCGCATCGGGCTCCCTGCTCGGCGGGGAGTGTGCTTCTCCCTCTGACCCTCTTCTCTCTCGTGCTCTCTCTCTCTCATTCTCTCTCTCTCAAATAAATAAAATCTTTAAAAAAAAAAAAAGAATAGAGAGAGGAGGCAAATAGAAGATAATTGCTGATGGGCTGGGTTTGGCTCTTGGGTTGGGAATCAAGGATGACATCTGGGGTTGCTTGTTTATTGCAGTAAGTATACCTAACATAAAATTTACCATTTTAATCATCTTTAAGTGTACAATTCAGTGGCATTAGGTGCATTCATATTGTTGTATAACTATCTCTACTGTCTATTTCCAGAGCTTTTCTATCATCCTGAACAGAAACTACTCGTTCAACAATAACTCTCCATTCCCCTGTCCCTGGCAGCCCCTGGTAACCTCTGTTCTACTTGGTGTCTATGACTTCATCCATTCTGTGCTCCACAAAAGTGGAATCATACAACATTTGTCCATTTGTGTCTGGCTGATTTCACTTAGCATAATGGCTTCGTGGTTCATCCATGCTGTAGCCTGTGTTCGTCTCCTTCCTTTTTGTGGCTGAATAATATTCCACTGTATGCATAACCACGTTTTGTTTATCCACTTGTCTGTTGATGGATACTTGGGTTTTTCCACCTTTTGGGTATTGTGACTGCTGCCTGAACATGGGTGTGCAAGTATCATTTGAGTTCCTGCTTTCAATCTTATAGAGATAGAGATAGAGCTATGTATATATATATATATGTATGTATATATATACCTAGACAAGGTTTTTGATCTGAGCATGTATATAATCTTGCCGGCCATGGACATTATCATTTGTTTTCAGTTTGGGCAATGTAGTAGGCTGAAAAATGGTGTTTAACTGGCGTTAATTTGATTTAGAAATCATTGAACATGGGGCGCCTGGGTGGCACAGTCGGTTGAGTGGCCGCCTCTTGGTTTCGGCTCAGGTTGTGATCTCAGAGTCATGAGATCGAGCCCCAGGTCGGGCTCCACGCTCTGCATGGAGTCTGCTTGGGATTCTCTCTCCCTCTCCCTCTGCCCCCACCTAAAATAAATAAATAAGTCTTTTTTAAAAAGCGATCATTGAACATGGTTTTCGTGCGAGTTACTTATATCTGATTATACTTTTATTTATTTTTTTTTAAAAGATTTTATTTATTTATTTCAGAGAGAGAGAGAGAATGAGAGATAGAAAGCACGAGAGGGAAGAGGGTCAGAGGGAGAAGCAGACTCCCTGCTGAGCAGGGAGCCCGATGTGGGACTCGATCCCGGGACTCCAGGATCATGACCTGAGCCGAAGGCAGTCGCTTAACCAACTGAGCCACCCAGGCGCCCCTATCTGATTATACTTTTAATTGTTCAGACTATTTTTATTGCTATCATATAGAGGCTGATTCAGACTTATATTTGTGACTATTATTTGCCAGGAGCTGGGTCAGTTCCTTTCACTTGAGTTTTGTCATTTGATCCTTACAACAGTTCTGAGGGATAAATGTTACTGCCTTCCTTCAGATGTGGGAATACTGAGACTCAGGCTAAGTCATTTTGTCCATGTCATAGAGTTGTTCTCTAATCCCAGTCTTCTATCAATCCAGCCCTCTTATCACTTTATTAATTACTAACCTCATTTTGCCAATGTGTAAAGTAAGAGCAGATTTTATATGATTTATGTAACAGCAGATAATCAACTAGTATAATGTCTAATCTAATGCCTTATGCACAGTAATGCTTAGTAGATATCTCCTGAATTGAGTCAACAGAGCCATGGCTAGAATTCAGTCTCCTGTCCTTTAACTAGATATTCTTTTTTTTTTTTTCATTTTTATTTATTTGACAGAGAGAGACACAGCTAGAGAAGGAACACAAGCAGGGGCAGTGGGAGAGGGAGAAGCAGGCCCTGTTCCATAAAACAGAACAAAAAATATTATAAACTAAAAATATTTGTCTTTGGGCATCTGGGTGGCTCAGTTGGTTAAGCAACTGCCTTCGGCTCAGGTCATGATCCTGGAGTCCCAGGATCGAGTCCCGCATCGGGCTCCCTGCTCAGCAGAGAGTCTGCTTCTCCCTCAGACCTTCTTCCCTCTCATGCTCTCTCTCTACCATTCTCTCTCTCTCTCTCAATAAATAAATAAAAATCTTAAAAAATAAAAAAATAAAAATATTTGTCTTTAAAAATCATTTTAATAATCTAAAGGGAAAACTTTTCTCCTAAGGACTTCTTCATCCCGCCCGTCTTCCTACCAAGACTATGGCTGACAGTAGCAACAATGAGTATGGAGAGGAAAACAACAAGGTATGGTACAACCCACAGCTTCTCGTGGACTTTCTTGCTTTGAGCTGTTGGTAGTTCGTTTGCGGTGACAGTAGTTCAGTAGTAAACATTTCTTGGATACTCACCTCCAGGGGTTGGGTTGGGTACGTTTGAGCTCATGTAGGAAAATCAGGAGCAAAGAGTCTTAAGATTTTGATTCCTTCAGGAGTAAAGCCTACTAGCACAGCTGACTTTTTGGTGAGGAATTTCATATAGCACAGGCCGGTGCTTTGCAAACTTTACTGATCATAAGAATCAAGTAGGATACTTATCTTTAACAATACGTATTTCCAGTAGTGCCCACCTGAAACTACTGAATCAGAATCTTGAAGGTAAAAGCCTGAGAATTTATATTTTTAGCAAGCACTCCAAGTAATTCTTATGATAAAGCAAGTTTGGAATTACTGGTCTAGCCATCTGTTCATTGTCAACATTTGGGATACTGCCAATATTTTGTGAAAGAGACTTTAATTTTGAAGTTTTAAGACCCAGATGTCACTTTGTTGTTGTTCTGTGAACCTAGAGGATTACTGTTTCTGAATGAAAGACGGAAAGGTGCCTGCAGCTCTAGGCAGGACCGGGAAGCTGTGCACATGCTCTGCTTAACAGCCATTGTGTCCGGTCTTAACGCGAAATCCAGGGGTTACTTTTTTTTTTTTTAAGATTTATTTGAGGGGTACCTGGGTGGCTCAGTCAGTTAAGCATCTGCCTTCGGCTCAGGTCATGATCCCGGGGTCCTAGGATCGAGCCCTGCATCAGGCTCCTTGCTCAGTGGGGAGCCTGCTTCTCCCTCTCCCTCTGCCTGCCGCTCCCCCTGCTTGTGCTCTCTCTGTCTCTGTGTCAAATAAATAAAAATCTTCTTAAAAAAAGATTTATTGATTTGAGGGGGGTGGTCAGAGGGAAATGGAGAAGGAGAGAAGCAGACTCTCTGCTCCGCAGGGAGCCCCACACAGGGCTATATCTCATGACCCTGAGATCATGACCTGAGCCTAAGTCAAGAGTCAGAGGCTTAACCGACTAACATACCCAGGCACCCCCAATGGTTACATTTTAATTGTCCTTCAAGAATAGGAGCTTTGCAAACAAGCGAAGGATATCTGAAGTAATGCAAAAAGCTGTAGTAATGTAGACAGATTGCATAAAAAGCCTAAAAGGTCATAAAAAGCCTAAAAGGGCCCACTTTGGGGTGCCTGCCTGGCTCAGTGGGTGGAGCATGCGACTCTTGATCTCGGGGTCCTGAGTTCAAGCCCCACGTTGGGTGTAGAGATTACTAAAAAATATAATAAATAAAGTACTTAAAAAATAGTAGAGACACTTGGGTGGCTCAGTCCTTTGAGTGTCAGATGCTTGATTTTGGCTTGGGTCATGATCTCGGGGGCGTGAGATTGAGCCCCACCTCTGGCTCCTCCCTCATCGGAGTCTGCTTCTCTCCCTTTCTTTCTGCCCCCCCCACATGTGCACATGCTCGCTCTCTCAAATAAATAATCTTTTTAAAAAAGTAAGTAGGGGCGCCTGGATGGCTCAGTTGGTTACGTGTCTGCCTTCAGCTCAGGTCATGATCCCAGGGTCCTGAGATTGAACCCCACATGAGGCTCCCTGCTCAGCGGGGAGCCTGCTTCTCCCTCTCCTCCCCACTCATGCTCTCTCTCACTCTCTCTGTCTCTCAAATAAATAAATAAAATCTTTTTTTTTAAGTAAATAAAGTAGTCCCACTTTGTGACTAGTGTGCTATTTTAACATCTTACCCACAAAGTAATTTTTAGGCATTTTTCTATGGCGTATAAAGCCCTCTGCCTTTAGATCAGAGATTTTGCAAAGCACAGCTTTGAAGAAGCAGACCAAAAAAAAGTGAGCAATTTCCTAAATTGACCTAATTTTGCGTATTCACCCTAAATTTTTCTAGTCTCCATCATGCTGTGGCCAATATTCAAGACTCATTTATCTTTCTAATTCAGTGTACAACCAGAATCAGCAGAAAGGATATATTTTTGAATGACCTTTAAATTGACCATCAGTATTCTTAAAGAGCTCCCTTTGCCAAACAAGGATAGCTTTGGCAGATTTTGAATTGAGAAAGAACAATTTGGGGCACCTGGGTGGCTCAGTTGATTAAGCATCTGACTCTTGATTTTGCCCCAGGTCATGATCTCAGGGTGTAAGATCAGAACCAACCCCCCCCCACCCGGCCTGCCCTGCACTGGGCTCAGCGCTGGACATGGAGCCTGCTTAAGATTCTCTCTCTCCCTCACCCTCTGCCCCTCCCACTCTCCCTCTCTAGAAAAAAGAAAAGAAAGAAAGAACACATTAAGAGATTCTTATCAGGGATGCCTGGGTGGCTCAGTTGGTTGGGCGGCTGCCTTCGGCTCGGGTCATGATCCCAGGGTCCTGGGATTGAGCCCCACATCGGGCTCCCTGCTCAGTGGGAAGCCTGCTTCTCCCTCTGCCTGCAGCTCCCCCTGCTTGTGTTCCCTCTCTCTGACAAGTAAATAAATAAAATCTTAAAAAAAAGAGAGAGAAAGTGAGGACCCAGTTTTTGGCTAAGCAGGAGTAGACAAAGGTCCTTGCGGCCTTTCTGGGGAGTGCCAGCCTCTCTTCCTGGAGAATCGGTGCCAGGCAGGAGGGTATCTGTGCGAGCACTAGGTGGGGTCGGGGCAGAGGTACACTAAGCTTCTCTCTATGTGGTGCCTTCCATGCCTGCCCTGCCCTGTCTCAGGAGAAGAAGAAGGCCTCGCAGCTGACACCTCAGCGGGGCTTCAGTGAAAATGATGATGATGATGATGATGACTCATCTGAGACGGATTCTGATGAAGATGATGATGATGAAGAGCACGGGGCCCCTCTGGAAGGGTGAGGCAATCCCCCAACCGAGGACCCCCAAGCAGGGAGGAAGACACTGGCCTGGGAGGAGATCAGTTGGGAGTGCAATTCTAGCATCTCTTTTGATCTCCCCTACTTAGGACTTTCAGATGTCTCAGAAACCAACAGAATGAATTTTCTTTCTTTTCTGGCTACACTGCCTCACTGAGTCCTGTGATGTCACTTGCATGATCTGAAACTTTGTGGGCTTGGGGCTTCATGAGGATTTGCTGAATAAATCTAAAAGGTGGTCCCTGCCTTCAAGGAGCTCCCATTTTGGGAAAGGGAAAATAAAATTTATATAGATACCCAAGCAATTCTGTTTAGCAAGGAAAACACACATGCACAGGAGCATTTCTACTTTAGGCTCAGCTCCTCTTTGGAAGGGTGGAGAGCAAGTGCTTTAGGAGCCGCACATGGAGGCAGATGTTCCTGGGTGATGCTTTGGCAAAAAAATCTCCTTACCCAGGGGCGCCTGGGTGGCTCAGTCGGTTAAGCATCTGCCTGCAGCTCAGGTTATGATCCTGGGGTCCTGGGATTGAGAGCCTCCCCACCCGCGTTCGTGCTCTCTCTCTCAAATAAAATAAAATCTTAAAAAAAAAAAAAAATCTCCAGGGTGCTGGGTGGCTCAGTCGGTTAAGCATCTGCCTTCGGCTCAGGTCATGATCCCAGGACACTGGGATCGAGCCCTGAGTCAGGCTCCCTGCTTCTCCTTCTCACGCCTGCTCGTGCTCTCTCTCACTATCTTTCTCTCAAATAAACAAAAAATCTAAAAAAAAAAAAAATCTCCTTACCCTGTTCCAGCTCACATGCTAGATGAGTCATGACCCATCCCTAGAGGTTTTAATCAAAGTGGATTCTAAGGCCCATCCATTTCAAATACCATTACTGTTAAAGTGATGATGGTGTAGCCATCAGTAGGATTCCATCTGGCCATTGAAAGCACTCTCCACACTGCAAAGAACAATCTCCAAGAGAGTGTTAAATTTTTAAAAGGTATAAAGAGTATTTATGTTGTGCTACCATGTGTATAAAACAAATATTACAAGACTATCTCCAGGAAACACTAGAGACTAATAATAGTGATTACATTGGAGGAGGGACTTGGTGGGAAGGGGACAAGGGTGGAAGTGAGCCGTAACTTCTACTATAGACATTTGTACCTTTTCCTTTATATCATCTGTATGTATCACTTATTAAATAGTTTAATAAAAATAAGTTACCTGTGGATCATCCACCTGCAGGTAGACACTAAGTAAATGAGACAAAGGTTTAATTGCAGACTGGCTTTTCATGCTTCCCAGTTTACTTCATGATCATATGCTGCTTTCATAAATTATAATCTGGGGAAATGGAAACTTCATATCAATAATATGTTTAATTTTTTAAGTTACTCTCCCCAGAAGGACTTTATTAATACTTTCCAAGTCACTTATGTACTTTGCCAATGTTCATTACATTTTACTTAATTATAATTAATGTGTTCTATTTTTTTTTACTGTATACATTTCCTGTATCAATACAAGTACTTTTTTTTTAAGATTTTATTTATTTATTTGACAGAGAGAGACATGGCGAGAGAGGGAACACAAGCAGGGGGAGTGGGAGAGGGAGAAGCAGGCTTCCCGCCGAGCCAGGAGCCCGATGTGGGGCTCGATCTCAGGACCCTGGGACCATGACCTGAGCTGAAGGCAGATGCTTAACGACTGAGCCACCCAGGCGCCCCTACAAGTACTTTTTTTTTTTTTAAGATATTTATCTATTTGAGAGAGAGAATGAGAGAGAGAGAGCATGAAAGCGGGGGAGGGTCAGAGGGAGAAGCAGACTCCCCGCCGAGCAGGGAGCCCGATGTGGGACTCGATCCCGGGACTCCAGGATCATGACCTGAGCCGAAGGCAGTTGCTTAACCCACTGAGCCACCCAGGCGCCCCAAGTACTTTTTAATAACTATACAATATTTGGGGTTCCCGGCTGGCTCATCGGTAGAGTGTGCGACTTTTTTTTTTTTTTTTTAAGATTTTATTTATTTGACACAGAGAGTACAGACAGGGGAAGCAGCAGAGGGAGAGGGAGAAGCAGGCTCCCCGCTGAGCAGGGAGCCCAACTCGGGGCTTGATCCCGGGACTCCAGGATCATGACCTGAGCTGAAGGCAGATGCTTAACCAATTGAGCCACCCAGGCGCCCCGAGTGTGCGACTTCTAACCTCTGGGTTGTGAGTTTAAGCTTCACATTGGTCATAGAGCTTACTTAAAAATTAATAATAACTATACAATATTCAACTTAATATACCTGTCTCTCCAGTATTGGATATTTTGTTTCTAATTTTTTACTTATATAAATAACACTGTTAAAAACATCTTTGTAAAAATTCTTACTTTTCTTGGGGCGAAGTATTTTCATGTCAGAACTTAAAATCTCGGGGCACTTGGGTGGCTCAGTCGGTTAAGTGTCTGCCTTCGGCTCAGGTCATGATCTCAGGGCCCTGGGATCGAGCCCTGAGTTGGGCTCCCTGCTCAGTGGGGAGCCTGCTTCTCCCTCTCATTCTCCCCCTGTGCTCTCTCACTTGCTCTCTCAAATAAATGAATAAAATCTTTAAAAAAAAAAAAAAAAAGGGCGCCTGGGTGGCTCAGTCGTTAAGCGTCTGCCTTCAGCTCAGGTCATGATCCCAGGGTCCTGGGATTGAGCCCCGCTGGAAGTCGGCTTCTCCCTCTCTCACTCCCCCTGCTTGTGTTCCCTCTCTCGTGTTCTCTCTCTCTCAAATAAATAAAATAAAAATCTTTAAAAAAAAATAAAATCTCATGTTGTATCAATTATACCTCAATTAAAAAAAAGAAATTAGAATCTCATACCATACTTTCTCTTCATCCCTTCCATTCAAAAAAAGAGAAAGAATTTCTGCTACATTCTAAAATGTTTAAAAATTGTTTTAGATTTTCTGCAGTTCTTTTCTTCTTTGTCAGAGATAACTGAGCTAATTATAATCCATTTTAAAATTGCCTTGCGAACCACCTGGGAAAGGCAGATGTGGGCAGGGCACAAACCAGGTTCAGAGTCACAGGGTCTGTGGTCAAAGTGAAGGCCGGTGGCGGGGGTAGGGTAGTGGGGGCTGGTGATGAACCGGGGCTCAGTCACATCTGCTCTTCTCTGGCCACCTTGAACCATATTTTCCTTTTCCCAGGGCCTATGATCCTACAGATTATGAGCATTTGCCAGTTTCAGCTGAGATTAAGGAACTCTTCCAGTATATCAGCAGGTGAGCACTAGGCCATCCTCCCATGACCCCACCCCCTTCCTACCTCTAGTCTGAAACAAGCCTGTTCTTCCTAGATTTTTTTAGCCTGAGCAGTAAAGTTCATTTCTCTGACTTTCTCTTCCTTCCCTTTGCGATGTCTCCTAGGTACACACCTCAGTTGATTGACCTGGACCACAAACTGAAACCTTTCATTCCTGATTTTATCCCTGCTGTTGGGGATATTGACGCATTTTTAAAGGTACAGTTGACACATCCTAAAAATGACTTCTTAGGTGTTTCTTCGGACCTCTCTATTACTGTTAACAGTTCAACTAATTTCCTTGCCTAGCATTGGCTATCTTGATATATATTCTTCATTTCATTGGAGTTCTCAACCTTGCTCTCCAAATTCTGCTCATTGCTATTTAGGTAATACTTGATTATATCATTATATATTAAAAATTTGTCATTCATTTACCTCCTAATTATCAACTGTACAATTAGGGCACTGTAGACCATGTGTTTTTTATAGACAGTGTTCTAGTGCAGCATGATACAGAAAGCATGTCTTTTAATACTAGTAATAATAAAGGATGAGAAGAGTTCTTCCTCTTCAACTTATTAGAAACAACAGGTGTGACCTTTCTATGTCTGCCCCCCCGCATTTTTTTCCTCTGTCTTCCTTTCTCCTGACCAGGTCCCACGTCCTGATGGAAAGCCTGACAACCTTGGCCTGTTGGTATTGGATGAGCCTTCTACAAAGCAGTCGGACCCCACCGTGCTCTCACTGTGGTTAACTGAGAATTCCAAACAGCACAACATCACGGTAAGATGCCAGCCGAGAGCAGAGGCTGTGCTGCTATCCGTGCCATCAGAAGGGGTGGCTCTGGTTTCAGGCCAACCTTATTTTTTTAAAAAAAGAGTTCACTGAGATATAATTTACTTACCATGAAGTTTGCCCTTTTGGATTATACAATTCAGTGATTTCAGTGTATTCACAGAACTGTACAACCATCACTGCTATCTAATTTAAGAACACTTTCATTATTCCAGAAAGAAACCTCATACCCATTAGCAGTCACTCCTCATTCCCCATTCCTTCTAGACCCTGCTAAGGACTTCAGTTCCTGAGGTACTTTTTTTTTTTAATTTTATTTATTTACGTGACAGAGAGAGAGACAGCGAGAGAGGGAACACAAGCAGGGGGAGGGGGAAGCAGGCTTGCCGCAGAGCAGGGAGCCCGATGTGGGGCTCGATCCCAGGACCCTGGGATCGTGACCTGAGCCGAAGGCGGACGCTTAACGACCGAGCCACCCAGGCGCCCCTCCTTTTTTTCAGTTTTTGAGTGGAGTTGACACACAACGTTAGGGTAGTTTCAGGTGTACAGCACAGTGATTGGACAAGTTTATACACTCCGCTGTGCTCACCCCAAGCGTGGCTGCCATCTGTCACCACACAGCGCTCTTACAGCACCACTGACCTTGCACCATGCCTTTTATTCCTGTGACTTACTCATTCCATAACCGGAAGCCTGTATCTCCCTCTCCCCTTCACCTATTTTGCCCATCCCTCCCACCCCGTACCCTCCGGCAAACACCAGTTTGTTCCCTGTATTTATAGGTCTGATTCTGCTTTTTATTTGTTTATTCATTTTTTTTTTTTACGATTCCCCATATAAGTGAAATCATATGTCACTCCTTTTCTTATGGCTGAATCACATTCCAACTGCATTGTGGTTATCCATTCTCCAGTCGTTTCCACTTTTATTAACATGCTCCTTTGAACTTGTATGTGCGTACAAGTTTTTGTGTGGGCATATATTGTTATTTCTTTTGGGTATATATGTAGGAGCGGGATTGCTGGGCTGTGTGCTAACTGCTTAACATTTTGACGAACTGCCGCACTGTTTGCCAAGCAGCTGAACCATTTTACAATCCCACCAGCAATGAGTGAGCGTTCCAGTTTGTCCGCATCCTCGCCAACACGTGGTACTGCCTGTCTCCTTTATCCCAGCCGTCCTACTCGTGCGAAATACCGTCTCAGTGTGGTCAGCCCTATATCCTGTTGACCTGCCCCCTGTGCATGGCTCCAGAAAATTTTACCAGAGTTTCGTCTTGTGTTCATTGGCTGCCGTCAGGCTTCCCCATTCATTAGCTACTTGCTGTATATGAAATAGCAGCAAGGATGAGCCATCCAATTAAAATAAGAGAGCTACTTTAATGCCATCAGCCAGGGTTTCCCCTTATTTTTCTAGCAACATATGAAAGTAAAGAGCCTAGAAGATGCAGAGAAGAATCCCAAAGCCATTGACACATGGATCGAGAGCATCTCGGAGTTACACCGTTCTAAGCCCCCTGCGACTGTGCACTACACCAGGTAAGAAATACCACCCTCTTCCCCACGGTAACCCCTGGGAACCTTCACCACCCTCAGACCCATCGCTTCTGAGAGGAGGGCCCACAGGCGGAGGACATATTGGATTAGCCTGAGGTCCTGTGGATCCTGACAGCCACTGGCTGAGATTGCAGACTTTATAAAGATTATGATTTATCTGGTATTACTTAGCCATTCTTCCAGACCCCAGATCTTGGATAAATAAGTCTGCCCAGTCTGTGTTCTCCTGAAATCCTCATGTGGCAGACTGACCACCTCCCTTCATCCTACAATCTCCTGACCCAGAGATTGCTGATGTCATCAGTCCACGTTTCTTGTTCATATTTACCTCTGTCCATGTAGGCCCATGCCTGATATTGACACACTGATGCAGGAATGGTCCCCAGAGTTTGAAGAGCTTTTGGGCAAGGTAAGTGGAGAGAGCAGGAGCTACAAAAGTGTGGCATTTACTTGAAGGCCCAGTGTTTGCTCTCTTCCTATATTTTTTTAAGTTTTTTTTTTTTTAATTGACCAACTTTATTTATTTGAGAGCGAGAGAGTGTGAGCACCAGCATGTAAGCAGGGGTAGGGGGAGAGGGAGAAGGAGAGAAGCAGACTCTCTGCTGAGCATGGAGCCTGACTTGGGGCTCGAGCCCATGACCCTGAGATCATGACCTGAGTCAAAATCAAGAGTCGGACACTTAACCAACTGAGCCACCCAGGCACCCCTTAAGTTTTTCTTTTTTTAAGATTTTATTTTTAAGTAATCTCTACGCCCAACATGGGGCTTGAACTTACAACCCTGAGATCAAGAATCGCATGCTCTACTGACTGAGCCAGCCAGGGGTCCCTCTCTTCCTATATTTTATTATCATTCACTTTTTAATTGGAGTATAATTCACAACAGAGACATACACATGTTAATTTTCAGCAGCTGAACAGCTTTGTGTAACAGAACACATCAGATCAAAACACAGAACATCACTAGCATCCCAGAAGCCCACTCATGCTTCCATACACTTCCACCTCCCAATGTAATCACTGTCCTGATTTTTTTTTTTTTAAGATTTTATTTATTTATTTGACAGAGAGAGACACAGCGAGAAAGGGAACACAAGCAGGGGGATCGGCAGAGACAGAGGGAGCAGGCTCCCCGCGGAGCAGGGAGCCCGACGTGCGGCTCGATCCCAGGACCCTGGGATCTGACCTGAGCCGAAGGCAGACGCTTAACTGACTGAGCCACCCAGGCGCCCACACTGTCCTGATTTCTAACAGCATAGATCAACTTACCTATTTTGTGTGCTCTCTAGATCTAATCATCCTCTTTTGTGTCTTAATTTCTTTTGCTCTTAAGAAAGTTAGAAGTCCGGGCACCTGGGTGGCTCAGTCTGTTAAGCGTCTGCCTTCAGCTCAGGTCATGGTCCCAGGGTCCTGGGAACGAGCCCCCCATTGGGCTCCCTGCTCAGCAGGGAGCCTGCTTCTCCCTCTTCCTCTGCCCCTCCCCTGCTCATCTCTCTCTCTCTCTCTCTCTCTCTCTCTCAAATAAATAAATAAAATCTTTAAAAAAAAGAAAGTTAAAAGTCTTAATGGGGAAAATGTGATAGTTTAGATTCAGAAATAAAGTTCTAAGTACCAATAATTACCATTAAACAAAGTTAAAAGAGTGGTGGACTGAAAAAAATTAAATAAATATATAAATGTGATAAGATTACTGTCCAAGCAAAGAGCTCTTCCATATCAAGAAAAGGAAACTGATGAGACGCTTGGGTGGCTCAGTTGGTTACGCATCTGCCTTCGGCTCAAGTCATGATCCCTGGGTCCTAGGATTGAGTCCCACATCGGGCTCCTTGCTCAGTGGGGAGCCTGCTTCTCCCTTTCCCTCTCCCTCTGCTGCTCCCCCTGCTTGTGCTCTCTTTCTCTCTCTCTCTGACAAACAAATAAATAAATATCTTTAAAAAAGAGAGAGAGAGGGGCGCCTGGGTGGCTCAGTCGGTTGGGCGTCTGCCTTCGGCTCAGGTCATGATCCCCGGGTCCTGGGATCGAGCCCCGCATTGGGCTCCCCGCTCCGCGGGAGGCCTGCTTCTCCCTCTACCACTCCCCCTGCTTGTGTTCCTGCTCTCACTGTGTCTCTCTCTGTCAAATAAATAAATAAAATCTTAAAAAAAAAAAAAAGAGAGAGGTGCTGGCCCCAGTGAAACCTCAGCCTTCTGACTCTGGTCCATCCCATGCTCGTCCTAGGTGAGCCTGCCCACAGCAGAGATTGACTGCAGCCTGGCGGAGTACATTGACATGATCTGTGGTAAGCTCTTCCATCCCTTCCTTTTCTCCGTCTCTGGACGAATACACTGTGGGCTTTTGCAAAGGCTCCTTTGCTCTGGGAAGATAGCATCTTGAGTTACAGCCAGTTTGCTGTTTGGCAGCACTGAAGGTGGTATTTGGGCTTATGTGACTCCCCACCAGGTATCAGCCCCCAGAGTCATAGCGACACATCCCATCTGGGAGGGCCATGGCCATCCTAAACATAAATGCCCCATAATTCCCAGTTGTGTTTGGTTCTGCTCATGGGAGCTCTTGATTTCAGCCATCCTAGATATCCCTATCTACAAGAGTCGGATTCAGTCCCTGCACCTGCTCTTCTCCCTCTACTCGGAATTCAAGAACTCACAGGTAAGACTAGGGCAGAGAGTGCCTTCTGCCGTAGTGAGGAACGCTCCAGTCTCTACTCTTCCGAGTCAGCTGGGATTTGCCCTTGGACAAGGAAGGATGTTTTTGCAAGACTTAACCATCGCCCTTCCCTGTCATTCGAAGAACAGCAAGCAGGAAGGGTGGGGCTTTCACAGGGAGAGAAGCAGAAGAGCTGTAGGCCTTTGGCCTGGGGGACACGCCAGGGACACTCACCACAGGGCTTAAGGAATGGATGCAGGGCAGAAGGAAAAAAGGGGTTCATCTTTGAAGGGGGAGGGGCAAATTTCTAGCTGTTTTTCAAAGACAGCACCAAGGAATTGTTCTGAAAGTAGAACTGGGGAGGGCACATTCTGCGTGGAGCACTGGGTGTTATGCACAAACAATGAATCATGGAACACTACATCAAGAACTAATGATGTAATATATGGTGATTAACAGAACAATAAAAAATTAAAAAATATAAAAAAATGATTTTCCACGTGTTAAAAAAAAATGAAAGAAGAACTGGGGAAGAATTGGAGCTTAACGGGCTGTAAAGAGGTTAGTTCTTGCTCAGATGCAGCAGCTAGCATACCAGATACTCCATGTACCCTCTCCTCTTTCCTCACAGCATTTTAAAGCTCTAGCTGAAGGCAAGAAAGCATTCACCCCTCCATCCAACTCCGCTTCCCAAGCTGGAGATGCAGAGACATTAACCTTCAGCTGAGACACCCCCCCGCCCCCGGGTCTCTCTGCTCCCAGGCTGAGCTGCCGCCTCTGCCCTGGCTGCGGCGACACAGTCATCAGCCACGTGGCGACCGCGCCTGCACCACAGCCTGACTCGGACGTGGACATCCTGCTGCCCTCTCTGCCAGAAAGTACTGTGTGTGTTCCTTAAATGGCTTCTGCCTGTCTCCGCTTTTCCTCCCGTGGGAATTATGCACCTACACCACTGTGGGGACTTGAGTTAGAAGAACAGAAGGACTGGAACGTCTGGGATTCCAGGGTGCTCAGGTTGGGAGGAAAGCTTCAAAGATGTTCTTTTTGAGACAGCGATGGAGTTCTTTTCTTTCATTCTTAACGTTATTGGCAAAGATTTTGCAAATAAAATGCTCTATCTTCCAGGTTGTCCTGCTCTTCTATAATATGAAAGAGAAAAGACAGACTGAGCATAAGGCAGAGCTAAGGATCAGCCCCAGTAATGGCATGAAGTGAACAGTGGTTTCAGCAAATCAACTTTGTGAAAGAAAACCACATCCCTCGCCTCCAGGATTGGCAGTAGAGGGCAATCATCTTCTCCCAGAACTGATTTTTCCTAGGGGTCTCTCACCAGTTACTGCTGCCGCTGCTTACAGTTTACCTGCCTGTCTAGCTCCAGACCTGTCTGGTTGTGGTCTCCAGAGAGCCTAGCTGTCGCACCATCCGGGTGAGAGGTGATTGTGCCCCGGACGAGCGAGGAAGCGGTGATGGGGGTATAGATGGGACGATTCAGGAAATCATTTGGAGGCTGTATCAGCCAAGCTCCAGTCAGGAAGTCAGAAAACGTGCTAGTTCATTCTTTCTTTTTTCTTTTTAGAGGGTGGGGGGGGGGGGCAGAGGGAAAGAGAATCTGAAGCAGGCTACACCTACCCTGGAGCCCAATCTCACGACTCCGAGATCATGACCTCAGCTGAAATCAAGAGTCGGACACTTAACTGACCGTGCCACCCAGGCGCCCCCGTGCTAGTTATTCTAACACGGGGTGTTAACGATGGGAAATTGGTCACAAAGCGTTGGAAGGGCTGACAGAGCAAAAGGGAGAAGGGAAGGTGGGCTGCTGGAAGGAGAGGTTCAAGGGGAGGCACCTGCTGCAGGTGCCGGAGGCAGAAGGGCTGCTGCAGTGGTCTCGAGGGGCTGAGGGGGCGCCACACCGAAGCACTAAAGTCCGCATGCCCTCATCCCACTACCAGATCAGCCCTGAGTAATGGCTGCGACTTCCTTTCTCCTACCTTCTCGTATCCTGCGGGCGCCTCCCACTGGCAGAAATCAATAGCTGGCAGGGGAATTTGGAAACCCAGCCGTAGAAAACAGAAGGGAGGGTGTGGGGCTGAGAGGCAACAGATAGATAACCAGGAGAGGTAGAACCACAGACCTTGCTGGTAGACTGGATGTGGGGGACAGAAGGCAAGGAATCGGGGATGACACCCAGGTGTTTGGGCTTGAGCAGCTGAAGGGGTAAAGGAGCCAAGTACAGATGTGGGGGGAAGTAGGGCAAGAACTGATTGGAGGGGAGAATTACATTAAAGTGCTACACTGTCAGCCTAATCTATATTGATTTGGATCATATTTTTTTTTAAGATTTTATTTATTTATTTGACAGAGGGACAGCGAGAGCGGGAACACAAGCGGGGGGAGCGGGAGAGGGAGAAGCAGGCTTCCCGCGGAGCAGGGAGCCCGATGCGGGGCTCGATCCCAGGACCCTGAGATCATGACCTGAGCCAAAGGCAGATGCTTAACGACTGAGCCGCCCAGGCGCCCGATTTGGATCATATTTTAGTGAGGAAGTGGATTCACAAAGGTGGAATCTGCAAATAACACGGATCAAGTGTACTTCCTGCCGAAGAAGGCACTGTTAACCACGGCCTTTGCTTACCTCGCTGCTCCTTTATATCCAGCGCAGCCCCCCAGTGACCATCTCAGGCGCTCCTCTCTCTGCCTCAGTGCCTGTCCTTACTCCCTGCTGACTCCTTGCTCTGTGGCCCTAGAAAAAATCCAGTAACTTATATACCTCAGTTAACCTAGCTATGAAACAGTTACAATAAACACTAATCAACTGTCAGGCTTGTCCCATGGGCAAAATTACATGAAAAGATTAAGTGCCCCCAAATGTAATATGTAGTAATTATGTTACTAAGTATAAATTTTCAACTAGGCCTCCTAAAACTGCATTTGGCTACTTCTCCCTACCTGGAGATCCTCATTTTCCATACTCCCCCTAGGCAAACTGCAAAACCAATCTGCTTGCCCTGCTGTACCCATGATTCAGGAAGCCCCCCTTCTTCTTTTTTTCAAGATTTTATTTATTTATGAGAGAGAGAGTATGAGCACGGTGAAGGGCAGAGGGAGAAGCAGACTCCCCGCTGAGGAGGGAGCCCGATGTGGGACTTGATGTGGGCCTCAATCCCTGGACTCCAGGATCATGACCTGAACTGAAGGCAGACGCTTAACCAACTGAGCCGCCCAGGTGCCTGGGAAGTCCCTTTTCTAACTAAACTTTTATGCACGCTATTTCCCTTGCTTGAAGTGTCCCTCACCTTCTCTGCTGGTCCTAGGCTTTTGACATTTGGAAATAAACATTGAACACCCTATTCACATCTCATTCCCTCCTTTAACCCTATACAATGAGAGTATAAGAATAATAATTTCATTTTTTGTTTTTAAAGATTTTATTTATTTATTGGACAGAGAAAGACACGGCGAGAGAGGGAACACAGGCAGGGGGAGCGGGAGAGGGAGAAGCAGGCCTCCCGCGGAGCAGGGAGCCCGATGCGGGGCCCGATCCCAGGACACTGGGATCATGACCTGAGCTGCAAGGCACATGCTCAACGACTGAGCCACCCAGGCGCCCCAAGAATAATAATTTTGAAAAAGATATAGACCAGCAAGGATTGATAATAGGAAAGAAAATGACAGAAGACTAGGCAGCAACATTTTTGGAAGATGGATAAGTGGTAATTGATTTAGTGGGGTGGGGGGGAGTCTGAAATTTGCCTATAGAGGAGAAAGAGGAACCAGTAAGAAGTGAGCCACATCATGCTGCAGAACCCCGGGAAGGATCAGGGATTGAAGCTGCCAGATATTCCTGACAGCACGCATGCAGGGTGGGGCTGAAAACAGGAGAATTCGTTGAAGGTGTGTAGAAGGATTAAATCCCCAGAAATGTCCCCCTCTGTGCTGCCCACCTCTCTATCGCAACAGAAGATAGTCACCTTTGAACCAGGGAGGCTCTGGACATGAAAACACCAAGCCACTATGAGGACAGCAGTAAGGGGCCATATTTAAAAGAAGTGGATAAAACAGAGGAGTGAGGAATGAGATCCTCAGCCCTTTCCCATGCTTATTTATGCCTCCAAAGCAGAATATTGGAAGAGTCCCCTCAGAAAACTGATCAGCCAAAAAGAAGAGAGCTTTAGACACTGACATGGAGTCTTTAAGCACATGTCCAGGTCCCTACCTCCCCATCAGCTTCCAATCAGCTTTCTGGGTATCTCGTTCTTGTGTGTGTACACCTGTTTGCAACTCTCATTTTAAATATGAAAGTACAGAGATCACTGGACTTTGAAGAAAGCCAGAAAAACAGAGACTAAAACTGGCAAAACAAAGCAGGTAAGCTAAGGGGAAAAAATTAGTAATATTCATAGACCAGGTCTCAAACTTGGTTGCACATTAGAATCAACTGGGGATCTTCTCTCTCTCTCTTTTTTTTAAGAGAGCACATGCACAAGCAGGGGTGGGGGTGGAGGGGAGGATCAGAGGGAGAGAATCTTTTTTTGGGGTAAAGATTATTTATTTATTTATTTGACAGAGAGAGAGTGGGGGCACAAGTAGGCAGAGTAGCAGGCAGAGGAAGAGAGAGAAGCAGGCTCCCCAGTGAGCAGGAAGTCTGACGTGGGGCTCAATCCCAGGCCCTGGGATCATGATCAGAGCTGAAGGCAGCCACTTAACCAACTGAGCCACCCGGGTGCCCCGGGAGAGAGTGATTCTTAAGCAGGATCCATGCCCAGCACAGAGCCAGACACGGGGCTTGATCTCAAGACCCCAACATGACTGAGTCAAAATCAAGAACTGGATGCTTAACTGACTGAGCCACCCAGGTGCCCGCAACTGGAGATATTTTATTTTATTATGTTTTTAATTTTTTTTAGTTGAGTTCTACACCCAATGTGGGGCTCAAACTCACAACCCTGAGATCAAGAGTCACATGCTCCACCAACTGAGCCAGCCAGGTGCCCCAACTGGAGATCTTTCAAGAAAAGTTTCTTTGAGTTGCCTGGGTGGCTCAGTTGGTTAAGCATCTGCCGTCGGCTCAGGTCACGATCCCAGGGTCCTGGGATCGAGTCCCGCATCAGGCTCCCTGCTCAGCAGAGAGTCTGCTTCTCCCTCTTCCTCTGTGATCTTTTTCACTTTCACTCTCTCAAATAAATAAAATCCTTTAAAAAAAGAACAAAAATAAAAACATATTTTTTTTTAAGATTTTATTTATTTATTCATGAGGAACAGAGGGAGAGAGAGAGAGAGAGAAGCAGAGGGAGAAGCAGGCTCCCAAGGAGGAGGGAGCCCGATGCAGGACTCGATCCCAGGACCCTGGGATCATGACCTGAGCCGAAGGCAGACGCTTGACGACTGAGCCACCCAGGCGCCCCGTCAGATGAAATTTATAGTGAAATGTACAAATCAAATTACCATTTGATTTTTTTAAAAAGATTTATTTGAGAGTGAGTCAGAGAGCACAAACGGGGGTGGGGTGGAGAAGCAGAGGGAGAAACAGACTCCCCCCTGAGCAGCGAGTCCCGGGGCTCAATCCCAGGACCCTGGGATTATGACCTGAGCCGAAGGCAGACGCTTAACAACTGAGCCACCCAGGCGCCCTTACCATTTGATGATTTTTAAAACTACAACTTTATTGGGGTGCCTGGCTGGCTCAGTTGGTGGAACATGCAATTCTTGATTTCAGGTTTGTGAGTTCAAACCCCATGCTGGGGGTAGGGTTTACTTTAAAAAAAAAAAAAAGTACAGCTTTATTGAGATATAATTTGTACTTTATAAAGTTCACCCTTGTAAAGTGTACAGTTCAGTGGTTTTTTGGGTCTGTTCACAACGTTGTGCCTTGATCACCACTAATTCCAGAACATTTTTATCACCGCAAAAGAAACCCCACATTCATTAGCAGCCATTCTCCATTCTTCCCTCCCTCCAGTCCCTGGCAACCACTAACTTATTCTGTCTCTGCAGAATTGCCCATTCTGGGCATTTCATATATATGGAGTCACAGATGGTCTTTTGGATTTGGCTTCTTTCACTCAGCACGTTTTCAAGGTTCACCCAAGTTGTAATTTGATGGGCTTTGAACTGCATAATGAGCAGGGGCTTCTTCATCAGCATTTCTCAGAAAGGAGTCTTTACCTTTCATCAAATTCTCCAAGGGGGCTGGGACTCAACAAAGGAGCAAGGAATCTCTAAGGGAAAACTAGAACACTGGTTTCAAAGTCCACCCCTTTGCAAATACTTGCAAGGACAAATTTGCCAGGAAGAACCCACCTTTCTGCAGAAGCAAGACCTTGAGGGTAGCTGAGAGGAGCACAAGGCTTGTAGCCTTGCCAAAGAACCATCAAGGAAGGGGCTCCAGGACCTCCCAAAGGAAACAGTGGACGACCGTCACCAGAGGCACCCTGGCTTCTAAAGGTTCTGGGGCCACAAAGCAGCTTACATGCAAAACCAGTAGAGGCTGGGACAGCCTCAGCCACTCCCATGGAGGCCAACCCTAATGAACAACTGAGAAGCAGGGAGGTGGGTGGAGAACCCAGAACTATGCAAGCCAAGCCCATCTGTTGCTCAGAAAAGGATATAAATTTGCCCTCAGAAAATTCTCATTTCTAGGGCACCTGGGTGGCTCAGATGGTTAAGCGTCTGCCTTCGGCTCAGGTCATGATCCCAGGGTCCTGGGATCAAGTCCTGCATCGGGCCCCCTGCTCAGCAGGGAGCCTGCTTCTCCCTCTGCCTCTCTCTCTCTCTTCCTGTCTCTTAACAAATAAATAAATAAAATCTTTAAAAAGAAAGAGAACTCTCATTTCTAGTCTTTTCCCCTGTTCTCCAGAAAAAAAAAAAAATTTTTTTTTTTAAATCACAGCCTAGTCTGAGCCTTCTGTACCTCTAACCAGGACAAAAGAGCTCAGCCTGGCTTAGCCACACTCCTGAGAGATAGGGAGTCTGCCAAGTGAGACCCAGACACTGGGTGGAGAGATAGGATCCCTGCTCTGGCACTCCCGAAACGGAGCACGCCAGTCCTGCGTTGAGAACAGTGTAATTAAAGAAATAACATTTATTTTTAAAAATAAAAGATCTGAAGCAAACAAGGTAAAGTGAGAAGATTCAACTGAGTTGAGTAGTGGGTACAGAGGTGTTTCCTCTACTCACTGTGTGATTTAAAGATTTCATTTTAAAACCATAAATGAAGAAATGAAACAGACATGTAACATTCACTCAGTCAAGTTTATTAAATTTACGGTGTGCTCAGCACTGTCCTAGGCAGTAACAGGAGAAAAATTATAAAACAAGGTATCAACTAGGGAAAAACAGACTCTGCACTATAATAATTTGCTATCATTTCCATGTTGCTTTCCAAAGAGTTCTTAGGTTGTTTTGGAGTATGTGGTCCCCCCTCTTTTTCCATGTCCCCCTAAAAGCTTCTAGCTCTGTCCAATAATGTGCCACCGTGGCTATCCCCTGAAGAACCGAGGGTGGACAGGAAGAGCGGCTTCCTGCTGAGGAGGCCGTCAGGGGCTGGCCATGGGGTCCCATGGCGGCGGAGACATGTTGAGAGGGAAACTGTCCACCCCGAGGGCTCAGGGCACTCACAGTGAATCAGAGGAAGGCCAGACTTGGGGAAGCCACAGAGAGGGCCCTGGGGCCCTCACTCACCCCCTCCCTCCCCAGGGAATGTGCTTAAAGTGCCAACACTGTAAGAAAATGATGCATAGCTATCACATGCTGCCAGGGGTGCCACCGGACTTCCCGCCTCCCTCTTTTCCTCTTGACTTGTGCTAACACCAGGCCCTGGCACCGCCAGGCCTAGGTCAGTGGGGCAGTATAGTGCCCAGTGGGGAAATGCAGAAGGTCCAATGTATAACGTATGATGCCCAAGAGGAGGCAGAGACAGAGAAGGGCGGAGAGGTATGTAGCAAAAGGGATTAGCTTGTGCTTGGCCACTGCCCCTGGGCCAGAGGTTGGTTCCCGTGTAAAGGGCAGTTTGGTTCGATACAGCTAATATCAGGGTCCTAAATTTTCCCTGAGGGAACAAGGCTGCACAGCATGGGGAGGAAATTGAAGACATGCAGGGCCCTCCCTGTCCCCCCCCCCACACTGGGCACACCCTCGTGCCTGCTGTACAAAGTGCTAAGAGTACTGGTGTGTGGCAAAGGGCAGGCCCAGACCGGCCGAGCCACACCACACTTAGATGCCGGATGACCTGCAAACACACCTGCACAAAGAGCTCCATCCGCCAGGGCACGGGTGTCACTGAAGGCGCCCCCTACCTGAGTTAGAACAAGGGGCTGAGGTCCAGCTGGTGGCTCTGCCAAGGTACCTGTGCCCCTGAGGGTCAGATCATGAGGATGACACAGAGGGCACCCCAGCCAGGAGGGCAAGCAGAAGTAGCAGAGGCATGACCTCTTCCCAGTGGCAACGGGGCCAGGCAGCGGTGGCCTTGGAGGAGGAGGGGGCCCAGAAGCCAAGAGGGCACCCCCCATCTGCCCCGCTCAGAGCCAGATCTCATCACTGCTCACACTGGACACTCGATAGATATAGCCCAGCATGGGGAGCCGGATGAAACCTGCAGGGGCAAAGATGCCCATGAGACGCAGTGAGCCTCACCGCCCGGAAGCTAGGAGAGCCCTCTCTGCCCGTGGAGGCTCTGAGGCCTCTGGCAGAAGCACAAGGGCTGGGGAGCGGAGGAGGGGGGCCACAGGCCCATGTCTCAGTACCTCGGCTGGTGAGGAGGCCACCAGGCTCCGGGTCCAGCAGCTCTGGTCGGCTGTTATTCGGAGCCATCTGCCGGTCTGCTGGCTTCCCTGCTGGGTGACAAACGGGTGCGCCCAGGATGAGGAGTGTGCCTGATGGGGCCTAGGCCCTCCTAAGTACCAGCGTCTCTCTTTTCCTCAGAAGCACCTCTGAAGATAGAGTGGGGGCAGACAGAGGGTGTACCTCTGGAATCCGGAGTGAGGTCATTGAGCTGAAGGTTGGACGGGAGGGACATGTTCTCCCGTGGCAGGCGCACGTTGTTGAGTTTCAGGTTGTTGGAGTCACTACAGGGCGGACAGAGCCTGGGATATGCCCTGGCTCCAGCAGACCCAGATTCCTGCTTTGGGGCCCATTCCAGAACGAGGGAGATGCCCGGTTTCCAGCTGTCCCCATGCTGCATCTCAGGTCGGCCCATCCAGCCCGCCCCAGGAAGTTACCTAGAGATCAGGGATGGGCGCCGGGAGGGGCCTAGGGAGAAAGAAATCACACGCTTTCTCCGGGAGCCTGCCCACTTGGGGGTCTCTCCCTGTGCCCTTTCAGACCCAGGACCCTCAAGCAAGGGATCTCTCCAATGCCCAGCTTTGGCTCTGGGACAGACCGGGTTCCTGCTACCTGAGTTGCAGGAACTACCTGAGTTGCACTGGGTTTTTACCCATGGACATGCCCAGGAAGATCAGCGATGACCTGTCCTGCCAAGGCCCACGTGCTGCCCTTGCTGCTCCTCCCTCTCCTTCTCCCTGCTCCTCAGCCACCCTCACCCCCCCACCCCCGCCCCACTGCTTTGGCCCTACCTTTGGTCTTCTTCTCTTTCCTGCAGACCAGGCAGGCCACCAAGGTGCTGAACCCCACCAGGGTGCCCAGGGCAAGCCCTCCAGCCACAACGATGCCCAGCAGCGGCACTTCCACTTGGGTGGCCAGAAGCCCTGCAAGGTGTGTCCTCTGGTTAGGTTCGAAGTGGGCAGGGCCCCCCAACTCTGAGATGCCAGAGACAAGTACTACTCTGTCTTCCTTGCTCAAGGTGGCCGGCACAGCTCATTCAGAAGACTCACCCAGAGGGCACCCAGTCTTCTCATTTCTGTACTGTGATCCTGCACCCACCTGAGGCTGTGCTGGGCCAGGTGCTGGCAGTGCTCACCCGGGGCCGGAAGCGAGGCGCTGGTGACACCCACGTCGTTGGTGGCCACCACGGAGAGGTTGTGTGCCAGGCTGCGGAGCTGCAGCTGCACAGTGTGGTTGGTGAGCCAAGGGTAGTTCTGGGCATCCAGCACCAGGAAGTTGGAGGCGTTGACAGTCACCGGCCCATCCTGGTCGATCCAGGTCACATTGGCAGGTGGGTTGGCCCGCACCAGGGCAAAAAGGACAACCAGGAGGCCTGGCCCCTGAGCTTCCTGGTACTTGGCCCCGACCTGGGCAATCTCTGGTTTAACTGGTGCAAAGCAGAAGCCAATATGCTCTCACCACACCCCTCAGACTCCTTGTCCTTTCCTCCCAAACCCAGAAGGGAGCCAGGAGCTTGGGCCTCTCCTCAAGGGGGCACTGGCAAACAGGACGGCTGGGTCTGCCTGAGAAGCAGCATCTCGTAGTGATTAACAGTAGAAACGCTCGGGGCGCCCGGGGGGCTCAGTGGTTGAGCGTCTGCCTCGGGTTCAGGTCATGGTCCCAGGGTCCTGGGATCGAGCCCCGCATCGGGCTCCCCGTTTGGTGGGAAGCCTGCTTCTCCCTCTCCCACTCCCCCTACTTGTGTTTCCTCCCTCCCTCTCTCTCTCTCTCTCTCTCTCTCTCGGTCAAAATATAAATAAATAAAATCTTCAAAAAAACAAACACAGTAGAAACACTAGAACCAAAATGTCTCGATTTGAATCCTGGCTCTGCCTACCAGCTGTAGGACTGCAGACATATTACTTAACCAATCTGCCGCTCAGTTTTCTCATTTGTGAAATGGGGTTAACAATAATAATTACCTCATAGGATTATCCTGAGGATAATGAGTTAATATTTTCAAAGTGCTTAAGTGTTAAGGGGTCTATCAGACCACCTGCCTGGCGGCTGCTGGAAACCCTTGGGCAGAGAACCTCTGTCCCCGCCCACCTCAGGGGCACTCACATTGCACATTGAGGATGACAGAGGCATTAGCTGACCGGCCACTGCCGGGGTCCTGCAAGGAGCAGTTAAGCTCATGCTGGGCCCTCTGGGCAGTAACAGTGAAGGTGCTGGTGCCTCCAGAGAAGGCCTCCCCGCCCACGCTCAGCAGTCTCGAGGTGCTGGCCTCCTGCAGCTGTCCATCCAGGTACCAGGCCAATCGGGGGGTTCCAGGCCCCCCTGCCACCCGGCAGGTGAAGGCGTGCCGCTCGTTCTCCCGAAGTGCCAGCTCGGCCCAGGTCTGACCATCAATTTCTGGTGCCAATTCCCCCCAACCTGGAACACAGCAGGGGGTTCTGCGGAGAGCTGGGGGAGGGGCGGGACTGGTCTGCGACCAGCACGAGATCCAGTTACAGAAGGGCAGCAGACCAAGAGCCGGGGCACCCCGGCTCGCTCACAAGAACTGGCCGGACCGTGGGTAGGTGGCTGAGGGGAACCCAGCTCTAGTGCTCTGGGGCCTGAAGCGGGTACCCAAACCCGAGGTGAGGGGAGACAGGGGGGCTTGCCCCGAGAAGTGCTTGGCCAAAGGGTGAACGCGGGTGTACCTGAGCTCAGAAGGGCTGGCAGGAGCAGCAGTGTGTGCGGGAGGGTAGCTGGGCCTGGGGACAGCGCCATGGCGGCTCAGGCCTAGGCCCCAGGCTGCCGAAAGAAGGGGGCGGGCCTCGACGTTAGCCAGGTGACCGGAGGCAGGCTGAGTAATTCCTCCAGGAACTTACTCTCCAGAAACAAAAATAAACCGTGCACCGACACACAAATGGAGACTGACCCGCAGTGGCGAAGGCAAGGACGCCGAGCGCGAAGGCCCGAGCCCACCCAGCACGCAGCCGCCCAGCCTGCGGGCGCAGAACCGGGCGCCGCCTCCCGGGGGCAAACAGGCGCCGGCCCCGGGGCGCAGAGACCGCGCGCAGCCCGCACGCGGCCCGACACACACGCGCGCGCACACGCAGACTCGCGGCGCAGGGCCCCCCCGCAAAGGGACCGTCCTCCCGGCCCGTCTCTCCCTCGTCCCTTCCCCCTGCCATCTGTCGCCCCACGCCCACTTTCCACCCTTGGGGGTCTGGGCGTAGGTGGGCCGGAGCGGCGGGGGGGGTCCGGGCGGTGGGGGTCGCGCGGCAGCCCCGCGCCCCCCCATCCCCCCAGGGCGGCTCACCTGGCGCCCTCCCCGCGCTCAGCACAAGCGACTGCTCAGGTCTGCGGGGCGCTGCAGTCCGCGGCGGGGCCGGGCGGGGCCGGGCGGGGCCAATCAACGCCCGAGCCCGCCCGGCCGGCCCCGCCCCCACCCCTTCTCCCCCCCGCCCCGTCCCGACCGCGGCGGACCGCGGAGTGCCCTGCGGCCGGACGCAGACACTGGCGAGAGTCCGGGAGAGCCAGCAGCTTTATTGGTTCGGCTCAGCGGCCGTTACAGGGCCCGCGCAGCTGCCTCATCACGTCGGCCAGCATGCGGTTGCACAGCGCGGCGTAGGGGTTGAGCAGCACCAGCTGGCGCCGCGCGAACGAGCTGCCCAGCCGCGCCGCCCGCTCGAAGTCCCCGCGGGCGTCGTCGTCCCGGCCCTGCAGCCGCGCCAGGAGCCCGCGCTGCACGAAGCCCTGGCGCGCGGCGCGGCCCCGGCCGCCGCTCAGCGTCACGGCGCGCTCCAGGTCCTCCAGGGCGCCTGCGGGAAGGGCGAGCGGGCGGGTCAGGACCGCGGGCCCGGGGCCCCGGCCCCCCACAGCCCGCCTGCCCTTGCTCGGCAGCTGGGCACCGTTCCTCCCATCACACCGAGGCCGACTGGCGAAGCTGGCAAGACCTGCGCTGGGCTGCCCAGCCCGTCTATAGTGGCAGAGCTGGGAGTCCCTATTAGCTTTCAGGATCCAGGACACCAGAACAACCACGGGTGCTGGGGCGATTTTGAATGGTCACTATGTTCATGAATCCGGCCCACTGTCCAGCAGTGGTAGAGGCAGCATATTCCACTCGGACGCTGTTTAGCATCTACCCTGTGACAGGGGACTGACTCTTGAGTCTGAGAGTCTTAAAAAATTATAATGTACTGATAACCATTTCTTACAAATAAAATTCACTTCTCTTTCTTTTCCTTTTTGCAGGCATTTCTCTCCTCTCATTCATTGTATGCTTTAAACCTTTTCTCCCTCTGACTGCCTTTCCTCATTCTTCATCTCCATGATCTTCATTATATTGTATACAAATGCAATATTTTGTGTTTCATTAAAGGAGATCTTGGAGCCAGAGCTGGCCCCGGACATGGACATTGTTATGTTTATCGTTCTCATAAAATACTTGGATTGGGCATTAGAACTCTGAACTCAAGCTCAGGCAGCCAGCTGGTATGTACCTTAGAGCCCAGCTGCAATTCTTCTGGGCTCTGCCTCGGTTCACTCCTGCTCTCTAGTCGGAAGAGCTGTCAGGGTCTTGAGGAGCTCCAGCATCATCCTACAGAGAGGCCTATCTCTGTCCTGTCTCTGTGTGTTTTGAGCCCAGAACCCAGCAGGGGCTGTGCTCCCCAGGCCACCCAGATGGTTAAGAAGCTCTCTGATCACAGCAGTTCTGGCTTTCCCTCCGAGGAGCTGGTCTGGAGGAATTGAAAACCTTTCCAGGCAGCATCAGTCACCTGTTCCTCTCTGGGGTTTTGGTCTGCAGACTGTCCTTGGCGGCTTTTACAGCCTGGCCCAGCCCAGCCCTGCCCTGCCCTGCCCTGCCCTGCCCTGCCCCAGCCAGGTAACAAAGCCTGGAAAAGGGACCCGTGGTTCCCCACTGTTCCCAGAGTGGAGTCCAAAGCCCCCAGACTGGCGTTCCTTCACATCCGTCTGCCCTCTGGTCCCCAGCATGGCCTTCTCTGTCCCATTGTCCCCATTCCAGAGTAACCCAAGTGCAGCAGGTTTGATCCAGTCCCTCCCCAGTTAAAATCCTTTAACGATTCACCATGTTTTCAAGACACAGTGCAACCTCTGCCTAACATTCCCAGTTCTTCACCATCAGGTCCCTATTTACTTCTCCAGGCTCTACTCTACCCTTTCACCCCTCCGCGTTCCAGCCAGCATGGAGATCTGAAGTTCCCTATACTTTTTCATGCCTCTGGGTCTCTACAGGCTCCCACTCTGTCCCCTCCATCCAGCTACCTCCTACTCATCCTTTCAAACTCACCCCTCGGGGCACCTGGGTGTCTCAGGCCTCTGCCTTTGGCTCAGGTCATGATCCTGGGGTAGAGCCCCACATGGGGCTCCCTGCTCAGCAGGGAGTCTGCTTCTCCCTCTCCCTCTGCCCCTCCCCCTACTCTCTCTCTCTCTCTCAAATAAATAAATAAAATCTTTTAAAAAATTAAAAAGAAAAGAAAACTCACCCCTCAGGGGCAGATACCACACTGAACCCTCTCAGCTTGTTAGACACATGATCACAATTATGTGTCTGTCCTACCCTCTGGACTGTGAGCGTTCAGAGCACAGACTCAAGCCCTGCCACCTGGTTCAAATCCCAGCTCTGCTCCAGGTTCTTCATCTGTAAAACGGAGGTTACAATAGCACACACCTTTTGGGGTGGTAGTGAGGATTAAATGAGTTACTATAGCTCACGTGGAAAGTGCTGGATGCCTGGCACGTAGTAATTGCTCTAAGTAGTCTGTCTTACATCTTTGTCCTCAGCGCCCAGCCCACTGCTACAATAGTAGACTCCCATTAAATGTTTGTTAAATAAATGAGTGGAATGCAATCTCTTCTGATTTTCACAATTGCCCCAAGAGATTAGCAGGGCCCGTAAGGTATCTCTTATAAGTAAGAACATAGGTTCCAGAACAGTTTAGTGACTCCCCAGCCCCACAAGCACTTCATCTCTGGTCCGTGGACTCCAGGGCCCCCCTGCAGAAGCTCCAGGGCGTCTCCCCTCACCTGCCACATCTCCTTGGAGTCGGCGGGCCTGGGCCCGGTTGTTGTAGGCAGAGGCCCTCTCAGGCAGCAGGTTGATGGCTTGGCCAAACCTCTCCAGGGCTGTGCTGAGGTCGCCAGCCTCCGCGGCCATCACCCCCTGCAGCTCCAGGGCCTTGGACTGCTCCAATTGTGCTCGCGGGAAAACTCCATCTGTGTTGGGGAGGGAGCCAGGAGGGGACAGTTACGCAGTTGGGAGCAAGAAGCAAAAGCCCCCTTTGGCTTTAGAAAGCTGGGGCCTGAGTGGGAGCAGACTGGGCTGGGATGTGGGTCACAGAAGGAGTCGGATGCAGTGTCGTGGGCAGAGGGAGCTGAGGTCACCAAGGCTGAGAGCTAGCACTAAGTTCCAAACGGACCTGGGAAAGGGACTTTGGTCGGCTCATTGCCAAGAGAATGAAGCCCAAACTCAGCCCATAGCTAAATGCCTTACTCAAGGTCACACAGCTCCTAAATGCACAGCTTGGATTGGAACCCAGGTCTTCCAGGCTCCTTAGCCTGTCCCCATTTTGTTCTACTATTCTGCCTCCAACATGGAGACCACCGAGACACACTTGGGTCATGAAAATCATGTCAGCTTTTCAGACTGAAGTTTCCGTAAGACCTAGGCTTCACTCCTTTAGAAACAGAGGTCATCAAAAACTCCTGATGGGGGTGGGGGTGGCGCCGGGCTGGCTCGGTCAGTAGAGCATGCGACTCTTGACCTCAGGGTCATGAGTTCAAGCCCCATGTTGGGCATAGAGCCTACTTAACTAAAACAAAAAACTCCTGATGGAGATATAAGGCCCCATTAGAGACTGAAGGAAGGGCCAGGGAGTGCATTCACTCTGTGGAGGGATTAGCTCAGGGCTGGGCTTGTAAAGGTGTGTAACACTACACTAAGGGCTTGCCTAGGTTCTTCACGCTGAGGTGGGAACAATTCAACTGAGCCACCCCTGCCCTTCCATTCTGTGTGGAGTGAAACGCCCTGTCATGACAAAGATGTGAGTTGAGCATCAACCCCCGCCTTTCCCCCAGCACACTTGAGCTTGGATTATGGGGTGGGTTAAGTGGTGAGGTTAAGTTCAGAGGTATGAGGGCTGAAGGACAAACTGTGACTTGCTCCTTTTGGCAGAGTAACTCCACCAGTGCATTAAGGATCAGCCAACCTCTCGCATTCCGACCTCAACCATTGTCCAAGGGTCACGGAACAAGGGGCCTCGTGAGACCACCGTCCCTCTGCCACCCAGGTGAGGCCAGCCGGTGTGGAGCGCTATAGTCCAAGGTCAAACTCACCTTCATCTACGTCTTCCTTCTCCACTTCCTCTCCCATGTCCAACCCAACAAGGTCTCCAAATGGGTTGTCAGGGTTGAAGATGGCCTGCAACACTGCCTGGTCATTTGGAGTCCCCATGGTGCTCAACTCCCAAGTCCCTGAAGGTGACTCAGGACAGAGGAGGGAGGAAGAAGGGGTGGGGGCTGAGCCTCACAGCCAGTTGATCTAGAGGGCAGAGGTTCTGTTTAAGGTCCATCCCCCATGAGGAGTGTCTTCCGTTCCTTGGCTGTAGTGTAAACTGAACGTCATTTGGCCTGGGGTTAGCAATCCTGGCTTGGCAGAATATTTACAATAGTTCTTAACTGCCTTCCCACCCCCACCCATCTTAGGGGGAAGAGAGTAAATGAATCCAATTTCTGCCTTAGGGGGGAGTGAAGCAGAGAGGGTGCTGTTCAGGTTCTCCCCAAAATGCTTTCATTTTAATATATTCCTAGACTGGGAGGAAATCGGCCGAAGGCCTCTTCATCGCTCACAGATAATAAAAGGGGGGCCATGTGGGAGGTAAAGCTCTTTGTCGTCCCGACCCCTTCCTCATATCCGGGATTAATTAGGTCCTGAACATAAACCACTGATGAGCATGGGAGGAAGACACAGTTCGGAGTCAGTGTCGACTGGGGCCCGGTGGGAGGCGAAGCAGAGTGATTTAATGATTCCACCTTCAAAGAGAAGGCCGTGGCTGGTACTCCGCAGCACCAGCCAGCAGTGGCTGCTCCCCGCCCCCACCCCCGGCTCTTTTCTCCCCCACCCCAAAACCAAAAGAAAGCTTGATCGTGTGCTGCAATAAACTTGACATGTTTATTAATTAAACTATCACTTAAATAAAAAAAAGTGCATAGAAAATAAACATGTTTAAAAACTCCTTTTTTTTTACAACTATGTACACTTTTTACTTTTACATTCAGTCTTTCGTAGAGAGCTTTCAGCATTATTATTTTTTGAACTATTAAAGTATTTTCCTTCGTCCCTGTCACAGGGAGTTAACACTGATGGACTTTAGACACATTTTTTCCTTTTTTTTTTTTTTTCTCTTTTTCTCTAACCAGAAGCTTGGAAGAACACAAGGAAAAAAACCAAAAGATCTGTTATACATGATAAAGTTGTCAAGAAATGTCTTATTTCTAGAAAAGAAGCTTGTCATCTGTTGAGCTTTTGAAACAATTATTCAACTACCTGTATTTACTAAAGAGACTGTTAAAAGTTCAATAAAAGAAACACCACAAGTCTATTTTCTTGGTTGAAAGACAGAACTAGAGTACCTCGGAACAAGATACCAGGAAAGCACAGAACACAATTTTCCCCTAAATGCAGGTGGTAACCCCAACATTCATAACCAAAAATAGAGAAACAAGGAGTACAGGTACTGACTGGCAACATTCATGGGCAGAAAAAATCTGGGTGACACCATTTCCGCGTTCCTCTCTGACCCTGGGAACGGACCGCGTCACCGTCCCTTTGTGGTTTGGGTCCCCCCCCCCCAACTTCGGAGGATCCGAGGAGCGCCAGACTGACGTTTTCCTGCCACGACTAGCAACTGTAACACAATCCTTATCTATAGTGTTAAGAGAATTAAAAGCCATGGACTGAACTAGGCTTTGTTACATGGTGCATTACTATATTAGTTCCTATATATATCATATTTATATTTATTTGAAAACCAAAACAAAAAAGTTGCAAGTTTTCAGAGTGTGAGACTTGACTGGTATTCATGATTCGGCACAAAACCATCTGCTCAATAACCTTGTATTGCTTTAAAATGAAGGAAATGAAACATAAAATTACACCCAGCCCTTTGCAATGACCCGCTTTTCCTTTAAAAAGAAAAAAAAAAAAACCCAAAACAAAACAAGAAAACCAAAAACCCAAACCCAAACTTGATTTCTAGTTAAAAAAAAATCCCAAATCAAACTTAAAAGTTAACATGTGATAAGGTTTTGACCTTTAGTATTTTCAGATATTTGATTGAATGTCAGTCCTTTAGAAAGATACATTCATTAAAAGATTTTTTTTTGTTTTTTTGTTTTTGTTTTTTTTTTTCCTTAATGTTGTTGTATATTTTCAATCAAGGGAGCTGCATGGTGCTCACTGCATTGGCCGGGGGTTGCTGACAGAGGCAAGCGGGGTGGTGGACTGTATCCCGGCAAAGGAGTCTGGTTGAAAACTTCTACGGATTATAGCTGCCAGGGCTTCCCCCTTAATTCTGGTGATTGGTCTAAAAACCGGAGGGGCTGTGCTGGAGGTGGTGGACGGTAACAGAGGGAGCCAAGGGACCGAGTTCCGGCCGTAGGGTCAGCGCCATGCAGCTGTTCTGGCTACACAGATATCACTGGCCACCAGGAAATGCGGCCACAACAGGTTCTAGCAGCAAAGCTCTCTGGGAGCTGGCTCGCTCCCGGAGAACTGACCAGGCTTGCAGCTGGGACTCCTTAGGGATTCGGGATGCCCCTTGGGGGATTCCTGGGAATGACCCACCACAGTTCCTCGGTCTGCACTTTTGTGCGGAGATTCCCTTGGTCACTTTCAAAACAAACTCAGGTGTTTTGGAGACAGATATGCCGGTTTGTTTTGTTTGTTTGTTTTTTTGCCTTCTTTCCCTCTTGTAGGGAAACCTTAGCTTATTACCCAAGTTGCTGGCAGGTATGCTGAATTTTGGCAATGGACTCAAGGCTGAGCTAGAAGAGGAATTACTCATTTCTATGGTTGACAGTTGGGGAGTGAAAAGGCAAGGCAAACCATCTGCAGCTGGCAAGAGAAGGAGAGATGTGGGTCCCTCCCCTGGCCTCAGGGTTCGGGATTGGTAGAAAGAGAATGAGGAGGGGGCTCACAGTACAGCATGGCCTAGCAGGGCATTAACTAGGTCTATTTAGCTGAGTTTCCCCCACCCCCTGACTGGCCTTTGGGTCTTTCTCAAGGTGAATTCGTGACCCATCAGTGCATTAATCATTTCAGTAACAAATGCAGCTTAAGGTTTTTTTCTTTAAAAAAAAAAAAGGAATTAAAGGATTTACAAAAAAACCTCACACAGTGCAATAATCAAGGAAACCAGACACTAGTGGCACCCCTAGGGCCACTGTATCTTGTTCACGGGCAAAGGAGGAAGGGAGGCGAGGTCTGGGTAGAGTGTTTTTCCCCAGTCCCCTGCTGGCACTTCTCCATGATGACAAGGAAGTCTCTGCCATCCTGGCTACAGTGCTGGGCTCCCTGCATGACAGCGAAAACAGTGACAATGTTCCAGCAAAGCCACCAGACACAGTTCTTAAGGTCACGGAAGAATAGGAAGCCCAGGGTGGAAGGCACAGCAGAGCCATGAGTCCTGGGGCAGAGAGCGCAGGGCTGAGTCGTATTGCTTTGCTAGACTTCCAGAGGAATGGGCTTCTCGTGGGAGAAAAGGGCGCCCTGCCCTCTACTGGACTGCACTGCTCTGAAACCCAGTGGCCGACAGAGGCAGAGAAGAATCTGCGTTATCGTGAGTGGTCAGACTGTGCTTCAGTTTCAACGGGCTGCCCCACGAGAGGGCACGGGGGGCGGGGATCCATGGGTTCTTTGCAGGTATGAGGACGTCGTGGGCAGAGGGGAAGGGGACGAGGTGACCGATGAGGCAGATGGTGAGGAAAATGTCAGGGTGCCATTCAACTTGGTTGCTATCTCGGAAGTAGGGCAAGAGGAGGGAAATGGAGATTCCAGCTCCCGCCACTCCGAGCTAGTCCAGAAGGGAGAGAGTGCGGGGAAGGAGAGGAGGCTCTGCTGTGTCAGGATACTACCACAGCCTTCTGAGGAGCTTCAACACGGGAAGGAGGGGAGCGGCCCAGTGGGGGAGGGTGACCTTCCTTGTCCATTTATTGTCAAAGAGCAAACCCAGGACACGTTTATGTCAACAGGGCACAAACAAGCTACACATTAAACAACAAAAGTACACCTTCCAGGGGGAAGTTGGGCAGGAAAAACCAGACTTTGTGTGTACAGCTGAATATTTTTCTCTAACTTCATCCTATGAAAATAAAAAATTATTAAAAACCGATCTTCTTTTAAATTAGGATAATACCGCGGTTTAAAAAATAGCCTTGTCATTAAGTGCTTCTCCCTATGAAGTGCTTCTCATAGAAAAATATACAAAATATATTTACATTTATAAAACCTTAAATAGTAAACTGTAAACAGAACAGAGTAAAATCCAATGACTTAATTTAACAGGTTCAGGACACCGTCTTGGGGAAAGGAGGAGAAGGAACATTTGATGCTGTTTTGACCACATCCTAAGGAGTAATCAGGGCAGTAGTGTCATCTAATTTACTTAACCTGTGGATTTTGCGCAGGTGGCAGAGGTCCCTCGATACAAGGTGGTCTAGTCCCCAAGTTTTGGGCCTTGAAATCTGATTAGTGTTCTGCCTTCAACTGGACACCGACCATTTAAAAATGAAGTCTTCCTATGTCTTAACAAGGGGAAAATAAAGTTACCATGTCCTAGGAATGGGGCCCGGGGGTCATCCTGGTTGTGATACTCTGGTTGTTGCATGATTCAGATCCTATTTAAATAATCGTTTTCCTCTTCTAAAAAATCATGCTACATATATTTCTTTAAAACTCTCCGTGGAGCTTTACGAAAACTCCAAATTCCGTCTGGTTATGACCAATGGCTCCTGTCCACTTCCCCACTGGGCGTGCTTCCAGGCTCAGGGGTTGTGTTGTAGGCATACACGATACCTGGCAGGGAGTGTCCTTGAGCAGGGAGTCACTCCCCTCTCCCACCCAGAAAGAACGGGAAAGCAGTGGGATGAAACGGGGGGGGGGGACGAAGGGGGTGGAGGGGGGCGGAGGAAGAATGAGAGGGACACTGCTCCTATTGTCGAGAAGGGTAATTGGCTGAGATAAGGCTCCTGGGGGTAACACTCCCACTTAAAGCCCACAGGCTCCATGTTTGGTGATTCATTGGCACAACCCCAAGACAGTCTTTTGACACCAAAGGTGCTAAGAATCCTGTCTCCCAACCAGAAGTGAACTCTCAAATGGGAGGGTAGTAGGGAAAACCACCAGACCTTCTCTGTTTGGTCAACAGACGGCCACAGGCTGGGCCCGGCTGGCAAACTGTCAGGTATCCAACCAACTCTCTATCGGGGCCCCCGGCTGACCCCTCTCTTGGAGTGCTTGGGAAAGGGCCAAGGCGAGGATGGCAACTTCTCTCCGAGGAGACACTCAGGCCCCATCTCCCAACATAATTAACCCTCCACAGGCTCCTTCCAGGCATGTCTGCTAGCGACCCCATTTCCCACTCTTTAACGGCATACAATCAGAGGGGCCCCAGTAGAAAGCCGGCTGCGGATCTTTTCTTCGAGACCTCATCTCTCTCTCCAGGACTAGGACCACATGTCTAATGTGAATATAGGACGTAAGGGAGCCCAGCCATCACGGAGGCCCCTCAACCGTGCCCACTCAATCCTGGAACTCCTAGCTGCTGGCAAAGGCCTTCAGCATTGCTCTGGATGGGCCTGGGTCCTAGTACTCCGACACTGGGGGCGAGGAGCAGCTCTAGTTTAGGAACTTCCGGCATTTCTTGGCACCACAGTTGCAGGGTAGCTTGTTGCTGGCATCCTCGATGGGGAACTTATAGTCGTAGGTGAGCTCCTCCCCACGGTAGATCTTGCGCATGGCAAAGATGACAATGTGCTTCTGCCCGTCGATATTGATGACCCGAGAGTAGCAGTTAGGCTCACATGAGTGATTGATGAAGCGTGCAGCGTTTCCGTGCATGGTGGCATCCACCACCTCCGAGTCATCAATTCGGAACATGTAGCAACCGATGCCCTACACGTGAAGGAGAGAGGGAGACCTTGTCACTTAGCCCAGCTCAGGCTGGAGAACATTTCCCAGCCCTTTTCTGATGTGGCCTACAACTGCTGACGAGAAAAGTTTCTTCTAGTAAAATGTCCAGATTTCTCCCATCTTTCAAGATGCTTCCATGGCAAATTCCTACATTACAGCTACTAGACTAGAGCTTTCTTAATGTCTCCACGGGAAAGAGAAACCTAAGACACCGTGTCATCAGGTGCTTTGATCCTGGGATCCACTCAAACAAACCTTTCAAAGAGTATCCTTGTACACTAATCCTTAGGGTGGATTCTGAGCTTCTCCTGGGCCCACCACAAATTTTAAAGATGTCAAAATGTCAAAAAAAAAAAAAAAGGAAAAGGGGAAAAAAAGCATGTTTGAATTAATAAAATATACTATTTCTTTTGGGATGTAAGGATCGTATTTTTAGCTGATGGCTCCTTTCTCAAACAACACCAGAACTGGCACAGTGAAAGCGAGAGACTCACCTTGCTGTCGTAATACTTCTCTCGCTTGTCAGTCTGGATGGAGCGGATGACATTGCCAGCATACTCAATCACCATCTCACCTGCATCAATGTTTCTCTTACAAAAAAGACCCCGGCCGTGGATGGGAGACCTAGGACGTAGAGATGGAAAAGAGATCGGCCACCAATTTCACAAATCAGGTTAACTGTGTGAATACATGAATAAATGAATAAAACCTGCTGTCAGTTCCCCAGGAAGGACAGGCCCTTGGAAAGAAAAAAAAAGAATCTGGACCCACTTGATTTGAGTATATTACTTATTTTAACAAATGGCCAAGAATGAAAGATTTCTCCATTCGGGAGCCCACCAGAGTAGCAATATTTTAATGTTTCCTGTGTTAAATTCCTTGTTCAACGCAAGGAGGGGCAGGTTCCATTAATAACAGCTAGAAAAACCTCACTTACTGAATGCGGGAGGTCACTCCAGCATTTGGTCTGCTTTAATTTTGGAAAACGATCAGTTTTCTGGAATTCTTTCTGCAATGTTAGCCATACCTGTAGACACCAACTGCCTCCTTAGAAGTCTTTTTTAAGTGCCGGAAACGCATGGGCATTGGCAGATCCATACTAGTTGCCCTCCTAAAGAGATAAGGCATATTATTAATGAATTCTCTTCAGGAAATAATCAGTTTTGAGTCTTGGATTGAAGGTTTCTAGAGACTATGACCACATTATTCCCTTTGTTCAACGCCAAGCATGATAACAAGTGTCTTGTAAAATGAGGCCTATAATATACACAGTCCTCTCCGACCATGGTAACTGTGGTGGTAGTGGTATGTCCAAAGCGGACAGAGTTTACTTTGGTTAAAGAAAATAAAATATATTGGGCGCCTGGGTGGCTCAGTTGGTTAAGCGACTGCCTTCGGCTCAGGTCATGATCCTGGAGTCCCGGGATCGAGTCCCACATCGGGCTCTCTGCTCAGCAGGGAGTCTGCTTCTCCCTCTGACCCTCTTCCCTCTCGTGCTTTCTATCTCTCATTCTCTCTCTCTCTGAAATAAATAAATAAAATCTTTAAAAAAAAAAAGAAAATAAAATATATTATCTTACAGTTATCTGAATTTCTCCTCTCCTCTGCCCAACAGCTACTGCTGCTTTAATACAAACTACGGTTCACTCTTAAATGTGATCTGGGAAATTCTGATCCAAGCAAAGCCACACAGGGCCCTGAGCAGCCAGAGTAGAGGGAAGCAAAGAGTGTTCCTAATGAGCCCCTCCACCCCAGACTTACCGAGCTGACTTCAGCTGTACCTCCTCCTCCTCCTCATCGTTGGGGTTGTATTCAGGAGGCTGCCGGTGTTTGGAAGCCAGGAAGTTAAACATGTCAAAAGCTGACTTCCTGGAGCCAAAAGATTAAAACACGCTTTAACAGAAATGCTTTGAACAGAAGCAGTGAAGGACAGCTTTGACACTGGAAATCTCAAAGGTGACATGGGGAAAATGATTGTATCATCAGATAATAAAATTGGGACCCAAAGGTGCTTAGGAAAGAGAATGGAACTTGCCTCAGGTGAACTTCAGCCCTGGCTGAGCCATGAGGGTTCAGAGGGGGTTCGTTGGCTTCCTCTGGTTTGTGGAAACGGAATTTGTAATTCCTACAGTGCTTGGCACCGGAGAGCTGCTCAATCAGGAACACGACTGCATCGTGAAGAATGCCCAGCATCCTCAAACCGTTAACACCTGCGGACAGAAGGCACCAGGGAAGCGAGGGTGCAGCCAACAGGAAAGTGCCTGGTACTAAAGAAAAGCCTGCGCGAGAGAAGAACTGTGCCAGAGGCTGCTCATGGTGAACGACATTGAACACTGGCCAAGAATTAGCATTAGCGAACCATTAAGATGACACAGACGCAGGTCTATCAATACGGAAAATGTTCATGGTAGATTGAAAACAAACAAACAAACAAACAAACACGTCACCAAACTATTTTCTATGTTCCGTATGTACACAGATAGGCTATACGTATTATTTTATTTCATGGTCACAACGCCCACATGAGGCAGGAATTACCAGCTTCACTTTCAGGTCAGTCAACCTAGGCTCAGAAAATTTGAATACCACACCCAAGGTCACACAGCTGGTGTGACAGGGTTTGAAGCTTGGGCTATGGAGCTCCAACCATGATCGCGTTTTTGTTTATAAGTTAATGGGGTATCTGGGCTCTGTAACTTCATACTCACACAGGTACCTCACTAAAATTTAAAAGAATGATTAGTAATAACCCCCTAACACAGAACTCTCTTTTTTTTAAGATTTATTTACTCATGAGAGACAGAGAGAGAGAGACAGAGAGAGAGAGAGAGGCAGAGGGAGAAGCAGGCTCCCAGGGAGAAGCAGGCTCCCAGGGAGCAGGGAGCCCGACGCAGGACTCAATCCCAGGACCCTTGGATCATGACCGAAGGCAGATGCCCAACCATCTGAGCCACCCAGGCGCCCAACACAGAACTCTCTTTTGCATTGTTATACTGAATGTTTAGAATAATAGATAGATGCTTTGTTTTACTCAGTCTCGTGCCATTAATGAGCATTTCTGATTTCTTTTTATTTTATAAAAATAAATGTATGTAAGTTGCCGACATAGATGGGGAAAGGCTTTCTGAAATGACTGGTTTCTTTCACTAAAGGGATGGGGCATCCCAACAACCGCCACCCCGCTTTGACACGAGAAATAGCAATGTTCAGGGTGCCTGGCTGGTTCAGTCGGTACAGCATGTGATTCTTTTTTATTTTTCTTCATTTTTTTTTTAAAGATTTAATTAATTTATTTGAGAGAGCACATGAGCAAGGGGGAAAGGGAAGAGGCTGAGGGAGAGGCGGGCTCCCTGCTGAGCAGGAAGCCCAATGCGGGGCTCGATCCCAGGACCCTGAGATCATGACCTGAGCCGAAAGCAGATGCGCTTCACCGACTGAGCCACCCAGGCACCCCTGTCAGGTTCATTTTTTTTTTTTTTTTAATTTTTATTTGAGTATAGGTGACACAACAAGTTCATTATGTAATTAATCCTCACCACAAATTTTGGAAGTCACATTTATATTCCTTTTTAGATAAGGAGATTGAGACTCAGAGAAGTCAATTAGCTTGCACTCAATGTAATATTAATCACAAAGGGGCAGAAATGTAGCTTGTACCGTTTTTTTCTGCCTCCAGAGCTCATGGTTTCTTACCACCATTCCACGTGGCAGTAAAGGACATGGATAAATCAAAGGAATTTCTGTCCTGTTGGCAAAAACAAGCGGGGGGGGGGGACTACTCAGTGTGAGGCCGAGAACACAGAATTTAGGACACTGGCTTACTCCAGGGGCAGGATTTTGCACATATTATCAATAATCAGTTCAAAGTGACTACTGGGAGAGGCCATGTACAACTATCCTTTCTCGGGGTGCCTGAATGGCTCAGTTGGTTAAGCGTCCGACTCTCAATGATCATGCTCAGGTCATCTCAGGGTCATGGTATCGAGCCCCATATCTGGCTCCATTCTCAGCGTGAAGTCCTCTTGAGATTCTCTCTCCCTCCACCCCTCCCTTCTCTCGTGTGCTCTCTCTCTCTGTCACATAAATAAATAAAATATTTTTTAAAAAACAGGGACGCCTGGGTGGCTTAGTCCGTTAAGCATCTGCCTTTGGCTCAGGTCATGATCCCAGGGTCCTGGCATTGAGCCCCGCGTCGGGCTCTCTGCTCAGTGGGGAGTCTCCTTCTCACCCTGCTTGAACTCTTTCTCTCTGTCAAATAAATAAATACAATGTTAAGAAACACAAAACAAAACAAAAAACTAAATAATACTTTCTTGCCCCCTAAATATTTCCTTCACCAATCTAAAAAAAAAAAAAAAAAAAAAAAGATACTATCTAAAGTTAAAAGGCAGCCCACAGAATGGGGAAAAACATTTGCAAATCATCTCTCTGATTAATATCCAGAATATATAGAGAGAACGTCTAAAACTCAACCATAGTAACAACAAAGCCTGACTAAGAAACAGGCAAAGGCCTTGAATAGATGTTTTTCCGAAAACGATCTATGAATGACCAGTGAGCACATGGAAAGACGCTCAATGTCATGAATCATTAGGGAAATGTAAATTAAAACTATAATGAGATACCGTCTCATACCCATTTGGAGGGCTTCTATCAAAAAAGCAGGGGATGTTGAGAAACTGGAACCCTTGGGCACTGCTGGTGGGGATATAAAATGGTGCAGCCACTGTGGAAAACAGCATGGCAATTCCTCAAAAAATTAAAGATGGAATTACTGTTTTAAAAAAAAGGAATTACTGCATGACCGAGCAATTCCACTTCTGGGTATCTGCCCCCCAGAAATGGAAAGTAGGGTCTTGAAGAGATACCTGCACACTCACATTCACACAGAATTAGTCACAATAGCTAAAATGTGGAAGCAACCCAAGTACCCATTGATGGATCGATCAATAAGCAAACTGTGGCATATAAATACAATGGGATATTATTTGCAATATGCTACAACCTGGATGAACCTCAAAGAGATTATGCTAAGTGAGATGAGCCAGTCCCACTTACATAATTCCACTTACATGAGGTAACGAAAGTAATCAAAATCATAAAGACAGAAAGAATAACGGTGGTTGCCAGGGTCTGGAGAGAATGGGGAATGGGGAGTTTCAGTTTTACAAGAGAAAAAACGAGTTATGGGATGGATGGATGGTTGCTCAACAATGTGAATGCATTTAACACCCCTGAACTGTACACTTAAAAATGGTTAGGATGGTAAATTTTATGTCATGTCTATTTTACCTCAATAAAGAAATTCATCTGCTTAGAAAAAAAAGAAAAGAATAAAGTCCCAATGCAATATTACAGCAGATAGGAAGCCTGAAAGCATTATGCTGAAGAATCCAGTCACAAAAGGCCAGACGTATGAGTCCATATAAATCCCTAAAGACAGAAAGTTGTTTAATGGTGGCCAGGCGCTGGGGCTGAGGAATGACTGCTAATGAGTATGGGGTTTCTTGCAGGGATGATGAAAATGTTCTGGAATTATACAACAGTGATGGTTGCACAACTGTCAGTAGACTAAAAACCACTGAACTATATGTTTTAAATGGGTTAACTGTGTAAGAATTATACCTCAACGAAGTTGTGAAAAATTATTTTTAAAAAAGTTGATGCTTTTGTAGAATCACCTCTATAGCTTTAGACCAGAATACTCTCAGACAGGAGTAAAATCACCCCTTGTGGTCGTTACCTGCAAATGAGAGCTGCTTTAGGCGGGCATTTGACCGAGCTTCCTGGACTTTATCTGTCAGTGACTTCCAGGCATCTGTGAGGAAATAAAATATTCCATCAATTATCTCTAACACCAGTGGCAAGCTAAAGCATTGAGCTTAGAATCCTTACAGGGTGAAAACACCCTGCTAAAATGGCTTTTTGTTGTTTTCTTGGTTTCGATGAGTTCCGTGCATAAGAAAGCGGCCGAGAAGGTGCATTAGCTCACGCCTTCTGAAAATGACCCCTGGATCCCCAAAGCATTCACATCCTTTGATGGTAGTCTGGGTCCCAAACCTGAATGCTGGATATCACTTCTACTTCCTATGCCTCTAAACAAAACAATACTAGCGTTAACGATTTAACCCAGACTACGGGGAGACCTTAAACCTCTGTTCTGTAAAACTAAGGGGGAGTGACTAGAAAACCTCTACTATCCCTTCCAGCTCCAACTTAAGATTCTAGGATCTCCTACTGTCTGTTGGGCTCGTTACCACCACTTCACACTCAGTGTGTTGTACGTAGAACTCATACACTCAATGTAGTCTTTCTGTTCTCATCTTTTTTTTTTTTTAAATATCTTTTTTTTTAGTGATCCAGGCCTGAATCTTCAGAGTCACATTGGACTCCTCTCTCTACTCTCCATATTCAAGCAGTCCTGGAGAGTGTCTGTTCATTCTTTCCTGCTGGGAACGGGCTTTATTACCTGACATCTCTTACTGTAGCGATGCCCTCATCAGTGACCTCTTGCCACCTCATGTCTCCAATTTAGTCCACCTTAAAGGGAGCTACCACGTTAAGCTTCTTGAAATTCTGCTTTTATTCCATGTCCCCAGATTTTCAAAGGCCTCATGGTTTGGCACTGAAGGCCCTTCCAAAACCAGTGCCCAATCCACCTTCGCAGTTTCCTCTCTCACTAGTACCTGACTAGGATTTCAACATCCTCTCCCACCGGAGGGCACTCTACTCCCACCACGTGCAATCCTAACTTCGCTGATGTCCCTTTTTAGAAAGCCTTTCTCATTCCTCTTTTTCTAACCCAAATTGTTATCTCCTTTAACAGACTCTTCTACCATTCTTCCTGGGTTCGACAACCCTAACTCAGCCCCAGGGATCTTTCCTTCAAATTCCTCTATTACTTACTGCCTAGATAACATTCAGTAGTCCTTCAGTAGCTAATGAACACCTATATGCTTGGGATACAAAGAGGAGCGAGAAAATAAAATGCCAGCCTTTCTAGGAAGTTCCTTGTTAAGATGTAAAAAAGTAAACAGACTTTATAAAAACAAAATTTAAGCTTTAAGCTATAAGAAAAGCATTTAAGATTCTAAAAGGAGCAGAAAGGAGGGAATGGGAGTGCTTATCTGCCTCAGAAGGTCAGGGAAGACTTTCCAGGCTGAACCCTGAAGGACAAGGTAGAGTTCACCAGATAAGCCAGGGTAAAAGAACATTCTGGGCAGAGGGAAGAATTGGGTGAAGGCACAGGGGTGAAAGAGAATGGCATCTGAGGTACACAAAGAAGTGGAAGAAAACACGACCAGAGAGAGAAGACATCTCGTGTGCTCTGCTAAGTTATGGACTATTACTCCAATAACACCAACTTCTTAAGGATGAGTTAGGTGTATAATGCCATCAAGTATCTTCTGTAACACCAAGCGCACAAACTGCCCACATCAACAGTACTAATACAAGTAAGCGTGGATCTGGCTGACACAGAGCTTGCACTGGTGAGACAACCACAATTTTTTTTTTTTTTTTTTAAAGTAATCTCTACACTGAACGTGGGGCTCGAGCTCATGATCCTGAGATCCAGAGTCAGAAGCGCTACTGACTAAGCCAGCTGGGCGCCTCATTTAATCCACTCACCTTCAATACTTTCTGCACAGATCTGGAAGCCATCATCACTTGAAATTTCAAAAACAAGTCCTTTCTTGGGCTTTTTCTCAGCAATGCTTTCTTTCCTCTTCTGTTCTTGCTGGAGCCAAAGCATCAGTGGAGAGCTGAAATTACTTTCTTCTTCTTCCACTGTTTTAGGTTCTATGAGGGAGAAAATAGATAGGGGCCAAACTGAGCACTGATAACATTATCTTCAAGCCTACCAACATTCCACAGTTGGTATGATTACTCCCATTTACAGATAAGAAAACCAAGACTCAAAGATGTGGAGCAACTGGCCCTGGGTCATAGCTGGAAAGTGACTAAAACTAGGTTTTTTTGTTTTGTTTTACCTGAAGTCATGCTGTCTCTGTGGTAGTTTCTGGTATGACAATTTGATAGTTTTTCAATAAGCAATTGCCCTCAATAAGGTCAAAGCTAAAAAATAATAATGATTAATATGAATGAAGCACTATACATGAGGCACTCTTCTAGGAACTTCCTGTAGATTAATTCAGATAAACCTCACAACGACCCAGTGAGGTGTTATTATTATGTACACTTCAAAGGTGAGAAACCTGCGACAGAGAGATGGTAAGTAACTAGCCCAAGTTCATATAATTAGTAAGCGGTAAGCTGAGATTTCAACCCATTTGGCTCCAGAGTCTGCCATCACCCTGCCCTGCATTGACAGAAAGAGGTGCCTCTGTCCTCTTCAGGAATGAGCCAACCAAAAGAATGTGATTACAGCCCAAATGTTATGCCTGAGCGTTTTCTCTATCTTCCTCTCTTCTGGGAAGTTCCCTCGATGGAAATGGGCAAACCTTACATCCAGATCTCTCTAATCTTGAAGTGGCCAGTTCTTAATGATCAAATTCAGTAGTACAGATGGAAAGTGCTATGGAGATATATCTGTGGTTGTGACCAGATACATGGTTTTCTTCAGCGATAACTAAGGGATGAGGTCAGGTAACCACTAGCTATTAAGACCACACTGTTGTTAAAGCAAGTAGAGCAGAATAATCGACAGATGTCCCAGACTTTATAGTGGAAGGGCACCGGACCAGGGAATAGATGCCCTGGTTAGTCTACACCTTTAGCCCATCACTTCTTTGGAGCTTAAACTTTTTAATTTAGAAAATGTGTGGATGATGCAGGCAATTTTTATAGTACTTTTGACTTTGAAATTCTAATTCTAACCTGTTACCCACCCACATACCTGTACCTTCTGGCTCATTTGCTGGATTTTGTGTTGCCTGAATCTCAGGAAGAACTTGCCTAAATGAGAAGAAAACGCAGTGTGAGACGTAACAACAGCTACTCTTCAATTCAAAGATAAAAACTGTCCACGTCGGCCATACCACCGTATCAATTACATAAAACTACTAGAAATAGACCACAGGATGTCTTGTATATAACCTGTTGGATAAACACCACCACACTACTGTATGGTACGTAACATACAACTCTTTTAGGAGACTCTTTCCTAAATATTGACATTAAGTTTGGGCTTTTGGAGTTTGTAGATTATGTCCTTGAAATTTTTCTCATACCCTCAGTACTAGAAAAAAATGAAAGGACACTCGTTAGAAGCAGTTCTGGAGTTACTTAAGTAAATTAACTGATTTAACTAAAAACAAAAGCAAGCTGCAGGAGCCAGTAAACCATAACCAATTTTCATTTCTGAAAATTAAATAAATCTTGGAAACAACCCAAATGCATATCAATAAGGGGCTATTTAAATAAGTAAAAAAAAAAAAATCCAAGTACAGAACAGTATGATAGCATTATTCATTTTATGTAAAAAAGGTGTATATATATTCATATATACACTGTGTGTATCTGTATTTGTATAGAAACGTGTACATGGATGAAAACACATCATTAGCAATGGTTATTACTAGGGGACAGAAGGGAGGAGGGTAGGCAGGACGAACATGGAGCCACTTATCTATTATTTAAGTAATCATGCATTAAAAAAATTGTAAGTATGTATTACTTCCATGAAAAAAAAAAAAAACTCTGGTACCAAGAACAATACAAATGAGGAAGAATTATTTTTTAAATGAGGTGAACAAAACGGAGGGCTTTAACCTTAGACAAACGATCTTCGTATTTACCCTGTGGGCTGCCCACACTCCTTTGACTGTTCCACATTAGCTGTGTCCTGCTGCTCAGCCTCTGCTCCTGGAGTCCTGGAACAGAATCATTGGGTCTTTTCAAGAACAACCACCAGTAAATATGTACTGAATGTAGAGGTCAGTCTAAAGAAATGACTCTATCAGGATCTGATAAAATTTATGAGCTGGGAAAACTCATCCGTGCTGCTAACAGGTTAGCCAGTGGTCACCTTGAAGGCATTCCGACTAAGAGAAGGCACAAGGAACCTTCTGGAACACTGGGAATTTTTTTTTTTTTTAAGATTTTATTTATTTATTTGAGAGAGAGAGAACGAGAGATAGAGAGCACGAGAGGGAAGAGTGTCAGAGGGAGAAGGAGACTCCCTGCCGAGCAGGGAGCCTGATGCGGGACTCGATCCCGGGACTCCAGGATCACGACCTGAGCCGAAGGCAGTCGCTTAACCAACTGAGCCACCCAGGTGCCCAACACTAGGAATGTTTTATATCTTGATCAGAATGGTGGCTACATGGGTGCATACATATGTAAAGTTTCACTTGTGTACTCAATGCACGTTACACTCCATGCTTTCAAAAAAGGACTTCATGAGGATCTACAACAGGTGGCTTTGCCCACCAGACAGGAATAATCATCATCCCTCAGTATCCTAAGACTCAGCAAAAAACCCCCAAAACAACAACAAAACCCAAAAGCAACAAACCCAAGAGCAAACAGCAGCATTGCTTTAAATCAGAGCAAAGGGGGGCCTGGGTGGCTCAGTCGGTTAAGGGTCCGACTCTTGATTTCGGCTCAGGTTATGATCAAGGGTTCTGAGATTGAGCACCACATTGTGCTCCGCTCTGGGCATGGAGCCTGCTTGGGATTCTCTCTCTCCCTCTGCCTGTCCCCACCCTCCATAAAAAACAACAAAAAAACCCCCCACAACCCCCCCCCAAAAAAAACCCAAAACAAAGAGTAATTAGAGATGTGGTTCTGTCCGAGAGACAAACTGCCCACGGACGGAGCTAAATTTTGCTCTATAAATCACCACTGTGAGGGAAAAAAAAAAAAAGTCAAAACCCAGAACAGCCTCGAGTAATGCAACGTGGACAAAAGAGTGTCCTTCCCAGGAAAACTGCCACTTCAACAGCCTCTCGTCCAGAGCAAAGACAATCCCACCTACCCAGAGTAGTAGCTAATATTTCGATCTCTCACCCTGTGACTGAGGTCAGGGATGTCGTGCTGGCTTCTTGGTCTGGAATGTGTGCTTCAGAAGAACTGGTCCGCAAATGGGAAACTTTGTGCTTCTTGCCATTCCCTTTGTCCAAAGGCAGCTGAAACCGTTTGATTTTTGGTTTGGGTTTGGTGGGAGCCGGCACCGCGGGGCTTGCTGAGGGCTGTCCAGAGGATGGAGAGCCCCCGGGAGAGGCCGGGCTGGCTTGCATAGCTGAGGATAAAGCCTTATTTTGCTCTAGCCCCATGCTATTAGGAGCATCTCCTGTCTGGGCGAAGGTGGATCCCTGGGTCCCTGCAGCAGAATCAAGTTCGCGCTGGGACGGGAGAATCCCAGTTTTGCTGGCAAGGAGCTGGTTCACGCGCTGAAGCTGATAGTGTTCTTCTGCTTCCCCAGAAGGAGAGGCAGCTGCGACGCCTGCAGTCTGAGCAGAGGGGAGCACACAGATGCTAGACGCCGCGGCCCCCAGTTGTGGAAACATTCCCGCACTGGGCGGTAGAGCCACGGGCTGGTCCTGCATCCCCAGGCTCTGCTGGCTAGCTTTGATTAAAAGGTTGCTTATTGAGCCAATATCCGGGGCACTGAGCAACCTGGGGTTGGTTAACGCAACATGTCCCGGAACGGACGCGCTACTTGTAGGGGCGGTTGTGGTCTGCATGGACACAACATTCAAGACGGAGGCACCGGACGCCAGGCCGGACCCAGGCCCCGCGGTGAGGTGGCTAGTATCCTGGCTTACGGTGGATGCGCCCGCCGCCGCGGCACTCTGGGGTAACAGGGGTGCCTGTTCAAAATACATGATGCCAGATTTAGACCTTTTTATGATGTTGGGGACAGTTCGGTGAGATGACGTATTAAGTGACCCCAGATCTAACAGATTGGGATGGTTTGGCAGCTGGGAGGGTGTGAAGTTAATCAGGGTCATGTTAGAGACCACATCGGAAGGGGCAATGGTTGAAGGGGTGCTAGAGGGAGCGAGTTTTTTATTCTTTCGGGTCTGTAGACGAGATATGGGTCTTTTCTTGAGTCCAGAGGATGGAGTGGCTACTGTGGTACTGAGGTCTGTCCTCTGGCTGGCTTCTGAAACCAAAAGTTGGGGATCTGGAGGAGGCTGAACCCCAATAAGTAGGCCTGAAGGAGGACTGCTGATGTTAGGTGGGAAACTACTTTGAGCAGCTGCAGGGAAGGAATGTAAGTGCTGGTGATGAGGCATGGGGAGCAATCCTTTGCTAGCAGGAGGGAACAGAGATGGAGACGTTGGCAAACTTGGATTTAGTCCCGTGGCTAGGGTGAGACCACTTCCCATGGGCCCCAATACTGAAGTATTTGTCTCCATCACATTGGGTGTAGAACTAACAGAAGAGGTCAACTGGATTTTTTGGGTCACTCCATTTGGAAGAGTTTGGAGAACATAAAGTGGCTGCATGTTCTGGTTAACCACAATGAGTTTCTCAGTGGCTGGTTTCAGGTGGGGTGGAGTGGTCTGGACAGCTGCATTAGAAATCTGAGATGGGCCAGGACTCTCAGTAGAATTGGGCACATATTTCTGGTTCTGGATAGGAACAGTAGGGGAAACAGGTACCTGCAGGCCGGGGGTGCTACTGTTTCTAGTTAAATCCTGATTGTTGCCATGACCTTGCTCCACCGAACCACAAGGAGGGCTGGAGATGTGGTCTGCGTCCATGTGTCCTTGAATAAAATGATCGGGAGTCATGTGGCCTTCGGGGGTGGGATCCACTCCTGGACTCAGCAGTGCCGAGTCGCCTTCAGAGGAGGCCACAGACTTCTCGGTGATGGTCACTCTCTTCTCTCCTGAGTCAGAGATTACAGCCAGTCTGCTGGCATTCTGGCTAGGGACAGTGGGACTCCGCGTGGTCAGGACAGACAGGTCGGACGGTAGCTCCAGAGGCAGCTCAAACTGCTCCTCTGCTGAGATAGAGGAGGAGACGCTACTGTCCACGGGTTCCGCCGTCGGCAACTGCTGAGAAAAGACCTCGAAGAGACCCATGTCCTTTTCCCGATTGCTGTCAAGACCCAAACCTTCACCCAGATTCAGGAGTTCCGACGAAGAGGACTCCGGGCTCTCACCCAAAGCCTGCATGGAAGGAGTATTCTTCAGTACAAAGTCCATAATGTCCGAGGGCAGGATATTCCCACAGTCGTCACTGTTGTTGTTATCCGAGTCCGACTTGAGGAGCTCGGTACTGTAGGTGTCCAGGAGGTTCTTGTCTGACGGGGTGCTCGTGTGGACCCGGCGGCTGGGCTCCAATGAGCTGAGCTGAGCCTCCAAGGAGTCCTGCCCCTGTGCTTTAACTCGGCTTACGGAGTGGCAGTTATCCACCTTTGGCTCGTTTTTGTGGCCCACGGAACTCTTAAGGACATGTTCTTTCTCACCGGCATCTTCGGGTCGCTCAATCTTTAAGTTCTCCGTTCCGTTTTCCTTCCCATTTCTTTTTGGAATCTGGCTGCTTTTCCTTGTGGTGGCGGTGACGCTAGTATCACTCTCTGTGCCATCATCGACACCATCCAACTGTGAGATTTTGGGAAGGTCACACTGCTCCTCCTCCCGAAATAAATTATGGGATGCCAGCCGCTCATCTCCACCTGAGGAAATCACTGTTCTGGTGAAATTATAATAGTATAGGTCATCTTCATCTGAGGTGCTCAGGTCGTCAGCCCCATCCACCTGTCCTTCGGCTGATCTCTTGCCCCGTTTCTTGCCTGTGGAGCTGCTGTAGAATGGAATGTCTTCTTCACCATAGGATCTCACTCCATAGAGCGGGGTGAGCCCGAAGAACATGTTCGAGCGCGCCCGAGCACTGCGACGGGGATATCTCCTCTTGAAAGAGCCATCCTCCTGAGGTTTGGGACCATCTGGAAGCATCAGGTTTCTGTCCTGTACCGGAAGATTCTGATAGTTGTTACTCTGAGGATCCTGGGATGAGGTATCATTGGGGCTTGGCTGGGCCACTGGACCATCTCCTGGACTTTCGGAGGCTGCAACTGGTTCTGTGGGAGGAGATGCTGACTCTATTTGCAAAGGGGAAACGGGGCTACCTTCTTTCAGGGTATTCTTGGACTGGCCCTCACTTTCCATTTTGAGAGGGGTCAGTGTTACTTTGACTGTACGTTTCCGGGGTGTCTGTAATTCCTTGGCAGATCCTTCTACTTGCATGGATGGAGCTTTGGGGGCTCCCGGAATAGAGAGGCCTTTGTCTCCAATCTTATCAGAAGAAACATTATTACATGGTCGTTGCCCCATGAACTCAGGAGTCAAAACCTCATCCACAAACTCCGGCTTTAGGTTTCCTTCCTCACCAGTTGACACCTGACCAGGTTCCAAAAAAGATTTACTGGAATGTTTTTCTTTGAAAGTTTCTTTACAAGACTTTTTCCCTTTCTGTCTCCGGTCTCTGGAACTAGACCCCACGTGCTCATTGAGGATGGACGATCTGTTGCTCACTCCAGATAGCTTCAAGGTTTTGACTCCCGCGTCTTCATCGGGAGGGGGGTTTACCGATTGGTTAGAATCTGTGTGTTGGTCCCGATCATTCCTCTGCCCTCTCAGATGGAGTGGGGGGAAGGAGAGGGCCTCTTTAGAAGAAAACGGCCCTGAAGAGAGTTCAGCGAAAGTGCCGATCTTGCTAGCATTTAATTCTCCAGGTGTTGTGTTATGAACCTGTGGAGCCAGTTTGGGAATGCCAGGATAAGCCACAGCATGTGCAGACCCCTCCAAACTCTTGGAACTTGGCACTTTGGTCTTCTCTCCCTTCAAAGAGGAGCCCTTGGATGCCAAGTCTGAAGCGCTGGAATGCTTCATTTCGGAAGAGGAAGACCCATCCAAGTGGCTGGTTTTAGTGCCCATAGTAACCACTGTCCTTTGCAAATTTGAAGAGGTGGAAGTGTTTTGCCCTAAATTAGTATTTGAATTCAGTGGTCCTAAGACATGATCAACTGCTTTGGCACTTGACTCAAGATCTGTGGCAGTCCCGATGGTAGAGACTGAGGAAACACTATTCCTGGAGTAAGTACCCCCAGTTCTCATTGGAGACATGATCCGGAGTTTAGACCGCTGGGGTGACAAGGAAGAAGTGCTGTGACGCCGGGAGCCAATGCTTCGGAGTCCAGAGGAGAGTAAAGGGTCACCCACTGTGACTATTTCATGAGTGGTTGGGGTAGGACTTCCTGAACAAGAGAGAAAAAGTAATAAAGTCTATTACAGAGAGAACGAATGTGTGGTGGCCATTGCTTTCAATGACTTGGCAATGGCTTATAACTGAAAACTGCAAATCAAGACTCAATGAGCAAAAGCCCCTACGACAGAGTGGCCTGAAAGAATCACAAGCTCATCTCTGAGCTGACCTTTTTGGGTCAACTTAGTCAATGAGGTAGGTCCTTTACCTGCAGAAGGCAACGGCCGACAGCCAGGGGATCTCTGTGTTGGAGAATAACTAGGTGTGCGAATCCTAGGGACCTTTGAGATGACATGATAAAAACAGGAGCCGGAGGTTTGCGAATGAGGTCGGTCTGGTGAGGGAGGACTTACAATTTCAGCTGTGTTTTGACTTTCTTTAGACGCAATTTCTGTGGTAGGGAAGAAAAACTTTTACTTTTAAAAAAGGTCCAATTAAAATATCAAACAAACGAACCAACACAAAGCAAGCTATTAGGTAAAGATCAAAACAAACAAACGAGACCGCCCAGAGAGACAACTTTCCCCACCTTCAATCACAGTACTCCCCCAATCTAATTCGAGTCCCACCTTGATTAAAAACTCACCTGCAAAAGATGTGGGGCTGTGAGCGATGGTCCTATTTTCATCGTGCTCGACAGTGCTGTTGATATCCGGCTCTACAACTGGAGGACGGCATTCCACGATCTTGCACGTATACACACAGCGCTTGCGAGCATCCGTGGTGCTCCAGTAAACCCTGGAACACCTGGGGACAGAGCCACACAAATCCCCATGAGTGAGAGTACAGAAGTGGAGACGAACATTGGCCAAAACGTCTTCTCATCCTAGCTTCCCTGCTCTCCTTGATTTACAGAACTTAGCTTTACATCACGGATTCTTATTAGAGAGATCTCCCTGGCTAGGGTGTTCCAGGCTTTTTGAAGTTCTTGGTTTTTCCTAGCCTCTCAGAAAATAGCATCAAATCTTTTTTTACTGTAGTGTAAGCAGGAGACAAAAATAGTAAAATATCCTAAAATGCAGAGAAAGGAAAATACTAACATCTACTACAAGAAATAGTTATTGGCCTTCAGGAAGGGACTCCTGTCCCCCACAAGGTGTACACAGTGAGGAAAGAGCAAACCTGAAGTGTCCCCTGTGGGAGAAAAGCCCCATAAGACAAGGGAAGTGTAACTGCTTCAAATTTGCTGGATGCTGATGGGGCCTGGTTTTTACAAAGAGCTGCCAGCTAAACGTACAGACTGTGTTGCCAGAATTGGAATGCAGAATAAATTGGGAGTGCAGACAGCACAATGAGACTCCAAAATGGGAGAGACCGGAAGGGAGCTTTAAATTTATACTGTCAGCATGCTAGAAGTTTAAGCCATTTGCTTCACATAGGAAAGAGTTCACTGGACAATATGATTATTATTGTGGGGGTTTATATTTTTAGATTGAGGACAGGGGCATGAGGTGTTTGATCCACTACGATAATCTGGACTTTTGAATGCAGATAGGTGGAACTCAGGGGAATCTTAAGAGACTGACCTTGCGTTTTTTTGTTTGTTTGTTTTGTTTTTTTTTAATTTAGGTTTTATTTGGAAATGATTCTGAAAGTATGCCAATAATATTTTCCTTCTACAACTGGATTTAGGGGACATAAAAGGATACTTTAGTCCCAGTCTACAAAAAGTAGCAACAAAAGTAGTTAATTTTCGGTAGAGATTAAAAGTAGCTAACAAGTATGGCTCTCCATTCAAAGACCTGCTCATTGTTCAGGGTGCCCAAGCTGTGGGGGCTGGTGTCTTGGCTCTACGGTGCTACTTACTGATATCCAATAGGAAAAAGCTTATCTTCACAGTCAGAGAGATCATTCAGAATTCCTAAGCAGTCAATTGTCATGGAGCCTGACCAAGGAAAGAAGAACTGATTAGAGAAGGTAGGGAGAAGGCTCACTTTACACCCAAAGACCAGGAAGTCCCCCAGCGATACATCGAGCCTTCCCCCACAATAGAAGCCCATGTCATACCAATCATCATGTGGATATTTTCTGGTTCCAAGCCATTGAGAAACTTTCTTCTCAAGCTGATTCCTTCAAAGTCCACAAACACTCTTCTAAAAACTTCAAATCCATTCTCAGGAACCACCTGAAACGAAAACCCGGCTGTTAACAACAGGCTGTCCCTTCACACATTGTACGCATGATACTGACTCTCTTGGAGGTCAAGTACAGAGCATATCTCACAATCACCCTGCTGTTTCACAGGAGGACTGCTGTATTTCTAAGAAGGTGATTCTAGGAACACACAGTAGGAAGGTAAAACAAAGCTTACCATCTTGCTGTTTCAGCCTATTTTCCCTGTAGTCCTATAGAATTCGAAAAGCAATGGAAGCTCTCACCTCGCCTTTGATCAGATCCCGATGGCGCTGGCAATACACTTTCTTATCATCCAGAAAGACACAGTTCTTGGCGCGAGAACACATGAAGTGATAGTTGCTGGTGCAGGATGTAAGGCAGCAGCCCACAGTGGCTCCTGGCTTTTGGCAGAACTCACATCTCTAATCATCCAGAGAGAACAGAGGCCTAAGTCAGACTTTCAGATGTTTTAAGCCATTTTTCTTCTCTACAGAATTACCCCATTCTGGGTTTCCTACAAGTCATTTTTTTTTTTTTTTATTGGTAATCAGCTGAGTTACAGAGAACTGATATGAACCCTAAAGCCTCCTCCACAGATCCTCTCTCTCCCACTGTCCCTGGGGCCCTGTAACTATTAAACGTAAATATTACACTTTGATTTAGAACTTAAACCAAAACACAGTTTTGTTCCTAGGATGCACGACTGATTTAGAGAAGAAAGAACTTCGAAAAGAGCAAAAAAAAAAAAAAAAGAAAAGAACTTTGAAGACTGATACTAAAAACATCATCTTACTAGAAAGCTACCATGTCCAAAAGAACTCAGTTCTAGAAATATTATACCCATCAGAAACACAAGGGTCTCTAGTTACTAGACTTAACAGATTAAATTTATCGCATGATTCAAAAATTTCCTTCAACTAGCCCATATGTCACCACTTTATTCTGTCAAGGTCACAGTCTGGGCTCCTCTTTCCACAGAAGACTTTTTGTTTGTGCTCTCCACACAAATCACATGGGCTTTTTGTTTGTTTCTCTCTCTCTCTCTTTCTGATAGTCCTTCATCTTCTCCCTTCCTTCAAAATATAGCTTTTAAAATTTTACTCCTCCTTGGCCTTTTCTGACTACTCTCAGCTTCTACTGATCATTTCCCACATCCCCTCTTCGTGTGTGTATTTATGTGGGTTTTTCCTATGGAATCATAGAGTGGTGATTCAACTGGGACCTCTGAGATCATTTTGTCTAAATCACTTAATTAATTAACATCTTTCTTGCACATTCAAATTATCTCCCAAACTAGATAATACTTTGTCCTCTATTTCTTTTGCACCATCCCCCAGGGGTCAGAGTAGCAATCTGCCTACAGCACACACCAGTATTTGTTGCTGGCTAACCATCCTGAAGGCACTGTGAAAACCTCAATGAAGTAGCACGAAGCCACGGAGAGAACATCTGGAAACGGAGGGGAAATCTTTTCCGTAACATTTACACAGGGTCTTACCAGCTGCTTGCCCCTGATCACAGCCATGTGCACATTCTTTAGTGATCCATCATCGTCTTCAAACACTTCTGCTGACCACAAAGCGCAATTTACATGTGTCCACTCATTTTGGCCAATGTAAAGCAAACGGCCAGCATCCTAAGAAATCAAGAGATTTCTTTTTTCTTTAAAGAATATAATGTCAAAGAAGGTTTTCCTTGGTATTAGCTTTACCTCAGTCAAGATAACATCAATAATAATTCTTTAACTTGGGGATGCACACAAAAATCAAAACTCATTTCTCAATGTTGCTCTGTTTCCCCTTCTCACCTTTCTAGAATCCACAGACGGGAAATATTTTATAAACACAGGGAATCAAAACATTAGCAGTATGTGTTAAGTTTATAAAAGTGTGCACGGACTTCTTTACAACCATATTTCAAAGCCAGTTCTCTCAGCTTGCACTACAAAACCTTTTTTATTGTAAGCTTACTTTGTGCCCAGCACTAAATAGTTTATAGTTTCTAAAAATATAGTTTATAAAAAATAAAGTTTATAAAAATATAGTTTATAAGGCCCAGCTTTATAAACATTATTTCCTTTAATCCTCATAAACGTTCCTGAGGTTAAGTATTATTATTATCCTCATTTTAAAGATGAAACTTAGAGTCAGAGAGGTTAAGCTCCTCGCCAAGGTCAATAAGTAGGCAGTAGGGCACAGAGATGAATCCAGGCAGCCTGCCAGAACTGGGGGTCTTAACCATTCTGCCCTCCTCCATTACACACAAGCCTTTAATATGCAACTTATTTTATTGACTTTCATAAAATCTTACTGAGAAATCTCCTGTAGAAACTATCAGACGTCAACAGGTAATCATCTTTTTTTTTTTTTTAATTTTAAGTGGGCTCCATGCACAATGTGGAGCCCAGTGCGGGGCTTGAACTCACCACCCAGAGATCAAGACCTGAGCTGAGATCAAGAGTCAGATGCTTAACCAACTGAGCCACCCAGTTGCCCCAAGGCAAATCATCTTTTAAATCAATTAAATACGTTATAGGAAAAAAACCCCAAGTGACATAAGCTAGGTGACAAACATTCATTAAATAAATGGCACCCAGTCATTGAATTTAGACACCAAGGACCAACAGTTCACATGAGCATCTGCTAAGTAGGACCCATTCGCCAAGGTACTTACATTAGCACTGTCATCACCATAGGTCAAACACAATGCACATTGTCTATTATCTTCTATGCCTGGGGGTGGGTTCAGTTCTGGACTATCTTCTCGACTCCTATCAGTACCTTGGAACCCAAAAGATATCGTTAAAAGTGGCAATACTAGGTCTGATTTCCAGAAAGAAAAAAACCAATTCGGTTTAAATAGCCTGTGGCTTATAAAATAAACACTTTCAAAAAGTGTTCAAAGTTATGCTATCTCACCATCTGTTAGAGTATTTATATCGATTTCTTGCTACCAGGCCAAGCTAAGCAAAAATTAGGATGACCTGAGAATTTCTTTCCAATATGCAAGTATATTAAATTTAGGTTCACAAAGTTAATCATTTGCATCTAGAGAGAAATGGATAATGACTCATTTGGTGCCTTACTCAAAATTGGTGGTGTGGGAGGATGGAGAGGAGTTGGAGAGTCCGGTTCTCCAGGCCCTTTAGGTTTGGGAGCTGGAATGATTTTCTTCATTAGAGGAGGCTGCTCAGTGTGGCTGTTTTCCTCTCGCTCCTGCCACTGAGCATAATTATGGTCAAGTGAAGGTGGAAGCACTGCGTTTGGTAACATCCCACTGCTGAAAATAATTGATTCAACAAGCATTTATTGAACTCCTACGATATACCTGGAACTATACAAAATAATCAAATTCTTGATATCATCAGGTCACAGCCCCATGCATGAGCCATTCACAGAATATAAGGACAAGCCACAGAATTTGAAAACTGTCTAAATACACAGGACTTTTTTATTTAAAAATATATATATTCTCGATATATGACTCTTGGTTAAACTTCCGGAAGCAAGTGATAACTTTCCCAAAGAATCAGAAGGATTTACTGGAATAAAAATTTAAGGTTAAATATGGAGAGTATTCAAGAGCAATAGAGAGCACAATTTGAACCGAATAACACAGAACCCAATTTTTGCAAGTCCAAATACTGAGCTACATATACAAGCACGTGTACTGTACCTATGCCACAAGTTAAGCCAAGTTGCAGAAAACATAATATATAAAGAAAAAAAGGGGGGCAATAGGCTATAATAAACATTAAGTATTATCTCTAAATCAGCACTGAAAGGGCATTTCAAGTGATTAATTTTTAATCTTAAAACCTAGTCTAAAGAACTCTTAATCTAGAAATATAAGAACTCTCAGATTTCTAGCTGATGGGGTGGAAAAAAAAGTAATACTGAATTTACTTACTTGCTCGATACTTTATTTGGCTCCCAAAACCTAGACTTTTTGACACTGAACCATGGAAAAACACGTTCCATTTGCTAACAGAAAAACAAACAAACAAAATGTAAGCATGTGAACATTCATTTGGAAACCACATAAAAACCAACAACTTCACACTAGTTTCTCTGTCGATATGAGGATGATTTCAGGCCAAGAGAAAGTGGATGCACTTTGGTGACCCCACCAACTTCCTCCCAAAGAATCAGAGGAATGAGTTAAACCAAAAGATGTTTTATACATATAGCAAAACAAAATGGAGAACAAATCCGTTCTGTTCATGGAGCCATTACCCATAGATAAGCATTAAAAACATCAACTATTAATATCATTCACCCGAATAAAGAAGGACTTGACCATGCTGTTGGCTTTTTTAATCTCCGGCTGCCCTCCATCTGAATTAATGGCTGCTTGAATGATCTTCACGATATCATCACTGAACTCCAACTGTATACAAAAACAAAGTATTAATTATTCATAAAACAGTGTGCTCTCAAAACCACTTCCTCTTTCCTCCTAAATCACCCAGCCCAGAGGTCCAACAGAAAATGGACACCCTATTTTAATGCAGTGTAATTTCTCTTTAGTGGAGGCCTCTGGAATTCAGTTCACAATTAACTTGTGGCAGTCAAGAGAAGCCAGGCTAATAAGGCAAGAATGCAAATAAATTGGCTGTATCACGGTAAGTTACCCAAATAGGGCCATAATTTTTTATTTAGGTTAAAATAAACAACTGAATAGCAAATATGGACCATAACAAATGATCATTCCCATACATTCTTAAAACCATAACTTTAAAAGACATCTATCTATAAATGAGTATCCTATATAGAAAGACACATCATTTAGACGTGATTTCAAAAGAGGCAAACCAAGGAACTTCACATTAGCATTTTTCCATAAACTATTTTTTTTAAGAGTTTTATTTATTTATTTGAGATAGCAGGACCAGGGGAGCAGAGGGAGAGGGAGAAGCAGGCTCCCACGTGCGGCTCGATCCCAGGACCCTGCCACCATGACCTGAGCTGAAGGCAGACGCTTAATTGACTGAGCCACCCAGGAACCCCTCCATAAACTGTTTTTTTTTTTTAAGGGGGAAATGTACAACTGCGAAGCTTTTTCTTTCTTTCTTTCTTTTTTTTAGGATTATATTTATTTATTTGACAGAGAGAGACACAGTGAGAGAGGGAACACAAGCAGGGGGGCATGAGAGAGGGAGAAGCAGGCCCCCCGCCGGGCAGGGAGCCCGATGCAGGGCTCAATCCCAGGCCCCTGGGATCATGACCTGAGCCGAAGGCAAATTCTTAACGACTGAACCACCCAGGCGCCCCATAAGCAGTTTTAATAAAAAATAATTTTCAGAGAACTCAGATGACAGCCAAATAAAAAAATCATTTTGAGACACTACCTTCCCATCTTCTGAAACACAGAGCTAAAAGAACTCACATATTCTTAGGTATTTAAATCCACAAGACATTTCTAAATATAACACAAGCCATCTCTTGGTGCTTATTCCCAGCCTTGTCTCTTAAAGACCCAGAGGCGCTAAACTGGCGTTTGAGGTAGAGACATACCACAGATGTATAGTTCCCTTGGTCCATTTTCCTCTTGACTCCTTCCAGATCTAAGGGCTGTTGATCTTCCTGTTTGCTGACCTCAGTAAGCACAGGTGGGTCAGGTCCTTCTGGGGAGCTGCGGGAAGGTATACTCTCCTCTGTCTCAGGATTTAAGTCTGGAGGTTTGGCAGCCTGTTTCCAGGAAAGATAGGTTTCTTTTATCTAATACTGAAAATGCGGCATCTGTGCAAATTCTATTAAAATTAATAAAGATGGTACTGAATGATTCATATTATAAAACCTAAAGAACATGAAAATAATCAGAGATCTCTTAAATAATAGAAAAAAAGTTAGAATGAGCCGGTTCTCTAATAGTTTGACCAGGTGAACTTAAGAGCTTTGCCTGGTAACTTCCAAACGGAGCATGAACACATAGAAACTGGCCAGTTCCTTTGAGGGAGACAGAGATAGCAAATCTTCCTATTAAAAAAAATGGAGCTCTATGAGGAGAAAAAGCAGCAGCCTAGCTCTGAGTTCGAGTTATCTGGGCGATTCTTCCAACATTTTACATTGTGTTTCCAATGACCACTCCTTAGATGTACAGTTCACAACTTCAATGGACAAAAAGTAGTGGTTTACAAATTGTGCCCTGAGGAGCCCTAGGGACTTCCTAGAGTGACGGCCACATGACTGTCAGATTAGGCCACCACTCTCCCTCTCACCCAGATCACTCCAACTGCCTCCTGACCACCATTCCTGCCTTAAAAAGCAACTCTGATCGGGTCACTCTTGGGTAAAGCCTTTCACCGCTGCCCCCCAGAGCCCTCAGAGTATAAAGTCCAAATTTCTTATTATAACAGCAAAGAAAGCCCTCAAAGAAGGTCCTACACTTGGTCCTAAAGATTTCCTTAATGGTTGAAAGCCAAAGCAAATAATTCTACAAAACTAAATGAAGAATGGAGCGAACGAACGTTCCCTCGCTGGGTAAAACCCGCCTAAAACAAACTCTCAGGGCCCACCTGTCGGTAGCGAAGCAAATGGCTGGTGGTCCGAGAGTTGAGCAAAGCTGTCAGAACTTGCTTCAGAGAGATCTGTAGCTCTTTTTCCAGGGCCAGTCGCCACTCTGCAGGATGCCGCTCAGTGCAGTTCACACAGGTGTAGGCCACACTTTCTGGCAGGTTAGACAGAATCTCATACATCTCATCTAGAAAAACAAAAACCCACAATGCTGAGGTGCTCTGAAGAGTGGCAGAGAGGGAGGACACTACTCCCCTGAACTTAATGCAAAGCTGGGGACAGGAGCAGGACCCTAATGTCCCCCAGGAACCCAGGACGTACTGATCTCTGAAGGGACACTATTAACGCTAGCTACCGAGGATTTAGTTACTGGAGAGAAAATCAAGAAGTTAAGGTACCCACAGAAAACAGCAAATAAATATTTCAAAGGGCTATGTTCACGATAAATGAGCACAACTTGACACGAAGCTTATTCTAGAGACCAGAAATTAAAATTCCAGGACTTCAAGCAACAACAGGGCCATAATTTTACGCTTACAGATTACTTTGGGGGCTCTAACTGTATCAGGCAAGAAGGAAACTGTAATAAAAAGACTCCAACCTTCTGTACCTGAAAGATTCTCACATTTGGAATGGACCCAGCGATCACACTTCCCACACTGCATCATCTTACTCTCGTAGTCATCGTCATCATAACACTTATCACAGAGAGGACAGAAGTTCCCTGAAAGCAAAGCACACTTTTCAGCAGTGCTCTGGCTCACACACCAGTGCCTCTCAGGCCCTGACTTCCACGTGCCAGCTCTCTTCTGGAACTGCTCACGGATGCCAGCAGGGACCTACTATGCAATGCTCACGCATCTGTAAAGTGTCCAGATTTTTCTGAGCTCTTAGACCATGCCACTGATTTTATTTAGACTCATTTTTTTAAAAGATTTTATTTATTTATTCATGAAAGACAGAGAGAGAGAGAGAGAGAGAGAGTGAGAGGCAGAGGGAGAAACAGGCTCCCAAGGAGCAGGGAGCCTGACGCGGGACTCGATCCCAGGACCCTGGGATCATGACCTGAGCCGAAGGCAGACGCTTAACCATCTGAGCCACCCAGGCGCCCTAGACTCATTTTTAAAGGTCATAAGGTAGAGTTTTAAAAGAACACAGCAGAAAAGAAGGAGAGAACGTTCTCTTACACGTTCCAAAGAAAGAGCAGTTAATTTACACTTTCTCCTTATTCTTAGTGCTTTAAGTTAGAGCTCAGAGCTGCACTTCCTAAAATTCAACACAAAGGACAGCCTTCATCAATTTGCTTTATCCATGCACCCCCTCTATTCTTTTTTTTTTTTTTAAGATTTTATTTATTTATTTGACAGAGAGAATTGAGAGAGCACAAGCAGGGGGAGCAGCAGAGGGAGGGAGAAGCAGGCTCTCCGCTGAGCGAGGAGCCCAACGTGGGGCTCAATTCCAGGACCCTGAGATCATGACCTCAGCCTAAGGCAGACGCTTACCCAACCGAATGAGTCACCCAAGCGCTCCCCCTCTATTCTTCTTTACTTAATAGATTTAACATTGATTTGATTAAATAACTTCAATAGTAAACTTTGTATCATTATTATCCTAAGTCAGTAAAATGAGTTAAATGTATTAGGTATAATTTTTTCTATTGTAACTATTAAAATGTTTGACTCAGTACCACCTAAAATCATTTCTGAAACAATCAAACATCTATGTACCTCACTTTGGGAAATACTGGCTTAGAGCATTTCTTTGTGGTTAGTTATTAAAAAAAATCCCCTTAATTCTTCCCATATAAGCTAACAAAACATTTCTAGTTGCTGTAATACTCTGTGTAAAGGAAAGGGTAAGACCAGGAACTTAGTAAATCCTTGACAAGATGTATAAAACGTTTTACTTCATTCCACTGGAGTGTCCAGTTCATGCTGTATAAACACCAAATATAATTTCTAGAAGTTGACAAAACTGGCTTTTCTGAACTACCTTTAGCAAAGAGTTTGGCACAGTCGTGGCACAGTGAAAAATCGTGAGACCACTGTGCGTCCCACCCTTTGCCTGGAGTTGTGGATCCACAGCTCTTGCAGCGAACACACTTGGTGCAGATCTGGAAGAGAAAAGAAATTCAACAGGAATTTCATATTTCTAATATCTCGTCTCATTTAAAGAGACCTCAGATGCAATCCGTTTCTCAAGTTGACCTCTTTCCTGGGATGGCTCTTCCTAATAATGAGACCAAGGGGATCCCTGTTACAGGGTGGGCAAGCCCAAGAGCTCCATGACAGTTCTCTCTGCAACCGTGTCATATGGGTACTCACCCAAACTTTCTTTTTCTTGGTGGGCTTGGTGGGGTAGTTTGGTCCCAGGCACTCGGGGTGATAGCTGTTTCGGCACTTATTACACTCCAGCAGCTGCTGTAGGAAACACAAAGGCAGGGGATGAAGAGGTACACGCTTCCAGTTATGAAATAACTAAGTCATGGAGATGAAAAGTACAGCCAAGGGAATACAGTCCGTGAGACGGCGGATGGGGACTGTGCTTCTCATGCTGAGCACTGAGTCATGTGCAGAAGTGCTGAGTCACTGAGTCATACACCTGAAACTCACATCATATTGTATGTCAGCTATACACTAATTAAAAAAAAAAAGAAAATATAAAGGCAAGAAGTGGGTATCACATCAAAAAAAAAAAAAGATGGGCATCCCATCGACTCACTTGAAGCACCCATTTCATATTTACCTTCAAGTAAGTATAGCACATCATTAGAACAGTTTAAATTGTCTCATAAATTATTTTACTCTCAAAGAAAGCACTGGGGTTTATGTCCTGCCAGAGGCACTCAGTGATGAGTATTCTTATCAGGTAGACTGGAGTTACTGGGGGGATTTTATCTAATGCCATGTTTTCTCCTATATTCCCCAAATTAAAACACAAAAATAGGCAATGAATTATACCAAATTAAATAGTCGCGATAGACTAAGTCAGCAGAGGAAAAATACAGGTACAAAACCCTAAACCAAAAGGCAGAAATGGAAATAGAGTTCTGTTACTTAGTTTTATACCTTGGTGGCCTGATGCTGCCTTCCACAAACATGACAGAACTTGCAGCGGCGACAACACCAGTTCTCCAGCTGGTCCTCCAGGGGGCGCTCATTCTCCTCTAAACAAAACTTGTGGAAGGGCTCACAACAGACTTGGCAATACACAAACTAGGGTAAGAGGGGAACACAGAAGTTGTCAAACAACATGTAGAGATCAACCAAATGCTATTTACAGACCTCAGGCTTTAGGAGTCCAATGGTGTGTGCATATATATACATATATATATTTTAAGTTAATACATAATCATTTACAATGAATATGTAAAAAAAAAAAAAAAAAAAGCACAAGATTAGGCACTGAGGGGACGCAGGGGCCTAAAGTAATAATGGTAGAATTTAAAAAGTAACAAGATAAATATAATCCCAGATTTACCAGAATGCGTTAAGTGCCTAAGGCGAGGTACAAGCAAGAGCTATGGGAAGGGGGAAAGAGGGACGATTTTAAAGGCTTCCTACAAAATACTGAAGACAGTTGTAAGCTCTGGTTTGTCCTTTCCATCTCTAGTTGTAGAAATGTTATTTTCATGCAAGGAGTTTTTAAAAATTTGAATAAGGATGACCCAGACTTTTCTTTTGCCATAGCAGAATTATTGGGACAACTGATACTAAATAAGGTTTACAGATTAGATAACAATAATATACCACTGTTAATTTCCAGACTTTGACAACTATACCGTGATTGTATGAGAATGTCCTTCGTTTTAGGAAATACACACTAAAATATTTAGACATAAAAGGACACGTCTGCAACTTCCAAATTTTTAGGAAAATGCTATATATAAAATCTATGTACATATTTTCTCACTTTGTAAAAGACAGACACACAAAGAGAAAAGGATAAAGCAAAAATATGAACATTTGAGAAATCTGGGTGAAGGGTACATGGGAATTCTTTGTACTACTCTCATAACTTTTCTGCAAATCTGAAATAATGTCAACATAAAAGGTTTTTAAAAATTCGAGGGGCGCCTGGGTGGCTCAGTCGGTTAAGCATCTGCCTTCGGCTCAGGTCATGATCTCAGGGTCCTGGGATCGAGCCCCGCCTCTCGCGCTCCCTGCTCGGTGGGAGGCCTGCTTCTCCCTCTGCCTGCCGCTCCCCCTGCTTGTGCTCTCTCTGTCAAATAAATAAATAAAATCTTAAAAAAAAAAAAACACAAAAAAAAAGCTCTCTAATGTCTGGGGGTCCATAGGTGGCGCAGTTGGTTAAGCATCTGACTCTTGGTTTTGGCTCAGGTTGTGCTCTCACAACCGCACATCAGGCTCTGCATTCCATGTGGAGTCAGCTTGAGATTCTCTCTCTCCCTCTCCCTCTGCCCCTCCCCACAGGGTGCTCTCTGTCTCTAAAATAAATAAATAAATCTTAAAAAAAAAAAACACCTCGAATGTCAGAATTCATCAAACACTAGTTATGCTTTAGTAGGAGTATAATGCAGGCAGTGAGCTCTTCATTCTCTAGTTCAGTTTTTAGGAATCCTGTGGGATTGCTGTGCACAACTACACAATTTAAATTAAAGCAATTATACTCTGAAAAAAAACCCATTTTATCACAGAAGTTGAAGGACTGGTGCTACAAGTTATTCCTGTGAGCAGCATATGTGTGGATGTAAAACATTAAGATTATGTGCAAAAGAGATACAGTAGACCCCTGACACTAAAAACTGAATATTCTTTGTCTCAGTAGTATCTAAAGCAGCCCCACCACTTAGAACAATATTATTGTTCATAATAGGCACTAAAATATTTGCTTAATGAATGAATACCAGACAATAATTTGTAATTTTGCTACTGTATAATTTAACATAGCAAGTGGGCAGGACTGAATCTCTTAGCTAGTGAGTGAGTCTCCCTGATTGCTCAATATGTACATTATAATCTGGCCTTGGAATTTCTTCATGACCTTAAAATACACGTGATAAAATAATAAGCTAAGGAGGTATTCTGGAATTGAGAATTGTATGAATGACAAACTACTGCTTCCTATAAAATTGTGCTTTGCATTGTAAAGGTGGCAAATACTCACTGCCAAAGACTCAAAAGGAAAAAGAAAAATAAAATAAAGAGAAAAGAAGGCACCCATAATCCAATCACATTTTTAAGATTTTGGTGTAAATCCTTCCACAATTCTTTCTGCATATATATATATATTTTTTTTTTTTTAAGATTTTTTATTTATTTATTTGACAGAGAGAGACACAGCCAGAGAGGGAACACAAGCAGGGGGAGTGGGAGAGGGAGAAGCAGGCTTCCCGCGGAGCAGGGAGCCCGATGTGGGACTCGATCCCAGGACCCTGGGACCATGACCTGAGCTGAAGGCAGACGCTTAACGACTGAGCCACCCAGGCGCCCCTGCATATATATTTTTAAAACAATGTCCAAACCAAAATGGGATCATGCTTTACATACTACTTTGTAACCTGCTCTTTTATCAACTCAGTGATGTGTCATGGACACCTTCCCATGTCAATATCAATCTATATTACTATCTAGGACTTCCTATTTGCCCTTATATGCACGTCCTATGATTAAAGACTCCCGCCCCTTATTGACAAACTTTCGGTTCTTTCCTATTATTTGTTATCATAAGCAGCACTGAAATAAAGCCTTCTGTTTATTACAGAGAGAGAAGGGTTTATTACATACATACGGACTGCACACACACATGAGAGAGAGAAGGGTTTATTACATACATCCGTATTGCACACACACATATATACACACATACCTATGCATATGATTATTGCTGTTTCTCTAATTATATCCTTAGGATAAATACCTGGAGTGCCACTGCTGGGTTAGACGTATGTTCATTTTAAAGATAAATACATATATCTGAACAATCTCTTCAGAAAGAAAGATCGCAACTAAGTTAGATTCCACCAACAGGAAGTCCCTATTTCCACATGCTCTTTTTTCCCCAAAATTTTTTTAAAAAGATTTTTTAAAAAAAGATTTTATTTTTAAGATTTTATTAATTTATTTATTGAGAAGGGGGGGCAGGAGAGGGAGAGAGAGAGAATCTCCAGCAGACTCAGAGCTGATGGGAGCTCGATCTCACAACCCTGAGATCATGACCTGAGCCAAAATCAAGAGTCAGATGCTTAACCGACTGAGCCACCCCGGTGCCTCTAAAGATTTTATTTTTTTTAAGTAAACTCTATAGCCAACGTGGGGCTTGAACTCACAACCCCCGAAATCAAGAGTTGTGCGCTCCACCGACTTAGCCAGCCAGGCTCCCCTTCCCACATGATTTTTTTTTTTTTTAAGATTTTATTTATTTATTTGACAGAGAGACACAGCGAGAGAGGGAACACAAGCAGGGGGAGTGGGAGAGGAAGAAGCAGGCTTCCCGCTGAGCAGAGAGCCCGATGTGGTGCTCGATCCCAGGACCCTGGGATCATGACCTGAGCTGAAGGCAGACACTTAAAGACTGAGCCACCCAGGCACCCCCCACATGATCTTTTTAATCATGCTTTAATGTCCAATTTTTGGTCATGAGAAGGCTTTGCCCCTGCCCACCATGTTTTTATTTCTCATTTTGTGAATTACATATTCCTGTCCGTAGCATATTTTTTTTACTGGGTGTTGTTCCTTTTTCTTATTATTGCTAAGAGCTCCTTGTAGACAAGGGGATTTTGATAATCAATATAAGAGAGCCATCTCTTTTTCCAGAAGTGCGCTCTATCATTTTTGCCATGTTTGGACATTTAGCAGAACTATCAGAACTCTAATAAAAAGAATGAATTTTAAGAGATGAGACCATTAATCCTTTCACACTCAATAATTTTGCTCCTCTACTAAGAAGCAGATTCCTTCATGAAATCTCTAAAAAACTTGTAAAGCATTTCATTAGCTGGACAGTAGGGGTGCCCAGCTGGCTCAGTCTGTGGAGACTGCGACTCTTGCTGTCTGGGTTGTGAGTTCGAGCCCCATGTTGGGCGTAAATATTTCTTTAAAAAAATAAATCAAAAACAAAGAGGGGACAGTACCTGCTACATACCAACAAGAGAGAAGAAATGATTTCTTTCATCACAGCAAAATCATCTACCATTCAACTGTCTGGGGTACCAAGAAGCAGCTTCTCTTACCTCCACGTGCCCACTGCTGGCACAGAGAAAGCAAACCACTCTGGGTGTTATAGGAACAGAGGTCAAGATTCCTAAGCCTCCCATCTCCCACACATTTTCTGCTTCACAATCCTCCTGTAGAGAGAGAGACGGATCGTTTATGGAAGTGTTCCAGTGACATACAGCTTTGGATTGAGAGCAAGGCCAGCAAGCATAAAATCAGAGTGACACCAGAGTGGCAAGAAGACTTAGTTTCGGTGGGTTCAAGAACAACCTGCTACTTTAAAAAATTTTCATCTCAGACACAAACTGTTAAAATGCTCACCTACTGGTTTAATTCATGTTAACGAGAACGCAAAGATATCCCGGGAGTGACTTTTCTCCTTAGAGTTTTGCTGATTCAAGCAATCATCATGGTTGGAGAATTCCCACGTGAAAGAATTATTTCCTCAGACGCTGTTCTCATCCGAATGCACTTTCTCGCTCAGGCCGATGCCTGCGTTTGTTCGTCAGCTTGTAAATGGTGACCTCACGACACTGACCAGAGTTCTCTCACACCTGAACCCACCTGCCAATGGTAGTTCTTATTCCCTGACTGGGTGCTGAATTCCCCCTCTTTCATCAACACCTTGGACAACATCATTTTTCTGATCTGAAGTCCATGACGCTCGACATACTACACGGTCACAAAACGCTTTTACCTTAAAGTCCACTCTGATCCTGTGGACTCCATCTGCTGGGATTTTTTGCTTCGAACTATTGCCATTGGAGAGAGTGCTGAGGATGTTCAAAGTGCCTGTGTTCTCCTGCTTACTGACTGGAGGTGGCTTTTCCTACAGAGACAGAAGATGGATAAAGAACAAAACCACATCCCACTTGCCTTCACTTTTGCAACAGGTAACGATGCAAACAAAAAATCTTATTAATAGTTCTGGAGAACATGTTTCCAGCACAAGTATTCCACAGACACAGAGAGTTAATCTTCAGATTCTTTTTTCCATGGGGGCATTTTATGTATGTATCACAGCCGTAGGAGAATCCCAGGACTCTCCCTCCTGTGGGTTTTTGTCTTGCTTCTTTGTGGTCCATGATGTCAGCTGAGGTTGTTGGCACAATGAAACCAAAGTGACAGCATGGGAGCAGGTTATTCTGCCATTTTTCTGGATCTTTAAGTTGCACATCCAATCTGGGGCTGATCATTTTACTCTTGTTTAACTGGTCTAGGACAGTCACAACAGTATTCGCAGCTCTGGGACCATTAATGATTTCAACTCGCCAGTGTAACCATGCTTTATCACCACAGTCAGAAGCCAGACAATGACCTTGGAGCAAGGCTTAATAAGACCCTGGCATCTGCCTCTCTTTGGCATTGTTGATGCATCAGCCAGGACGCTCATGCACCACCATTATGGTGGCACAGAGAGACGGCAGAAAGCGCCAGAAGATTTTTTCTTTTAACAATTTACTTATTTGAGAGAGAGAGGGAGAGAGAGCACGCAAGTGCGACACGCGTGTGCAGGGAGAGGGGCAGAGGGAGAAGTAGAGGGAGACTCTGTGCTGCCCAATGTGGGGCTTGATCCCACGACCCTGAGATCACGACCGGAGCAGAAATCAAGAGTCGGATGCTCAACCAACTGAGACACCCAGGCGCCCCGAGCCAGAAGATTCTTAAAGACCTCTCTCTCTCCACGTAAAAACACAGTGGACACGGGGAAGGGTGATGGCTATAGACAAATATCGCTAAAGGATGTCGAGGGCAAAAACAATCATAGTAAGCAGCCTGCGGCATCAGCCTAAGCACGGAAGGCCACAAAGAAGGGGAAAGACAAAAAACAAAACGAGCTAAAGCCTAAACCTGGTTTGTTCATTTTAAGGAAGTCCACTGCCATCTACAGAGAAGCAGATATGCAGTTTCCTTCACTCAATCACGTAAATGTCAAGGATAAGACTATGTCTTATGAATGCAACACATCCCTGAGCAATGGCAGAGAAACAAATCTCTCCTCACCTTTTCTTTTGGTTTTTGTTTTACAGGAATACTTGGGCGAGGAGCCACTTTTTTCTGCTTGCTTTGCTCTGGACCTAAAGAATTCAAAATAAATTGCAGTCAGACACTGCTAAACTCAGAGTTCGTGCTAAACAGCAAGGACCACCTGAGGACTTACTGGCCTGTGAAGAAAGGGGCATCAGAAAACACAAAAACCGACTTAAACTCTAGGCTTTACACAGGAAATTAAGACAATACCTCCAGTTTAACTGGTTTTTTGCTTCTATTTCTTTATTATTATATAAATAGCTTAAAAGAGAGCTAATTTTCCTTAACTAAAGGCTTAAAAATATACATTTCGGGTTTTCAAATGCTGTTTAAGGCATCAGTGTTCTTTGCTGGTACTTCTGGTTCCGCAACTCCTTCTTGCCTTCCTCACTCACCTGATTCGGGTGGTGGAGGCTGTTTTTTCTTGGGCTCACTAGGAGTGGTCTTGGGAACTTCCTTTCTTGGTGGTGCTGTGCTCGGTGGCTGTGGAGGGGTGACTGGCACTGGCTGGGAGGCCTGCTTGCTGGACTTCCTGGAAGCTGGAGTGGTAACTTGTTTGGATTCAGGAACTGGGGCAGAGGCGTTCCCTTCTTCGCTCTTTTCCTCAATGGGCTTTCGAGGCGGAGGTTCACTATTGCTTTTCTTGGGGGCAGGGTCCTCTCTTGCTGACGGGGCAGGTTTCTGACCAGAGTCCACCACGCTCTTCCCAACACTGCTCTCCTTGCTCTCTTTCTTTTCGCTGGTTTTAGACTTTTTCTCTTTCTTTTTCACAGCTAGGGGGAAAAAAGACCAAGATGATTTATCTGTAAGTGAGAAAAACTTTCTTTAAGACAAAAGCAGAGGAATGTAACACTATCTTATTCACAGTGCCCTGCACTGAAGTCGACACTGGAAAGAGCAAGCTGGTCAGGTGAGACAGGTATACTTGTCTTGCTCTCGGAAACAGAATGGACTGGAATTGTCACAGGAATTTAAAAATTTTTTTGATTATGGAAAATTTCAAAGTAGAGGGAATAGTAAAATGAACCTTCACATAACTACCACCCAGCTTCAACAACCACCAACTCGCTGGGAAAAGCAGTTAAACAAACAAACAAATGAACAACTAGCGTTCTATGTACACTAGATGTACATGACTACGTGGTATTACAGCAGGAAACATTTGGGAAAAATCCTTTTACAACGCTACCTTTTGCTTGCTTCTGAAGGTAGGCTTTGGAAGGCATCCATTGTAGATTCTGACATTTTCTCATCCTAGGATAACAAGGGATACCATAAAGTAAACTACATTTAGAAGAAAAGCCATTGAAACAAATGTTAATTTGTCTGCAAGAATCAGTGAACCTTTACTAGGGTTCATTCTGAGAGCTGAAAAAAGTACTCAGATTCAATCTGAGCCTCTGAATGCTTCGATCAGCAATTTTACCTACCTTTAGGGTCTAAAAGGAATAAATATCAAATTATTTTTGAAATGGGACTCAGATTTCTTATAACCCAGTACTAACTAGCACCATACACAAAATGATCAGCTGGTGTCTTATAGTCAAATCGGTTCTGCTCCCTTATGAGATTAACATTCATATAGTAATCTGAATAAAAAATGGACTAAAATTAACCAACAAGTCCCTTGTCTGACACTACAATGCTATAGGTCTATCTCAGGGCTTTGATACATAGTTCACCCCTCAATTTAATGAAACTAAAACTTACTTTGAAGTCTAAAACTGAGCTAAATACATTTCAACCCCTAAATTACAGTGCAGGTTTATCTTGCAATCATGTACCTTTCTGCTGATCAGTGATTTGTCTCACTTCTTTCCACTAATGGGACTGAGACAAGATTCTTGCTTAAGGCCAGACTAAACGAAAGCACAGAACTACTTACTGTCTCCTAGAAACTATCTCCCCTGAACTAATTTCTCCCAGCCACACTTTCTATAAATCACTTTCATGTTACCATTCATTCAGCAAATACCTATTGCTAATATCTACTCCTGTGCCAGGCACTTTATGAGATGCTCAGTCACTAAAATTTGTTTGTGCAACTTTCTTGATCCATTTAAAACAAATTATGCCAAAGAGCAGAAAGTGAATCCACAAACTAACTTAAAAAAGGGAGAAAAGATCAAGTAATCAAAACTTTCAGATCAAAAACTCCACATGCATGAAAATATTCTGGAGTTAGAAAGCCAAGGGTCTCAGACTAAGATATCACCACTTTTTCCTCAATGCCATAAAGGTAATTTCAGTTGACCTGAAAAATTATAATACAAATAGATATTATAATATAAGTTAAATTAAATATAAATTATACCTCAATTATATGTGAATATTACATATACATGTGACTTATATATATCTTATATAATATATAAAATATGAATATATAAATTTGTCAGTTTTTACATGGAAGCCCTCCTTAGCTACACTGATATGGTAGCCACTAGGCACATGTGGCCATTTAAATTTAATTAACTGAAATGCAATGCAATTAAATATGTAGTTCCTCGGTCACACTAACCACACTTCCAGTGTTCTACAGCCACGTTCGGCTAGTGGCTACCACACGAACTGAGCAGACAGAGAATCTTTCCACCGCTGCAGGACTTTCTACTACACAGCACTGCCCTGAGTATTTCTTATTTAAGGACAGCCCAATCCTGGCCACATCACAAAATCCAACTCTGCAAAACTAACCTTGCACCTCAAGGAGACTCAACACAACCACATTCAGTTTTCTGATGCATCCCTGCAACAGACCAGGCATAAACACACAACCTCCACGGCTGAGAGATCAACACCTCAGAGTAAGACACCCACTCACTTGCAGCACTGCTTCTTTATATTTCGGCCACCAAACTTGGGTTTGTCTAAGCAATTAGTACAAACACCACAGTCCTCAGGCACCTGGCAGCCGGGACACTGCCCACACCGCCTGGATCGTCGCCCTTTCTTTACTGGAGGTTCCTGAGGCGCCTTGTTTCTGGTAACGGGTTTAATTGGTTTGATGGGTGGAGCAAGAGGTTCAGCATCTTCTGAGCCAGCAATTGATGACTTGTCTGTTAAAGAAACGTGTCGTTAGTTCTGAGGGAGTATCTAATTCCTTCTTGGGAGCAGAGGCGGAATTCCTCAAAATCCGTTTATATCATTATATACATTCAAGCCTCATTTTAATTGGGACTCCAAAAATGAAATACGTCATAATAAAAATATTCATATGCAGAAGTCAGAGCCTGTTTTAAATAATTCTTTAAATGTTTTAAAACGCCTATAACTTGCAGCTTGATGAAAGCAGAAATCCGAACACTGAGAGCAAAACACAGTCTAACCTAAAACCAGGAATGCGAATTGAATCCTTCTTAAGATTCTCTAAACCTCTACATTTTATATAAGCAGTCACCTAGCATTTAAGTCACCCAGCATCTAAAAGCAACCATGAGAATGTGCCCCACAGACGTCCAACAACAGGGAACGAAGCTAACTGACCAACGGCCCCAACTGCTGTGCTCTGAAATCCAGTGGTACACCGAGCCCACACTTACCATGGGGGTTGCTCCTAGGTAGTGACTGAGCATGGCAGGGATACTAAGGCGGGCCTGTTCCTGGGAGACACAAAACTCCCCTGACAGTCAGCTTTTGCTCAAGGACTCCCCCACAGCCTTGCCAAACTCTCTGGGAAGACAGTCTGGGAAGATTCTGCCCAACCCTCCCTCCCTCTCTCTTTCCTTGGGGTCAGACTTACAGAGCAGCCTGACCATTGTCCCAGCCTTCCCCAGCTCCCCCCGATTTTCTCTCTCGGGCATTTCCTCTAGGGTAATCCTTGCACACTGAATACACCCTTGCCATTTGCTTTTTGGAGGACCCAGACTAACACACAGTGCTATGAAGGGCCTACTAGGTATCCCCAGAACGACCAGCAAACAAATCAAAAAATGTCTGCTCAGACTTCGAGGTTGACACCCCTGACCTACCATCATTCCCCATGGAAGACAAAATCTTTTCTCGTTCTTCCCATGGTAAGGCACTCAGGGTGGGCATGTCATCAGGAAACACAGCTCGTTTTCGGCCAAGGGCAACAGCAGCTCTTCTGCAGACATGTTTAATGCGGGGTCCTCGCACAGAGGTCTCTGATGAATCACTTTCTTGACCCTGAATAAGAGGCAAGTCAAAACAAACAACAGCAAGCATACATGTTGAAAATGTGATTAAATGAAGCAAAGGTATAGCTGGTAGGTTATTACAATCTAGAATCAACACATACAACTCTAGCTATTCCCAGCTGATAAGCCATGACAATCTATAGAAATCGACTAGTTCTGTACCCTAAAATTGACAGCCAAAAGGGGGGGCAGGGTTTTTAATCAAAAAACAGAAATCAACTAAATTTCTATTCCCCATTATACTACTGCTTCAAAACTCCCCTCAAAACTCAAGCTGCCAGTCTACGTTATCCAAAGTTTCGCCTGGAGTTAACAGGGCTTATCTAATCACAGACTATTTCTTCTATTTCCTTGATCAACAGAGAAGTAGGGGAAACAACTTATAAATGTAAGCATGAAAGGCCACAGCTCTGCACAGAAGCGTCTTGCATTTTATTTTATTTTTCAAATTAAGTCTCTTTTTTAAAAATTTTTTTATTTTTAAAGATTGTATTTATTTATTTGACAGAGACACAGCGAGAGAGGGAACACAAGCAGGGGGAGTGGGAGAGGGAGAAGCAGGCTTCCTGTGGAGCAGGGAGCCTGATGCGGGGCTTAATCCCAGGATGCTGGGACCACGACCTGAACCGAAGGCAGACACCTAACGACTGAGCCACCCAGGCGCCCCACATCTTACATTTTAAAGAGCCACTGCTCCTATCACTAGGAGGCTAACCAAAATACGTCCAAAATGGTATCAGAAATAAATACCATCATCCTCCTGCTAGAACTCTCAACTGGCAAAACTACTAAAGGTAAATATGGCCCTAGGTTGAATAACATGAAAAACCTAAATGTGTGGTCATCTTAACCTAACTTGGTGTGTTGGCATAAATATGTATCACATGGCAATTTTAAAAAAAGAACCTAAAGATCCGTGGGTTTTCTCAGAAAAGGTCAGTGCCTAGCTACCTTTGTAAAAAGAAAAAAAAAAAAAGAACTGTTCTTTGTAAAATTTGTCATCTTAATGAACTGAATCCTACAGCTTTTCTGCCTGCAACTTAAGGCTAAATGCTTCTCATCTGTGTTCTGCAACTACCTATCATCTATTGCTCTAATCACTCACTGCTCAGAGGAAGAGAAGCCTCCCCCCCATTTTCTTTGGTAAATAATAGTAAAACAATGTGACTACAAAAATGCACCTTCAACATTAGGTCACAGATTCCACTACACCAAACCCATGAAGTACAAACTACCTTTCAGTCTTAAGTCACCACCTTCCTGTGCATCACAGTCCAGCGATCCGCCGTTCCTCTCAGATGTGTCTCATACTTTTTCATCTCTACCCACACTGTGCCCTCTGTTTAGAATATCCTCTCCTATGGCGCATGGGTGGCTCAGTCGGTTAGGCGTCCGACTCTTGATTTCAGCTCAGGTCATGATCTCAGGATGTGAGATCAAGCCCCGAGTTGGGTTCTGCGCTGGGCGTGGAGGCTGCTTCAGATTCTCTCTCTCCCCCTTCGCCCTCTCCCCCCACCACCTGCTTGCCCTGGCGTGAGGGCACGCGCGCTCTCTCTCAAAAAAAAAAAAAAAAAGAAGAAGAAGAAGAAGAGGAAGAATTTTCTCCCCTGTCATTTCCTACCTATCAAAATCCTACCAGTCCTTGAAGGGGCACTGCAAATGCCACCACTTCCCCTGCCCTTCTCCTGATTCCCAGAACTAGACATCACCGAAACATTTCGCCGAAAACTCACTGACAGAAGAGGCTCGATAAACTATTAAGTTTAACAGGCAAGATGGAAAAGAGTACCTGTGCTTTGGGCTGGTCGGTTTGTTTAAGACTTTTACTCTTCTCAATCTTGCAGAGCTGGGCTTTGGCCTTTTTTAGGAGGCTGGCAACCCTCTTGTCCGTCATAGGAAGCTTGTCTGCCTGAGCCAACATGGAGCCTATGGAGGAAGTGGAATGTTTAACAGTGCTAGATGAAGGAGTGGAAAGGCAGAGGGTTTTCTCCTTCTCCAGGGATGGGGCAGTTGGGCCGAGGTCCAAGTTGTTTTTTTCCAGATTTCCTCTCCCTTTCTTTATAAGTATTTTGGTTTTGACAGCTGTTGTATCCCCAAGAGTCACAGAAGCAATATCAGTCCCAGAATCAAGTGATGAAGACTTCTTCCGCCCTGTTGCTTTTTTGGCAGAAGATGAAGTGGCAACATCTTCACCGACAACCTTGTCTTTGGAAACCCTACCCACAGGATACAAAGCAGAACTACTCTGAATTTCTGATCCCTTTTTCCTTTTCTCTTTCCTTGACTCCCGCTTATTCTCTTTTTCTCTCTCCCGGTCTCTCTCTCTACTCTTGTCCTTCTCCACGCTCTTGTCAGCATCTCGATCTTTGGACAGCTCCTCAGGGGCCTTGTCTTTATTTCTCCCTCTTTCAGTCTGAGAGCCTGGGGTAAACCAAGGGAAGAGAGGAGTGGGGCTGCCAGATGAAAATGGCTCTGCTGGAGCGCTAGCCTGCTTCCTTGGTCTCTGGCTTTTCTCTGCAGATTCCCCAGACTGAGTCAGGGAATGAGAAGGAAAAGTAAAAGTTGGGTTTAAGGCACTAGTGGCAAGAGGACTAACAGATATGCTTAATGAGGAAGAGACAGAAGACGGCGGGGTGAGAGGTGACAGCTCAGCAGTACTAAGCCTTCCACTTCTTGTCCTCATGGAGTGAGAAGGAGATCTTGGTTCAGATCGAATAGGGCTAAAGACTTTTCTTTTCCTTTTTCTGTTGGATACTCCTGAAGAAGATGTTCCAGCAGAAGTTCGATTACTAGGCAAGGTGACAGACTCAAATATTCTAGAGTGAGCCTCACTTGGAGTAAATCTCGGAGCTCTCAGAAGAGGGCTCCTTTTGTGCATATCGAACCTTGTTCCAGAGTGGAGTGGTGAAAACAATCGGGCTGAAGCAGCAGTACCGGATGCAGAAAAACCGGACGCGAAGCCAACATCCTCAGGAGTTAGTGGAGGGGGTCGGAAATTATCAAATATGGGTTTGCGAATAAGACCTTCTTTGGCATACTTTGCTGAGGAAAAGTATTGTGGCTCTGACCTAGAATGCTTTAAGGAAGTCCACCTAAACGTCGGTTCTCGCAAAATAGACTTGCGCTTCCCTTGCATAGGAGCAGCAGAAGCAGGCAAAAATGGTGATGCTAAGGGGATCGTTGGAGGCATGAGCCAAGGTGTGTGGTCAGAGATGCCGGAGGCTGGCTGCAGCGGCGGGGGTGGAGTAAGCAGAGGTGGAGGCGGAGAGGAAGAGGGCTGCTGCTGGGGGGCACTTTGTAGAGTTGATAGCTTTTTAGTTGTTCTAGATCCAAAACTTCTCTCTGACACGGAATACCTTCTGCTTCTCCTATCATTACTATCGTTTTCTGGGGACTGGGAAATAGGCAGTGGAGTATGAACTTCGGGGGTCTCGCTCCGCTCTTCAGGAAGTACCTGAATCTCCTCAGAGGCCTGAGAATCTGTGGAGGTATCAACACTGGGGCTACTAGATCGGGAGGAGTCTGAAGACATCTGAGAGGAGTGCTGAGAAGCTGCACTTGATTTTTCAGAAGATCCACAGGACGTGGCACTGAATCTACTATTCGGTGTAGACTCTAGTCGGGCAATTTTAATCGGAGGGTCATAATCCTCATCCTCTATAAACCGCCGAGGGGTTTTAATGATCCGTGAGGAGATGGCACTGACAACGGGCATAATGAACTGTCGAATGTTTTTGACCTGTGTCTTCACCTTTCTTCCCTGCAGCTGAGCTGCTTCTTTCTCAATTTTCTTTTGAGCCCCCTTTTTTGCCCTCTGCAAGAGCTGCTTAGCAATTGTTGCATCTGTCCTTTTAGAAGAAGGAATAATCCTCACCGGCTTAATCCTTCGAGGGCTTTGTCTGACTACTGTCTTATCTTCTTTTGTGAGTGGAGGTGTTCCTTCCTTGTCCTTCCGGACCTTCTGGGGCTTTTCCAGTTCAGAGTTAATGAGGAGGCCTGAAGGGGTCTTTATCCTTTCTGTCGATGGAGGCCTTCCTCGCCGCCGGACAATCTGTACCCCCTTCCTTCCTATTTGAAGCTTCCCTGTCTTAAACTTAGACTTGAGAGGAGAGAGTTTACCTGCTCTTAATTTTTTAATCTTTGTGGCTTGTTGAAATGTAGCAGAAGGTGTCCGTTTAATCTTTTTCAAGCTATCTTCTTTGCTTCCCTTTGGTAGCTCTGAAATGTCCTTTCCGTGTGTTATTTTGATTTTTACTCCAGGGAAGGTGGGGGGTCTTCCTCTCTTCTTTTCTATGCTTTTAGAATCTTTCTTCTTGATCTTATCTCCAGATTTGGTCTCTGATTTATTTAGAGGGGAAAACACAGACGGATCTGAGAGGATAGCTGAATTTCGGTCAGAGCCACTTCTAGGTCTCCCGCGAGGCTTTCGAGGGCTAGTTTTAACTGTGTATAAAAATTAAACAATGAAGAGCATACATTTAGCTTTGTAGTTCAGGTCGGAACTAAGCTGAACATACTTTAGCACAAGCCATTTTGTACTGACCTCTACCTGGTCTAGTGAGTCACTTAAACATCTTAATTAGGCTTAGCTTCTTTTCACCAAAAACTTGCCTCAAAGAAACCAAGTAAATAACATTCCACCTATAACATCTAACTTTTGGGACAGAACAACTAAGATAATGATAACAGATTTTCAACCAAGCAATTAATATGCAAAACTGATTTTCCTACCATTTCAGGTGAGCGAGGGCTTTTTTTTTTAATTAAAAAAAAATAGGTTTACCAAAAAAATCTATGCTACCTTTTCCATATCCTAGCCACTAAGATTAATATTTGAGAACATGTTCATAGGAAGTCATCCCATCTTTTCGGTGGAATTTTGGCTTTCACAAATTTGAACAAGGAGCTCTTCGATCGATAACATACCAACTTTTGTCAGGAAAGCACCTGGGCAGCTCAGCTTCCTATAGTTTCAGTCTGTTTTGTCAAAGTAAACTAAGAAAGCTTTATTGAATAGAAAAATGTTCATCCGTGAGACATCAGAATAAGATCACTGAACTCAGTGGCATGTGAACTCCTCAGTGAAGTGACATGATGATGTGTCCATTAATCTACTCCCCTACTTACAGGTTCTTGAACTAGTTAGTCCCAGGTTACAAAAAAGATTTAACCCTAATTGACGTCAAGAGCAAATCAACAATTTATTAAATCAGACTTCTTCTAGTCTAAATAAAAGGAATTTGCCAATTTATAAATCAGCTCAATTTGCTACTTTTTCAAGAGACTTGAGAAAACAAGGCTGTTTTCTAAAATTCTTTGTATAAACCTGGATTTTCTAAATGGATTAAGAGTTTCCTGGTCTCTCACAACTTCTCTTCCCTCATGACTTTCCAATGTCTGATATGACTCAACATTCTTCTGAGACTAAAATCTCCCCTAACAGGCATCAAAAGACATTTATGCCAGTATGATGAACATTTTAGACTATGGAACCAACTTCCTAACAGAACAGAAATCAACAAAGGTCTTACTCTTGAGCTTTCCAAATATAAATGTTTTTTTCACCAATTAACTTGAAACTTCCTTTAATACATTAAGGATTCATAAATCCATTCTCAATATATATTAATTACAACAAAAGTAATGGACTAGGAGACAGCAAGAAAACTAAGTTTCATTTCTTAAATAATGAAGCATACCCAGATGGTTTAGAAAACAAAAACAAGACAACATTCAAGGTAGACTGATAACCATTCAAGGAAAGGTTGTGAATTACTCCTACCCAGAAGTATATCACAAGATTCCTTATCATCATGCTAGACTTGAACCAGGCCACTCATAGGGCTTTATTAATCCGGAACACCTCTTCTATCCAATTTTTAAAAGAATTTTTTGGTGGACAAGGAGAAAAACCAAAACAGAGAAGAGTCCAGCTCTGTTAATCACAACATATTCAGAGAACTCAAAAGTCAGTTATGAGTAACTGCATCATATATTTTCCCGGCCTCATTTTGTCATCTAGAAATGGAGGGTCAGACCGGATGATCTCTAAAATCACGTTCCTATAGGAAGTTTTAGGATTTCATTGCATCTTCATGAGAACACGGCTACTATGTATGTGGCACAGACACTGGGGTACTACAGGCTAACTCCTCCCGACTAGGATGGCAACACTCCTGCCATTTGGGAAAAAAGATACTGTCAAGTTATGTGTTTCAATTAAGATTACTATACAAACATTAGGACTCTTAAATGAAACCCAAATGCTAACAAACATCAAGAACTAAGTCGCTGTCAAAGAGCAAAACCACTAACGACATTATATTTAACTAGACTGTCCATCCAGATCAAAGCAAAGCAAACCATAGAAGTCAGAATGGCAGCACAGATGGAAAATGTTTTTTTCCTCAGAAGATCCCTCCCCTATACAGACTAGAATTCTGCAAGCCATTGCATGTTATTTCCACTGAGGACTGTCTCTCAGGAAACTTCTCGAAGTCTAGAATTTCAAGACATTCTAGATATTCTCTTGGCGAGAACAATGACAAATATCGCTTAAAAATGGAAATACCCCCATATCATTTTTATTTTATTTTAATACAGCCTTTCAAGGATCAGGTAAAATAAATATTTTGTTTTTTTATTTTATTTTATTTATTTTATTGACTATAGTAGACCAAATTTCATCTGTAAAAAACAACAGTCAGATTGTTCCCAAAGTTGTATATACTACCGTATCATTCAAAAATCTATGAATCTGAGGATGCTCTGAGTAGGTTACCTTCAATTCAACTACCAGGTCTTTTAGTCATTCCATGGAAACTGACCACACACACACCCCCATGCCCCCCCCACCTAGTTCCCAAAGAGAAGCATTATAAAGAATAAAGCATAAGTGGCCTGACAGAGAAGAGCCCTGTAAAGAGGTCTAGCTCATAAGCCATCTCTTACTTAGTGCGAGAGAAAGGGAAGGATGCAACCCCCCCCCACCCCCGTATTTAAGATCATCCTTTACATGCAAAGAAAGCAAGGGGAAGCCATGGTCTCTTAACAAACAAAAGGCACCATGCACTTAACTGGCCATACCTGAAGGAGACCTTGTGGGACTTCGTACTCGGACTTCTTCATCTGAGCCAAAACCTAAGAACTGCTCATCCTACAACAAAGGAAAATTATTTTAAAATCAGAAACAAAAACACAAGTGTGAACATATCCCAAAGAAATGCCCAGAGGAGACACAAATGAATTTGGAAAATCAGACTCTATATATTAATCATTATCATTTATATGGATAATATAAAACAAGTAATATTGAAATAAATGGACCCAGTCATACAGCTTCATTACAGACAAATAGGAGCTGTGTAGTAATTGAACAATGCATTGAAATGTCATCTTTGGTGCATAGTACACAGGGGATAGTCCTTAATTTCAAACTATAGATACAGCCCAAAACAATTAAAGAATGGCTTTAATTCAAGCAAGCAAATCAGTACAATGGCAGAAATATACAGCTCCAATAAAACAAACAAATCTTTTCAACAAGTAGATAAGTTTACACACACATAAGGAATAACATAAACCATATCATAATCTCTTGTCTACTAAATACTAATAGAGACTGAAATTGCCATAATTGTCAGTTCCTTAACTCAGGAATTGACATTTAGATGTGATTTCTATACATTTGAGATCCAAAGATTCTCAACATGCATTTTATGGCATCAATTTAAAATGCCCTGTGATAAGAGACTTAATGGTGGGCAGCAGCATCTGTGAAAGGGATCATGAATTGACCGCATACAGGATGAAATAATGCATTCAAGAAGAACTTACAGAAGCATCTTACTCTGTTATACTTGGAAAAGGCAAAAGGCAAAAACTTCCCCTTACCTCTAACTTTTAACCTGCCCTTTCACAAAAATCCTTAAGGATTTAACTTATTTTGACAAGTTCTCAAGAAAGGTGGTCTATTTAAACAAACTGATTAACAGAAATTCACTGATTCAGAAACAGTTCTTTCCCGAAAGAGACAAGAGACAGAATTTCAAATCCCTGAAACAAAATCCACATACAAGAATAAAATAAGGATTGAGAGACAGATTTTCTTGAACCTCCAATTTATACTGATAAGCCTAGCCCCAAAATATGTTCCAACAATTAAAGCCCCAGTTTTCCTCTCAAGAGCAAAGACCACATGCATATGGACAACATCTGTGGATTTTCTGAAAAGTTGTTTCCCCAGTTAGTGTAAAGCTAGAGTCAGGTGCTAATCTGTTCAACCACTTATTAATCAGGAATATATGAAAAGATACATGCAACCTTTTAGACAAATTAGCAGGTTCAGCTCTTAAATTTAAATGCTTTAAGAAGCAAAATGTTTGAGTCCAAGACCTTGCAAACTACGCAACTGAGAGAGTTCTTGGAATCTAAGGTTTTTGTTCTGAATGCTAACATTATTAAAGCATTTAACTATTTAAGAAAAACCTGAAATTATCCTCTTCAAAGGGATTTGTCTGAAAAGCACTATAATTCTAAGAATGTGTAAAACCTAAGTTTAAAGAATACAAGAGTAAGGTGCGTGCTTTTTACAGGGCTTTCTCTCATCATTAAATTAAATTTAAATTCTTATTATGAATATTATTTGTGAATAAGAATAAATCTACCTCTTCACCTTAAAACAAGTTAGGACAACCTCATACATGTGGGGCTTAACCCCAAATAAATTTCTGGAATGACTCTCAAGAGTTTACACTTGCAAACTACAACATTACAAAAAGAGAAGCCCAAACTCACAAGACCCAATTAATCCAAAAACCTGTCACAATAATGGAAATTCCATACTGTTAAATTTTTTTTTAAAGTAAGCTCTATGCCGAACATGGGACTTGAACTCAAGAGTCCCAGATCAAGAGTCGCATGCTCTACCGGCTAAGCCAGCCAGGTGCTCCCATAGTGTTAATTTTTTAAATATACTTTTGGGCAGGAAAAAAGGACATTTAAAATAGTAATCCTACAATGTACTTTGAGGAAAAAAGCAGGCAAAGAAAATAGCCCCGTGGTAAGCTGCCTCAAATGCTGAAGAAAAAAAAAAATCAAAAACAACAAAAAAAATGGCAGTACCTTAGGATTTTAGAGGGGCCCAGTCCACCACTGGCATGTCGGCACATGACATGAGTAAAGAGCGCACGTGGACCTCGACTGAGGACTTAGTTCTAGCACTTCCAGGCTATATGATCTTAGACAAGTAACTTACTATTTTTATGTCTCAATGTCTTCATTTACTTAAATGTTGTAAGGAGTAAATGAAATAATTTATGCAAATTATGTAATTACATTATGTAAAATCACTCAGAAAATTATAAGGCAACATCCATACTGTAGTTCTTATTGTTGATGTGGTTTAGACTGGAGGGGCCAAATGACTTGCCTAAGATCATACAGTTAGTTACAAAGATTTCCTACCAAAATAGTTACAATTTAAAATTATAAATATTTAAAGGAATCAGATAAATAATCTCCAGTACAAAATTTGCTATTCCTTCAGCTACTGTGAAAGTTAACATGACGCCCATTTTCAGATCCTTAAAAGTTTGATTTAACTCATTCTTTTCCTGCATTATCCTCATGGAACGACACGCTAATCTAGACACTTGACAAAGACTTCTGGAGGTTTCCCAACACTATCCAGGGACTAACTACACTGCTACATGCATGAATTTTATGCTCCCAGTGCTGCAGGGAGAGAGTTCTCTAGCAACTATACATATAATAACTAACATGTGAAGTATCCAACAGGTGAGGTAATAAAAGATTACTAATCCTTAAAAGAAATGGAAGAGATCCACACTGCTATGTTCACCATCAGCCACCCTGGTGAGGCACTATACAATCCTAATTGCCATGCGCTCCAAAACAGAGTACTCCTGAGCTGTCAAGCGGTAACAGAACTAACTGCCAATGTTTAAATTTCACAAGTACTTTCCAACATGACAGAAAGTGTTAACTCTTTCCTTATGATCTCGTAGTCGGAATAAGAAAAGAATGAGTAGTCAAAAAAGACTCCACCTCCCCCAAGAACTTTCTTTTCACTTGAAATATAGGTTGACTTCTTCAAGCTTGCTTAAAAAGTAACTACCAATTGCTTAAATCATCCAGTTAAACCAAAAACAAAAGCCTGCATTGTTATGTTAAAGAGCTCTAACCTGACTCTGAACTTTCAAGTAAGAGCCGTAAAAAAAAAAAAAAAAAAAAAAAAAAAGTGGGGCGCCTGGGTGGCTCAGATGGTTGAGAGTCTGCCTTCAGCTCAGGTCATGATCCCGGGGTCCTAGGATCGAGCCCCACATCCGGCTCCTGGCTCAGCGGGGAGCCTGCTTCTTCCTCTGCCTCTCTCCCTGCTCATGCTCGCTCTCTCTATCTCTGTATCTCGAATAAATAAAATCTTAAAAAAAAAGAGAGAAAGAAAGAAAGAAATCGAAGGGAAGCCAAATCGAGAAAGCGCTGGGAACGAGCTGCTACAAGAGGGTGCTTGCTCTGTGGAAGTCCTTCCTGCCTCCCTCTCATCTCGCTGCCATCACCCCCTTTCACAGGTGGGGTTCCTGGAAGATGTCAACAAGGTAACAGTGCTGGCCTCCCAAGGATTTGGACTTGCCTAAAAATCAAAAGGCTAAGACCAAATGTCTACCAAAAAAGCCAACAAAGGGAGCTGCAATTAAATCCACGCTTGGCACTGTAGCATAAGCCTGGACAGCCCTGAAGACAGAAAGGACAGGAGACACCATGCTACACATGATCAAGTATTCCTGGGAACTGGGCCCAAACAGCCATACATCACACACACTTTTCCTTTCAATATGGCTTTCCCTGATGAACACAGCATTCCAAAGACAGAGTAGGGAAGAGCCAGCAAACCGATGCCTTCTGAACAGTGATGTCCTTGGAGTCCAGACTGCCAAGATTTTAACACTTTCCTTCCTCCAAACATAGAAAAATATCCTTGCCAAGTGGAGCACGGTAAAATACTATTCTGTCATATTTAGCTTCCAGTGATCAAGAATGCAATGAACCGGGGCGCCTGGGTGGCTCAGTCGGGTAAGTGGCTGCCTTCGGCTCAGGTCGTGATCCCAGGGCCCTGGGATCGAGCCCCACATCGGGCTCCCTGCTCCATGGGGAGCCTGCTTCTCCCTTTCCCTCTCCTGCTCCCCCTACTTGTGCTCTCTATCAAATAAGTAAATAAAATCTTAAAAAAAAAAAAGAATGCAATGAACCTATCTAATGTCACTTCCTAAATGAAATCTAACTGTAAAAATAACGAATGTGTAGAATGTCTGTCTTTATGACCCATATCCCTAACTCTAGGATAACGAGTTATTTGAAAACTTCTGGCATACCTTTACCAGGTACACACCTCTACCAAATTCTACTTTATAAGTACCTTAACATTTGAGGATTTTTATTTTAATGGAAGAATTTTAATTCTTTAGAGTCTGGTTCTATTTGTAAATGATGGGGCAACAGGAATATTTTTTTTTCCACCAGAGAACCTAAGTGAACCCAAAATAAGTATTCAGATAATAATGTTTACATATGAAATATAAAGAAGACATTTGAGAAAAATACACGAAATTCTGTGTTTCAAGGAATTATGTACTACCAAGCCAACTTTTCAAACAAAGCACTATTTCTTTCACTTCTTCATTCATTCAAAAACCATTTATATGCTTGCCATTTATATGCTATCTGCTCCAGATGCAAGGATAAGTAAGACATGATTCCTGCTCCCAAGAAGTATCCAAAGGCAGACAGGCAGGTGCATGATTTCATTCTTCCTTTCAAAAACCAACACCAGTGAAGGATAAAATACTATGCAACTCGTATTCTGGAATAAAAAATTGGCTTACATCTTGGAACAGTTCATTCTTCCTTTTATATTAGTATTCGGCTCATAGAGAAACATTCAACAAATTTCAGAATCCTTCCAAAGGACAGCAATGTGCATTTCCATCCCTCAGTACTGCAACTAGGCACCACTCCAGCATTAGCAATCAGAGTTTAGGTAATCGAGACCTAAGCCATCTGCACTGATTAAATGTGACACAGTTCCTAGTAACACCAGTGATCTGATAAACTTTCAACTGATCGACCTCAACGCCTTTTCCTCCCTGCCCCTAACTAAAATACATAGACTTTTAGTTCCTCCCTTAGATTCTTCCCAGTTTACCACAGTCAGAGCAAAAATCACTCACCTGGAGTTCTTCACCTCCCAGGCTAAGGTGGAGGTACCAAAGCTAATTTGGAAACTTTTCTATTAAATAAACAAGCTCAGCCGCTTCCAGCCTCAGATGAGTAGGGTCTAGGATAAGTCTGCTCACTTTCTTTTCTGGCAAGAGACTCCTCTGCACTTTGGAGCACTGAATTAAGTGGTAGGTTTCTCAGACATGCCCCTTAGCAACCGTATCTTTGCATATTTGGTCTCCAAAATGTTTAGTCTTAAGAGTTTGAATAATCAAATTTCTTCAACTACAAAGGTTTATTGGTGAATCAACTGGAGATTAGCATCAATAACCACAGACAGTATCAAAATCACCCTAATACTCTAATTGTTCGAAATTCTTTGAAATTTGAAGCTTCTAAATTTTGTTATCATCATATATGGCTTCATTATATGAGGAGGCCACAGGAGAACTAAGAAGATCATGAAGAACAACCAGAGAAGATGAAGAAACATTGCAGAAGCCTACTGTGTATCTCAGTCCTATAGCTAAAAAGGAGTAACACGGCTCCTTTGGGAGTTTATTCCAGTTAGCTATCACTTCTGCTGGCACATTTCCCTTTGTGTCTCCTGCTTCAAGCTCTAAAACAACAAGGTCTTGATGTTGCATTTTAAAGACATGTACACATAATTACTAGTACTTAATTAACACAAGGGTTTTTTTAAAAATCTGTTTACATGTTTATTTCCTTCTCTAGAGTGTTCACTCTTTGAGGATAGGGACAGTGTACTCATTTTTTTATTCCCCGTAACTGGCACAAACTTGGCACTCAAGAAATGTTTGTAAAATGAAAATAAAAGAAACACAATTGTTTATAAAACATTAAGTAGCTAAGTAGCTACTGTGGTAATAGCACTGTAGTAGAAAATACTGGTGGATTCCAAAGAATTAAACAAAATGATTCTTCTTTTTAAGAATGCTGTGAGAGTGGGTGCCTGGGTGGCTCAGTCGGTTAAGCATCTGCCTTCAGCTCAGGTCATGATCTCAGGGTCCTGGGATCGAGCCCCACATCGGGATCCCTGCTCCTCAGGGAATCTGCTTTTCCCTCTCCCTCTGTGTGCTCTCTCTCTTTCTTTCAAATAAGTAAGTAAGTAAATAAATAAATAATCATTTAAAAAAAGAGATGATTAAATTAATGGAATACAAGTGTGTTGCCTGCCATGCTGGAGGAATACATGTGCTAATGGAATGAATACAGCGGCACAGCAGAAAGACAGACCCAATGAAGGAGAAAGGGTCAGGAAGGCCATTACAGAAAGGACGAAAACTTAATCTAACTTTTGAAGGATGAGAAATCAGGGTCAGGGAGAGAACAGTACAAACAAAGGCACAGACGGACAAGAGTACATGGCGTGAAACAACAGTGTAGGACGGCTGAGGCCCCAGCCAATGTGGGTGGGAAAGGGGCGTATGATGCTGAAGGGGGATAAAAAAGACAGAGGCAGGTCATGAAAGGTGTTAAATGCCTTCATGAGTTTGAAGTTGATCTTCAGGGACGAGCGGGCCTCATCCCGAAGGCTCTACAGCTCGTCCACAATGCTTTCAGGTGGGCGGAGGCATGATTAGATTTATGTTTTCTTTTTTTTAAAAGATTTCATTTATTTATTTGACAGAGATAGACAGCGAGAGAGGGAACACAAGCAGGGGGAATGGGAGAGGGGGAAGCAGGCCTCCCGCGGAGCAGGGAGCCCGATGCCGGGCTCGATCCCAGGACCCTGGGATCATGACCTGAGCCTAAGGCAGACGCTTAACGACTGAGCCACCCAGGCGCCCTAGATTTATATGTTCCAAAAGATCACTATGACAGCAGTGGGTAAGCAGAGATTGCCTTTACAACCATAGGCAGGAAAAGTTGTAAAATGACAGCAGCAACACTGGGGATTGGGGGAAAAGGGCAGATTCCGCAGACAGGAAGCAAATGGACAAAGTTTTGATATGAAGGGTTAAGGCAATAGAAAGAATCAATAAAAACTTGCAGGTGTTTGGCCTAAGTTGATTAGGTTTGTGGCGATATTTACCAAGATTGGGAATACAGAAAGAAGAAAGGTTTATAGAAGTGGGAAGGGAGATCACTTCAGATAACTGAATTTGAAATGTCCATCCAAGTTGTAAGACAGGATAATGATCTGGAGAAAACACATGTGATTCCATGAAAAAAATATCTACATACACACACACATATGAATGATGAAAGTGTACGTATAAATGCAAGCAATCACCCAAGGACAGAATAATGAGAGAAAAGGAGGGTCAATGGCAGATGCCTATAGAATACCTACACTTCACAACATAAAGGTGAAAGCCAAGGACGGAGATGAAGATGGAATGGCCAAGAGGAAGGTCATGAGTGGTAGGCTCACAATAGTCAAGGGAAGGAATATATAGCAAGGGATGGTCAAGTTGGGTAAGGGCCGAAGCTTGTACAGTGGGAGAACAAAATTGGGAGGTCACCCCTAACCTTAACACAGCCAACTTTAATGCAGTGTTGGAAGCAGGAGGAGCCAAACTGCAGTGGGTGGAGATGTGATTAGAAAGTGACAAAATGGGGGGCGCCTGGGTGGCTGTCAGTTGAGCCTCTGACTCTAGCTTTTGGCTCAGGTCGTGATCTCAGGGTCGTGAGATGAAGCCCCCCATCAGGCTCTGTGCTCAGCAGGGAGTCCGTTTGAGATTCTTTCCCTCTCCTGCCCTCCCCCACCACCCTCGCCACTCACACAGGCATGCACACACTCTCTCTCTACAATAATTAAATAAATAAAATCTTTTCTTTTTTAAAGATTTTATTTATGGGGCGCCTGGGTGGCTCAGTTGGTTAAGCAACTGCCTTCGGCTCAGGTCATGATCCTGGAGTCCTGGGATCGAGTCCCACATCGGGCTCCCTGCCCGGCGGGGGGCCTGCTTCTCCCTCTGACCCTCTTCCCTCTCGTGCTCTTTATCTCTCGTTCTTTCTCTCAAATAATAAAAAAAATCTTAAAAAAAATAAAAAATAAAGATTTTATTTATTTGACAGAGAGAGACAGCGAGAGAGGGAACACAAGCATGAGGAGTGGGAGAGGGAGAAGCAGGCTTCCTGCCGAGCAGGGAGCCCGATGCAGGGCTTGATCCCGAGACCCTGGGACCATGACCAGAGCTGAAGGCAGACGCTTAACAAGTGAGCCACCCAGGCGCCCAAATAAATAAAATCTTAAAAAAAAAAGTGACAAAATGGAAATGAGTATAGCCTCATCTTTTGAAAAAACTCAGTTATGTGGGAAACAAGAGATAGGGCACAAGGCAGGGAAAGATCAGCTTGGGAGGATTATTTCTTGAGTACAGTATGTTTATATGCCAAAGGGGAACACAGCAGCAGAAAAGAGACTGTAAATCCTCAAAAGCAAAGCAGTAATAAATGGAAAAAGCACTGGGAGGATGCATCAGTCCTGGGAAGGAATGAATACAAAGCACAACGGAGGGAAATTCTCTTCTTTTAGGAAAAGGGTTAAGCAAGGATTTAGTCAAAGAAGTTCATGGGCAGGAGTAAGCTGAGAAATTTCTCTGGAAGTACAGGCAAAACTTCGTTTACATAGGCATCTGTCAGATGAGAAACACAACAGATTTCTCCAGCTTCTCTCAAAGAGGTTTATAACCTACAAAAGTTTTTAAGAACACAGTTCTGCAGGACATGTATCACGGACAATGGGTAATTAATAAATGGGATGGGGTGCCTGGGAAGCTCAGTCTGTTGGGCATCGGACTCTTGGCTTCAGCTGGGGTCATGATCTCATGGGTCGTGGGGTCGGCCCCTGCATGGGGCTCTGCGCTTGGTGGGGGGGGGTGGACGGTGGGGTCTGCTAGAATATTCTCTCCCTCTGCCCCTCCCCCACTCACACAAGCATTCTCTCAAATAAATAAATCTCTTTTTTAAGATTTTATTTATTTATTTGACAGAGAGAGAGACAATGAAGGAGGGAACGCAAGCAGGGGGAGTGGGAGAGGGAGAAGCAGGCTTCCTGCTGAGCAGGGAGCCCAACGCAGGGCTCAATCCCAGAATCCTGGGACCATGACCCGAGCCGAAGGGAGACACTTAACGACTGAGCCACCCAGGCGCCCTTCAAATAAATAAATCTTAAAAAACAAGGAGAATAAATGGAAGGATTATTTCTCCCCACAATAATGGGGAGAAAATCAGATGTAAGCATTAGTAAAAACTGATCTGGTTGGGAAAGGGTAGCCACAGCAGGCTCAAGATAAGAGACAAATGAAGTACCAGAACCTTGTTAATTCTAGGATGGTATGGTCAAAGCTGATACAATAAACAGCAAGGAGCTACCATTGGTTCTCAGATGTAGAAAAGGCGTAACTCCGAAGTTTACTCTGGAAAAGGTGTACACGCACACACACACACACAATTAGAGTAGGAAAGAGACTGAATAAAGGGAGACCAGATAGCAGTCTACAGCCATGATTTGAATGGGACTGGCATTCATTCACTCAGCAAATATTTACTGGGAACGGCTAGGCACTGTTTTAGACTCTAAAGATACACTGATGAAATTCCTGCCCCATGCGGCTACAATTTAGTGGAGACAGAAAATAAACATACAACAAATAAATAAAGAGACCAAGGCAATAGGATCGATGGGAGTTAGCTGTGGGGGTTATTTTCCGTGGTCAGGAAAAGCTTCTCTAAAGTGATGGTTCACCAAGGACTGGCAAACTATGGGTCACTGGCTAAATCTGGTCTGCCACCTGTTTTTGTTCAGTCCATGAGCTAAGAATGGTTTTTAACATCTTTAAATGGTTGGGGGAAAAAAAAAAAGAATATTTCGTACACATGAAAATTATATGGAACTCAAATTTCAGTGTACATAAAGTTTTATTGGGACACCTCCATGCTCATCCGTTTATGTACTAGCACTGCCGATGCACTACACTACAGCAGAAGTGGGTGTTACAACAGAGACCATTTGGCCCTTTGCAGAAAAAACTTGCTGAACCCTGGCTTAGCCCTAAATGATGAGAAAAAGACAGACATATAAAGATCAGGTGGAGGGGCGCCTGGGTGGCTCAGTCATTTAAGTGTCTGCCTTCGGCTCAGGTCATGATCCCAGAGTCCTGGGATCGAGCCCCGCATCGGGCTCCCTGCTCCGCGGGAGGCCTGCTTCTCCCTCTCCCACTCCCCCTGCTTGTGTTCCCTCTCTCGCTGTCTCTCTGTCAAATAAATAAATAAAATCTTAAAAAAAAAAACAAACAAACAGAGAGATCCAGGTGGAGCAGTATTCTTGCTTGATAGAAAGTGCAAAGCCCCAGAGACAGCCATAAGCCTGGCATGTACGGCAGACCAAAAGGCCGGCCTGGCTCTGTAGCAGAATGAGAGAATGAGAAGAGATGGTGCCAGAGAAGCAGACCTGACCAGAGGCCAGAGCCTGTATGGTTTTGACGGCCACAGGAAGGAATGTGGATTCATTCTGGCAGGGGGGGACAGAGGGTGAGGCGAGTGCCCCTGACAGATTTAACGAGAGGGAATAATAAGATTTGACTCGTTTACACTTGGAGTGCATAGTTCCTGTGTGAAGAACAAGCTTTAGTGAGGTAAGAACACAAGCAAGGAGATGATGGAATAGTCCAGTGGAAAGATTATAATGGGTACGTCGGGTTTGGGTGGTAGAAATGAGAAGTTGGATTTAAGGTATTTTGGAGGTAGCACAGAAAATTTGCTGATGGGTTACTTGGGATATGAATAAAAGAGAGAAATCAGAGGTAACTCTTAAATTTTAGGCCTGAGCTATTGGGTAAATGGCAGAGTCATTCCCAAACACAGAGAAAAGAGGAGATCAAGATTTTTTGGCTATGTTAAATGTAAGACACATTAGATATCCAAGTGCTTCAATGTGTACCTGTTTTCTTGCCTGGGAATAGTAGTGGCTACCTCAGAGAGTGGTCAAGATTAGGTAAAATAATCGATGTAAGGTACTGAGAATACTGCCTAGCCCGTAATAAACAATAAATGCTAACTACTCCTATTATTATTACCCAAATGGAAATGCCAAATAGACATTTCGTTATATAACCCTGGTACTCCAAGAAGTAGTCAGAGTTAGAGACAAAAACTCAGTCGTCCCTGGGCATGTAGACAAGGCCTGGGTGAGACCACCTAGGAGGAGGGTATAGCCAAAGGCGGCCTCCTAGACGACCCCAACATTCAGAAAAGTGAAGCAGAGGGGGGAAGCCATATGGAATACTGAAAATTCATGGCCAATGACTTCAGAAAAGAGCAGGGGAACATAGTGGTACAGAATCCAAGAAAAGAAATGTTTCAAGAAGGGAGTGGTCAGCCGATTCAATGCTGCCCAGAGGTTTAACAGGATGAGGACCAAGAATTATCTATTCAATGTGGCGAGACTGAGCTCCGTGAGGACTCTGACAAGAGCTATTTCAGAGGAACCAGGGGGAGAAAGCCCAGCTGCAGTGGCTGAGGAGAGTGAGGTGAGGAAGTGGACAGCAATGACACACAGCACTTACAAGGAGTTTTGCTGTGAGAAGGAACCGAGAACTGGGTAGTCGCTGGAGGAGGACATGAGGTCAAGGCTTCTTTCTTTCTTTTTTTTTTTATTCATGAGAGACAGAGAGAGAGAGAGAGGTGGAGGGAGAAGCAGGCTCCCAAGGAGCAGGGAGCCCGATGCGGGACTCGATCCCAGGACCCCAGGACCACGACCCGAGCCGAAGGCAGACGCCCAACCATCTGAGCCACCCAGGTGCCCCCCCCTTTTTTTCAAGAAGGATTATATTAAGATATTTAGGTGCACCTGGCTGGCTCAGTCAGTAGACATGGGGCTCTGGATCTCGGGGTCCTAAGTTTGAGCTCCACAACAGGCATGGAGTTTACTTAAAATTAATTAAAATCTTAAAAAAAATTATCAGTTTTATATGTTAATGAGACCAATCCAGATGTGAGACAAAAACTGTGGATTCAGGAGAGAGGTGATAATTGCAGGAACAACCCTGAGGAGATGAGAGGGATGGAATCCAGAGTATAAGAAGAGAGTGGTACTTCTTTGACTGTAGAAGGTGGCAGAGGGTGTGGTAGTACTTAAGTTCCCTTTTAACAGGAAGGGAAAAGCTATTAAAAATCTTAAGAATATTTAAATTATCTCGATCCACATATTACACTTGGTATAGCTGACTCAAGAATCAGTAAATCAGGGGCGCCTGGGTGGCTCAGTCGTTAAGTGTCTGCCTTCGACTCAGGTCATGGTCCCAGGGTCCTGGGATCGAGCCCCGCATCGGGCTCCCTGCTACGCGGGGAAGCCTGCTTCTCCCTCTCCCACTCCCCCTGCTTGTGTTCCCTCTCTCGCTGTGTGTCTCTCTGTCAAATAAATAAATAAAATCTTTAAAAAAAAAAATCAGTAAATCAGTAAATGAAGAACACACCTGAACTGCTCCCAAGGACAATTCTGTTAATATTAGTTGTGAGAACTTCAACCTTCAAATGACCAATTTCCAAAATATCTTGCAAAGTATTATAATTTTAGTACTTATATTCACGCTATATTTTAAGCAGAGCTCAGGAAAAAGAAGTTAGATAGTAAGTTCCATGAGAGAAGGGACTTGTTCATTGCTAGTGCCCCAGTACTTGATCATCTGTCTGGTACATAAAAGATGTTTTTTGAAAAATGAATTAGAAGGACGCTTGGGTGCACAGTCGGTTAAGCATCCGACTCGGTTTTGGCTCAGGTCATGAGATTGAGTTCAGTGAGAAGTCTACTTCAGATTCTTTCCCTCTCCCTCCCTCTCTGTTCCTCCACTTGCTCGCATGTGTGCTCTCTCTCTTTCTGTAAAATAAATAAAATCTTTTAAAAAATGAATTAGATTTTCCAATCTCTCTCCATTTCTTATGTGTACAGTGATACATTTATGAATGTCACTTGGGAAGGTGAGCCTCATTGCAAGTACTTTTTTATCATTTGTAATGGAAGAAAATATAGTGACGTCTAACTCATTTCCAAAAAGTGGAATACAACAATAATTAGAAGGAGAGAAGGAGAGAAGGGAGAAATATAATATACTCAAGCATAGTCAAATACACAGACATTAAGAGACAAACTTCCTAAGCCAAGATGATTTCTGAAAGCAACTACCAAGAAACGTATGCAGTTACTGAACTAACATCATAGTCTCTTGTCAACAGATTGTCAGGGGTATGGCCAAGGCCAAATTTTCTCTTGTTATTGGTGCATTAAAGAGAATAGTGGTTATTTGAATATATAACAGCTAGGAAGAGATTTAAACTGTTTTAGGGGCACCTGGGTGGCTCCATCGGTTAAGCATCTGCCTTTGGCTCAGGGTCGTGGTCCCAGGGTCCTGGGATCAAGCCCCATATTGGGCTACCTGCTCAGCGGGGCGTACGCTTCTCCCTCTCCCTCTGCCCCTCCCCACTGCTCGTGCTCTCTCTCTCACACTCTCTCTCTGTCCCAAATAAAAAAATCTTTAAAAAAATAAAATAAACTGTTTTAAATATGATCTCTGCCTGATATTGAGAAATGTTAACACAAAAAAGTCACCTAGGATTAAAGAGTGCAAAGCCAATAATACTCTTTTTTTTTTTAAAGATTTTATTTATTTATTTGAGAGAGAGAGAATGAGAGACAGAGAGCATGAGAGGGGGGAGGGTCAGAGGGAGAAGCAGACTCTCCGCTGAGCAGGGAGCCCGATGCGGGACTCGATCCCAGGACTCCAGGATCATGACCTGAGCTGAAGGCAGTCGCTCAACCAACTGAGCTACCCAGGCGCCCCAATAATACACTCTTGTTCAGTAATAACAGCTGGTAAAATTTTCACCCACACAAGAATGAAGTTCAGTTTTCAAATATTTAATTCAATTCTACCTAGCAACTGCCACCTGAGAAACAGAAATATTACCCAGTTTGTCATTAGAGAAAGAAGTAGTACTCTTCATCCTCATTCCATGTCAACAAGGGCAAAAAGCAAAGATGCTCAAAACAGCCAAGCAAATGAGGCAGGTGAACCCCACCCATCTCATAAAGTAGCTCACTGGTGAAAGAAAAGAAAAGAAAAGAAAAGAAAAAGAAAAGAAAAGAAAAGAAAAGAAAAAAGAAAAGAAAACACAGCAAATGAATACACTACATCAGATAGTAAGCTATACAGATTCTTGGCAATGCCCCAAATTATTTCACAGGATATTAAAAAACCAAACCAAAACAAATCAAGAAAGGTGTATCTCCAGACTCCTAGGTTCCAAGTCTGAAGCAGAAGAAATAAGCCTGATATACTATAGAAATTAAGTTAATCATCACCATTCACAGGGTTTATTCTCTGTTTAACAGGAAAGTACCACAACATGGCCAGATCCATTTGAATAGGACGGAAAAATTAAGCCAACAAACACCAACATTGTTTTCAGAGATGGTTCTTTTTATTACGAGAGGTTTGGGTCCCCCATATGCCAACTTTAAGTAGTTAACTTCATTTTGAGTTATATGCTCATTCGATTATAAGATTCTACTACAAAATTTCAACTTTCTTCTTCCAGCTTTTTGGTCCTATCTTGGTACAAAAGGTAGGGTGCATCTTTCCTTGAGAGGGCAGATGCGCTGCTGAATGACCAAGAGCAACTCCAGTAACACGAGGTTTTCACAACTTCCTTCTTTCTGAAGGTAAATAGGGTTATCGTTCAGTAAAGTCAGTTTTCTGAAGGAGCAACGTGAAGTTAGATGACAAAAGTGAACATTCTCCTTGGCAAAACAACAAAGCTACCAAGTCAGCCAACATCATTTTGACCTAATATTTTTCAGGAATTAATGTTCAATGTAAGAGTTGGGAAGTTTTGTGTTAATATCTTGAAAAACCAACTGACTCTCCTGACTACCACATCATATTTGGAAGTTTGCCATCACATTCTGAGAAGCCCACATTATGTGGCATTAACCTATTAAAAAAAAAAAAGTCCCTGGTGTTTTTTTTATTACTCCAGCTCTAGAGTCTCTCAAGTAGAATACAGAAACATGACAATTATTATTTGCCTTCATATTCGTTTCCTTTCCAAATTTAAACCTGTATGACTAGCAATTAAAAGTTCCAGGAAAAGGGGTGCCTGGGTGGCTCAGTCGGTTAAGCGTCCGACTCTTGATTTCGGTTCAGGTCATGATCTCAAGGTCATGGGATGGAGGGGCTCCGCAGGGATTCTCTCTCCCCCTCTCCCTCTGCCCCTCCCTGCCCCCCCCCAAACTGGCTTCTGCTCTCTCTCTCTAAAATAAATAAATAAAATCTTTAAAAAAAAAAAAGTTCCAGGAAAAGCATGAATCTCTTATATTTCCAATTCCCAGAGTTTCTTAAGTGACACCCAATTTTACGATTTTCAACCACCCTTGAATTTACCACCACTTGCAGAATTCCTGCAAGAATCCAGCTACCTTTTAACTCCAGTCATTTAATGAGATTGGTTAAGAGTGGACGGCATTTGGGGCGCCTGGGTGGCTCAGATGGTTAGGCGTCTGCCTTCGGCTCAGGTCATGATCCCAGGGTCCTGGGATCGAGTCCTGCATTGGGCTCCTTGCTCAGCAGGGAGTCTGCTTCTCCCTCTCGCTCTGCCTCTCCCCCTGCTTGTTCTCTGTCTCTCTCGCAAATGAATAAATAAAATTAAAAAAAAAAAAGAGTGGACGGCATGTACTATATGAAATTTAGAAAATTCATTATATGTACATAACCTTAGATAAATCTCGTATCACTTCACCTAAAGGAAGGCATTTATATATAATTCCAGTACTAAGTTCAGCAGTCCTGAAGTGTCAATAATTCAATCAAGGTTTTGGAACTACCAGTTGGTAGGAAAAAGAGCCGGTGTTAGTATCAGCTCTGCCCAGACTCTTGGTGATCTATATGAATAATCCCAATTCACAGTTTTCATTCTGACTCTACAGGAAATGCTTTCTGCAACCCAACATATCTAAGAAGGTTTCATTCTGAGTGATGCAAGCCCTCCACAGAGCCTCAAAAGCCAAGGGTCAGAGGCCTTTGTAATCCTCATTCACATGAAGCAAGCTTGTATTAGATTGGAAAGGATTTACAAAGCACTTATAATATGTCCACAAGCAGTGATAACCCTACCAAGGGATATTCTGCAGCACATCTCTTTAAACCACAACTGAAAATGGACATAAAAGCTACACTTATTTGTTTCCCCAGTAAGACCATACCTACTGTTTTCCCCGGTTTTTCTTGATGTTAAGATTTCTCTCTTAGCTCCATTTACTACATTTTTATTCTCCTATAAAACTACTATAATATCATTTCATAAAGACATTTCTCTGGAGCTTACTACTGAAAGTTAATTATTGCCACAAATTGACAATTCAAGTCAAATACTTAAGGAGCCAGTAGGGCCCCAGGACCCCTGGGGGAATATTAAGAAGTACAAAACATGATCCACACCCTCTAGGATCTGAATGAAAATAGACTTTTTGATTCCCAGAATGAGAGGGTAGCTCGAGAGGTCATTTTATACATACACAGGCAGGACACCACTTTAAGAATTCACCTCCAGAGACGATGATAACGTTATTCTGGCAACCTTTTCAACCATCACTATGACAAACATCATTAGTAACGAGTTCTTTATGTAACTATCCTTTGCTTCAGTGTAGACCTATTTTCTCTTACTCTCGGACCCGTGGGGCTGGGAAACAGCTGGTTACCATTTCTAATAATGGACCCTTTTATGTCTTTGGAAGAGTTATTAAATTGCCTCTTAACCTTTCATTCTCCCAACCTTTCCTCACAGGACTGACTTCCAATCATATAATCATCTTTTGAGTCTCCTCAGAACCGCCTCCAACGTCTCCTCATCCCCTTTAAGTTGAGGAACCTAGAAATGGAAACAACACTCAAGTAAGGGGATGGTCAGCGCTGGCATTATCTACATAAAAGACGATGGTATCCTGTCAGGACACCTCAACATCACTTGTAAAACCCCACTCAGTACTATTACAGAAATGTCCTCTGATGGCTCTTAGATGTTCCTCTGCCACACTTGAATTGGTTTACATTTTTTTTTTCAAACATGGGGGATGTGGGACAGAGGGAGAGTGAGAGAGAAAATCGCAAGCAGGCTCCATGCCCAGGTGGGGAGCTGACGGAGCACTCGATCTCATGACCCTGAGATTATGACCTGAGCTGAAATCAAGAGTCGGATGGATGCTTAACCCCACTGAGCCACCCAGGAGCCCTGGTTCACTATTTTTAAAGAATCACTCACAATTATCCTGCTAATAAGTCTTTTTTTTTTTTTAAGATTTTATTTATTTATTCATGAGAGACAGAGAGAGAGAGAGAGAGAGAGAGAGGCAGAGGGAGAAGCAGGCTCCCAAAGAGCAGGGAGCCCGATGTGGGACTCGATCCCAGCACTCTGGGATCATGACCTGAGCCAAAGGCAGACGCTTAACCATGTGAGCCACCCAGGCGCCCCCTGCTAATAAGTCTTGTACAACATAACAGCTTCGGTAATGCTGTCCTTGCAAGATATTCCTAAAAGTTGTATGTGTATCAAATTTTCAATTCAACAGATATTCACTGATCACCTTCTATATGGAAAGTCACCACTATAAACAATATAAAACACAAACGGTGACTTAGAAATGGTCCAAGTCTTAATGAAATCACAATCTAATGGGGGAAGACAGACATAATCAAAGGTATTTACAGCAGGGGCGCCTGGTTGGCTCAGTCGGTTAAGCATCCGACTCTTGATTTTGGCTCAGGTCATGATCTCAGGGTCGTGAGATGGAGCCTCATGTCGGGCTCCATGCCAGGCATGAAGCCTGCTTGGGATTCTCTCTCTCCCTCTGCCCCTTCCTGCTCGCATGCACGCTCTTTCTCTAAAAATAAACTAAAAACATATTTACACTATAAGGTAACCTGGAGTAAACTCGTTAAAGGTAGGTATTAAGTACAGTAAGAAAACGGGGAAGGAGAAGTTGAGTTTCCACTAGCAGTGGTATCTGTAAAAGCTTCTAAGAGGTGGGATCTGGGGATGGAGCTGAGCCATGAAAGATGAATGAGCCAGAGGCAGGACAAGATGGGGAAGACTTTAAGGCAAAGGACAGGCGTGAGCAAAAGTATAAAGGCAGGTACACACAGCCCATGGAGAACATCTACTAGGCCGGTAATCCAACATGGCCGAAGCACAGAAGTGAGAATGTGAGTTCAGGAGATAATGCTCAAAATGTGGAAATGTAGGCCAGCTAGATTATGGAGGGCTGAGAATTTTAAATCTTATTTTATGTTTAGCGAGGAGGCAGAGGGTTTTAGGAATAAAGTGACATAATCAGATCTATATTTAAGAAAACCACTGGCAACACTTTATACAGTGAAAAGGAAGGCAGGGAGACCGGTTAGGAGATTATGGTAATAATCCATGCAAAGGTAATGGAAATTTCAAGTAGGATGGTAAAAACAGAACAGCAGGGCCAGATTAAACACTGCAATAGTATCACAGACAAGCCTCACAAACTGACTGGAGGGTGCGCAGAGAAAAGAGGTAAAGAGAGCGACAGAGAGTATGCATGAGTTTTCCAATGGACACGGGTTTAGATTTGAATTCTAGCTCTGCCGCTTACTCGCCATGACTTCAGGCAAACTATCTAGCTTGCCTGTGCCTCAGTTTCTTCATCTGTAAACGATGAGGTGTGTTCGGTATTTCAGCAAACCTTTTTTTTCAGAGAGATAAAGCAGAACCGTATGTTTCCTCCTTAAGCGTACTACCCTCTACTGGTTATTCTTAAACTTTAATCTGTTTTTGACTATTCTACTTGTGGTTTTTTATTTCTCAAGCTAAGTTCCAACCCCCAGGAGCTGTAACCTACAACTTAGCATTTCTTCTATAATTAAATTATTAATTGTGTTGATCTCTGTAGACTAACACTTAATTCTTCCTGTGCTGACACTTGAGAGCAAATGTCAACTAGTTACCAAGTACAGACGAATGGAGCTGAACCTGGGGGCCGAGGACCATGAAGAGCCTCAGAATCATTGCAAAGGATCCCTGAGTACTTAGATTCATACATAAAAAGGTAAGGGACACCAGTTATCGAGACCAAGAGTAGCAAGCCCAACACAGCTGCCTTGGCCTGGTAACTATACAACTCCTGGAGGCACTCAATTCCTCAGTGTCCTGCCTGCCTATTTACCGTCTTGTTCTCTCTTCTCCCTTTTCGGCCTTACCTCTAATTATGTTCTCATTGGACACCAATGGTAACCCCTGTTGCCGAGATGCATAGCTGGTCTTCAGTTTGGTTATGCCTAGCTTACAAATGAACTTGACAACCAGACCCAAATCAAGAACATTCTAAAGTCAAGATTATAGCTCTCACATAGGTAGGTATGTGTCCGCATATACATGTATACATCAGAGTAATAAAACCCAGTTATCCTGATGGGAAAAAAATATTATAGCCCTCATGGCCTTTCAAACTTTGAGTTCTAATAATAATTAGGGATTCTTATGTACCAGGCAAATTGCTAAGTACTTTGCATGCATAATTTCAATTAAGCCTCACAATAATTTTACAAAGCTTGATTACTGCTAATTTACAAATGCAGAAACTGAACCATGGAGAGGTTAAGAAACTTTTCCAAGGTCATCTAGCTAATAAACGGGGGAGCAACGATTTGAACCCAGGCAGTCTAAATCCAGAGCCCGTGGTCTTAACAGCTCTTAATTACTGTGCTGTACTATCTCACACTATTACAGATTAGATAATGAGATTCTCCCCATCCTTTATAAAGGTATTTATATATGCACAAATAAAAAATCCTGGCCCGAGAGATTACAAAAGGATTTCCTCATTAGCTGAGCTTAAAGAGATGTTATCCACATGGTTTTACTGCTTATAATTAAAGGCAATAATCTAGGAACAACGTTGTATGTTTGCATTTGATCTAAAAATTAGTCAATACTCATGGATGGACAGAAGTTGAATTCAGACATGTGTAAATATTTATTCCTCTGGGTGTAGATATGTATTGTAGAGATATTTGTGATTAACTTCTCCTCAGTTTTCAAAACCGAGATAGCACAAAGGAGAGGTACTGAAAAAAATGTTCTCCAACAACACTCCTCACAAGTAATATTACTCTCCTAACTCAAGACAGAAAGCCACAGTTACTTTGATGCTGCAAAAGGAGAATGAGATAATGATGCCTCAGCAAAGCACCCGATCATAAGGGTTGGATCTGGCTAAAACAGTTCCCATGTTAGAAAGGTTCATGGCTCTGGCTGCTGAAAGACATCAAAATATCTACACCCAAGCATTCCAAACAAACATAACAACAAAAATGCAAGAGATAAAATATATGAAAGAAACTCCAACTCTAGAGATAAATGCCAGTGGAAGAGATCTGCCCCACTGGTGGGACACAAAGCATTGCTGTCCTGATAATTAAAGGTAAGTTTTCTGGGGAAATCCCTTCAGTCTATTTGTCAAATAGAAAAACAACTACTCATTTCAAAGGAAGGGGAATTTTCATAGCCAGTGCAGAAAACTGTCAACTAACTCTTACATTTCTATCTCTAT